>NC_086452.1:301161969-301521969 GCF_028390025.1 Pseudophryne corroboree
GTAATGAGTTTGAAGAGGGTTCTCCAGGGAAATGGAAGCTAGTGTAGGGCTTGGCAGAAAGAAAAGGCAGATGTGGAGCAGAGGGAGAGGAAGAAAATATAGCTGTAGCATTGAGTACAGATTGTAGAGGAGCAAGATGGAAGTGTGGGGATGTCAAAGTGGAGATGATAGAGTTGACAATAGTTGTGGTTGCTTCCTGCGAGAGGAAGGGTCTGATGTGAGTGATGTTGCACATCTGGAAACAACAGGATTGGGTAAAGGATTGGATATTGGGGATGAAGGAGAGGGAAGAGTCAAGAATAACACCCAACCATCAGAGTTGGGGAACAGAGGATACAGTATAGTGGTGTTGTCAACATTGACAGAGAGGTCAAGAAGGGAGGATACTCCAGATAGTGAGAAGACAATAAATTCCATTTTGTCATGTTGACTATGAGAAAAAACAACTGGACACCTGCTAAAGGAGGGTTTGGTAGAGTTGGGTGTTGTCACTATGATTTTGGAAGGCGAAAGAGCTGATAAGTTTACCCAGGGAGGAGGTGTACAGAGAAAAAAGCAAAATGCAGAGGAAAAAACCCTGCAGGACTCTCATGAGAAGGATGGGGGTGACGGTGGAACAGGAAGTGGAGAAAAAGTAGGAACAATTGGCTAGAAACGAGGTAATACATGAATGAATGGTGTTAGAGAGGTAGATGGTCTGATGGGTGCGCAGTAGGAAAGAGTGATCCATGGTGACAAAGGCTACAGGGAAGTCCAAGAGGGTGAGCTAGGTGAAGTGGCCTCTTGATTTGGCTAAAGATGATCTGCTGTGTATTTCATTGTGGCACTTTAATACGGAATATAGGAAGTAACAATAGAGAGAAAGAAACAGTGTGCTACTAGCAAGTATTGTTATCTATATATATAAATGCGAAAACCCTCACTCACTGACTGACTGACTTATCACTAATTCTCTTACTTACCGATATGTTAGGAAGCTGAATTTAACATGTGTATTCTTCAGGTGATAAAACTATGGCCCTCATTCCGAGTTGATCGCTCGCAAGGCGATTTTAGCAGAGTTGCTCAGGCTAAGCCTACGCCTACTGGGAGTGTATCTTAGCTTCTTAAAATTGCGACCGATGTATTCGCAATATTGCGATTACAAACTGCTTAGCAGTTTCAGAGTAGCTTCAGACTTACGGCATCTGCGATCAGTTCAGTGCTTGTCGTTCCTGGTTTGACGTCATAAACACACCCAGCGTTCGCCCAGACACTCCCCCGTTTCTCCGGCCACTCCTGCGTTTTTTCCGGAAACGGTAGCGTTTTTATCCACACGCCCCGAAAACGCCGTGTTTCCGCCCAGTAACACCCATTTCCTGTCAATCACACTACGATCGCCGGAGCGAAGAAAAAGCCGTGAGTAAAAATACTATCTTCATTGTAAAATTACTTGGCGCAGTCGTAGTGCGATTATTGCGCATGCGTACTAAGCGGAATTTCACTGCGATGCGATGAAAATTACCGAGCGAACGACTCGGAATGAGGGCCAATGTAATTAGAATTTTAATAAACCTCCCCTAAGTGGATGAAAAGTAGATTGACATACAGTAATGACATCATTACTGATGCGTGGCTTGTGTTGCGTGAATGATAACGCCCAAATGGACAATCGGATCAACATTTGGATTGTACCTCCAGTGTGTACAACTTAATAAACTAAAAAAATGCAAAAGCCCTCACTCACTCACTCACTCACTCACTGACTGACTCACTGACTGATCACTAATTATTTTACTCCCCAATATGTTAGGAAGATGAAATTTAACATATGTATTCTGTAGGTTGCACCTCCAGTGTGAATAATTTAATAAACAAGAAAAATGGTCTGGTCACTTTTTACCATATCTGCTATGGGTGCTCGTCGGGTAACACCAAGAACCATTGATTAATATTTACTTACATTCAGACATCTCAAATTTTCATCTCAATAGATTTATCAAATTATTAACACTCATTTGTATTTACAACTGTGAAAATCAGAAACTCCCGTGCGAAGAACGGGTAGAACAACTAGTGCTGAATAAAATAAAAAATGTATATAAACTATTATATACATTCCTCTTACCTCATGTGCTTATCCTTTTCTTACGTTAATATCTTCAACGGCACCAAATCCTGCTGTTTTCTGCCACCCTGATACTTATTTCCGTGTCATCTGCTGATGTAGCTATGTTTATTTACCCTGTACTTGTCCTTTATTGTCTTCAACTGTAAGTCGCTGTTTTCCTGTTTTGATTATTTGTTTTGGGTGCAGCGAAACCCTTGTGGTTCCATATAAATAAAGTAGGATAATAATAATAATAATAATAATAATAATAATAATAATAATAACAATAATAATAATAACAATAATAATAATAAAAAGCACCTTATCTGTAGAACTATAGGATATTGAGGCCCTGCTGCCACTGAAAAATCCACATACAAATAAGAATTCTTCTATGAGCCGCCACCACAGCTCGTCCCCCTGCCAACACAGCACTTCCACCAAACAATCTCAGCTGGTTACCAAGCAACCAGGATGCTGGGCGGCGGGGACTGCTGTTTTTACGTAACCAGGGTGCTGTGGCTGTATGTGCTGCACTGCAGATGCATGGAATTAGGAAGAAACAGACACTCCCAGACTGGCTCACCTCATTGGTCAGTGTTGCTATTATAAGCCAGTCAGCCCAGCTCTCAGTACTGGTTATACTGTAGCTTATGCTTTGTCTGTATAACTTGCTGGTCCCTGTCTCCAGTTCTTGTGGATAGTCTGCCTGTGAATACTCTGCTAGACCATGCCGTGCATTGTTGTCTCTAGTGTGTTAACCCTTCACATGACTTTACAGTGTGTGCAAGATATACAATTCTCATTGTGCCTGTATTTCCACCTCACAGTGCCTCATCTGCACCAACTGAGATTCTGGCCCAGCCCTGACCTCTACCTGTTGTGTTCCTGTCTATCTATATCAACCCTCAAAAACACTCCAGCTCATTATCCTGCAGTCCCCAGCTTATTGAGTGAGCCCCTACTGCTAAAGGTTTAAGTCCAGGTGGCAACCTATGTGCCAATGTGCATTGCACACTAAGGGAACAGTAAAGGGCTGTTATTGGCAGAAGACCCCCTCACCGGCTCTAGGGGTTTCACACAAATAGTGTTGGAGTGCTCTAACAACTGCAGAACAGAGGGAGGACTACTTTACCTCACAGCTGTAGATTACATAGCTTTAGTTAAGTTCTGGTCCAGCATATGCTGATCAGTAAGACAGCACATTTATGAACAATGGAGCAAATAACCAGTGTCACCAATGGACTGGATAATAATTAACTGTGGCATGAAACCATGTACTGCACGAAGACTGGATAATAATTAACTTTGGCTTGAAAACAAGAACCGCAATACTTGAGAACTGGACTATGGAGCAGGACCATTTTGCATGATAACCAGGACATGACTGCAGAACTTGACAACTGGACTGTGTAGCAGGTCCGGTTTGCAGGATAGCCGGGACATGGCTGCAATTCCTGAGAACTGGACTGTGAAGCAAGAACAGTTTGCAGGATAGCCAGGTACAGCCAGCATCTCAGTAATATCAGATAGAGTGAGTGGGTGCTACAGATGGAGCTGCGCTCATCTAGTGCACCTCCATCACAAACGTACACTCCTGGCGGGACTAGGCGATCTGGCACCTAGCCCCGCTATGGAAGTGCACAGAGATGCTCCGATTGTAGTGCAGCCCAGATGCTGCAATAGGCAGGTACGCCCCAGTACAGATGGAGCCACGATTGGCGTGGCTCCATCTGTAATATGACACAGCACAGGAGTCCATAGGTAAGTAGCTAACAGAGAGTATTATTGCAGTTCTGTAGATAACAACAAAGCACTGATATGTATCAGGAAGTGCTTTTGCAGGATCTTTATACCCCTGGGTGACTGTGGATTGGCTGGGAGTATCATGTGATCACAGACTGGCTTCCAGTTGGTGTTTGACTGATCATCTAATCCAATTCTGGAGGGAACTCTGGCATGGAGTCCACTAAGAACTTGCAAAGGGAATTGAGACAATACCTCCACATGAACTATGCAGTTCAGGTCTAGAACTTCCAGCTGGATACTAAGTCTGCTTTAATCAGGAGTCTGCAAGCTTCACAGTCAGAGAATCCTTAGGTGCACAGTCAGTCAGAAGCTTGGAATACAAACACACGCTGTAGCTTGGAAGCGGAAGCCTGTATGGTGCTTAACCAAGACTGACAGAAATCCTGAAAACACTGCAGGACAAGAGGTAAGGCACAAGGAAACACTAAGTACAGATGGAGCTGCACTCATATAATGCAGCTCCATCGCAAACGTGCACTCCCGGTGCGGCTAGGCCAGTATAGTGACAGGTATAATCCACCTACAGATGTGGCCTATTACATCTTTGCTCTGTGCACTACAAGTCATGTTACACATAACGTGTGAGTGCCATGTGACTCGGTAGCGCTGAGCGTCTTTTTTTACATCTTTTGCAACGAAAATGCATCTTAGATGAAATGTAATGTAATAGGAGCAGCTTCTGCTGATTAAAATGATATGCAGCATGCCTATATTCTGTGTGTAATAGCGGCTCTATCTGCATCTGAAATGAAACTTTACAGTGTTTTCCAGGAAAACACAGTAGCATAGCATTTTATATGAAAATACCGTCGCAGTCACACACAGAATATAGGCATGTTGCATATCATTTTAATCAGCAGAAGCTGCTCGTGTGTCATATTACATTACATTTGACACAAAAAAGACGTAAGAGGACACATCTATAAACCTGTGTTTTACAGAGGGAGCACCTCAAGACCTACAAGATTGCATCTATTACCATTCTTTCCCAACAAACAAGGTTCTCAGGAGGAACAGCAGTCATGACTATACCAAATCATAGCCACACCTTAAACATCCCTAACCAGATAATAAAAAAATAAAAATAGTCACTCCACAGTAACATGAACCTATCTGGCAAGTAAAGATGGCAATATTTAAACCTAATCAAAGGTTAACAGACCACAACCAAGACTCTTCTACTCCAACATGGAGCACAGAATAAACCGACTTCTGGCTGCCACCGGTGTAATAAAGATACAGCAGCAGCAATAAAGCTATAGCCTCAAATTGCTAATTAGAATTTAGCTGCCCAGCTTCCACAGATGTCGCTGAGCTTTTCAGGTGCCCCTAGCATTTGCCTATACTGCCTATGCTGAGTGCCAGCATCTGCACACAACAGATGGGGACTATAGAGTGAGAACCCATAAGGACCCAGTGCCTAGTAAATATAACTTATGAAGCCTATAGCTGCTGTCATTATAAACAGTGTGCATGACTCCTATTGATATCATTCTGTAAGCAATATCCTAATGATATGATAATAATTGAAATTAGACTTAGGGGTTTGGATTTCTGAGATTGGAATCCCCACAAACTTCAGGATCCAAGTTCGGATCCGAGTCTCGGATCCCAGATCAAGGCAAAACATCACCATCCCACTGTTGGAACTCATGGGTTTTGGATTCTATATAAGGAGCTGCATGTTGCCGCAATTTTCACTCTAGACTTGGAGAATGAGGGAGACAGATCTCTGACTGTCTGTGGGTGGTGGCGTACAGGGGTTCTGCTGTCCTGTGCTCTTCTGGGGTGGTATCCTGTGCTGTTGTACTGTGCTTTTAGGGGTGCTGCTGTCTTGTGCTGTACAGGGTTGCTTTTCTTTGTGCTGTAAAAATAAAAGGGCACTATGGCCCTGTCGGGTGCTGTAAAAATACTGGGATGCTGTGACCCTGTCCTCTATGCTGCAAAAATAAAGGTGTTCTTAAAAAATACAGGGGTGATGTGGCCCTGTCCTGAATGCTGTAAAAATACAGGGGTTCTATAAAAATACTGGGGTGCTGTGGCCCTGTCCTGTATGCTGTAAAAATACAGGGGTGCTGTGGTTCTGTCCTGTACGCTTTAAAAATACAGGGGTGCTGTAAAAATACAGGGTGCTGTGGCCCTGTCATGTATGCTGCAAAAATACAGGGGTGCTGTGGTCATGTGCTGTAAAAATACAGAGGTGTTGTAAAAATACAGGGGTGCTGTAAAAATAAAGGAATACTGTGGTCCTGTCCTGTATGCTGTAAAAATACAGGGGAGCTAAAAGATGTGCTGGTGGCACCATTAGCAGAATTATTTAACCAGTCACTAAATACAGGTGCCATTCCAGAGGACTGGAAAAGAGCGAATGTAGTTCCACTGTACAAAAGCGGAAGCAAGGAAGAAGCAAGTAACCACAGACCAGTAAGCCTTACATCAGTAGTTGGTAAAGTAATGGAAGAACTATTAAAAGAAAGAGTTGTGGAATATCTTAAATCAAACAACTTACAGGATCCAAAACAGCATGGATTTACTGGTGGGAGATCATGCCAAACAAAGCTTATTGACTTTTTTGACTGTGATCAAAATAATAGATCAAGGGGAAGCTGTAGATGTAGCATATCTAGACTTTAGTAAGGCATTTGACACTGTCCCACATCGCTGACTGCTAAATAAACTTGCGTGGGGGTGGATTATAAAACAGTTAAATGGATAAGAACCTGGTTGCAGGATAGGAAACAGACAGTTGTAGTAAATGGAGTGCAATCTATGGAGGGAAATGTTACCAGTGGAGTACCCCAGGGATCTGTACTCAGACCGGTTCTCTTTAATATCTTTGTTGGTGACATTGCAAATGGTATTAAAGGGAAAGTATGCCTTTTTGCAGATGATACAAAGATATGCAACAGGGTAGACACACCAGGAGGGGTAAAACAAATGATTGATGACCTAGCTAGGCTTGACAAATGGTCAAGAACATGGCAACTACATTTTAATGCTAAAAAATGCAAAATCATGCACTTGGGTCTCAAAAACCCAAAGGCTAAATATTGTATCAAGGGTACTATAATGGAAACTACTGAGGAAGAAAGGGATTTAGGAGTCACTATTTCAAGTGACTTAAAGGCAGGAAAGCAATGCAACAAAGCAATGAGAAAGGCAAGTCAGATGCTTGGTTGCATAGGGAGAGGAATCAGTAGCAGGAAGAAAGAAGTAATAATGCCACTGTATAGGTCATTGGTACGGCCTCATTTGGAATACCGTGTCTAGTTCTGGAGACCATATCTCCAGAAGGATAAAAATACATTAGAGAGTTTACAAAGAAGGGCAACTAAAATGGTGCATGGATCTATAGTTAGAGTTTTTCTAATGGTACACCTGAAATTGCACAAAAAATCCAAGGAAGCAGCCTATAGGAACAAACAAATCCCACAGAGTCTCTCTCCAGAAAAGACTCCAAAGGTACAATATGTTTGATAAAGGTATTGGGGATGTATTCCCTTAGGCGCTAATGGTGAACTTACACTAGGTGCAAAAGAACAAAGTAAAAACACAATCCCAAGCTTAATGAGACACAAACAATTATATGAAATATTATCACATTCCTTATCTTGAAATAAACATCCAGGAGAATTCGTCCTCAATAGGTATGTTATTCCATTCACAGATTCACATGTGAAAACAAGAAGGGGAATTTCATGTGTAGTGCAGTTATAAAAATTTTAATACTGACATACAGACATGACATAAAAAACACAATAAAACATGTTAATACTGGCACGGTCCTGTATGATAGAAAGTCATAATAATTACCAGTAGGTCTGAGAACCAATAATAGTTCTCAGACAAGTTCTTTAAAGGTTACCAATCGCCTCTCCGGAAAAAGCTAACTGGAGCCCGTTCCTAGTAATAATTTGGCAGTCCAAATGCAATAACAGGAGCTGTAAAGTCCGCTGCTGATCCCTCAATAACCAACGCGTTTCCACCTGCTTTGCTGCAGGTCTTTGTCAAGGTAAGATGAGGGGCAGTGTGTTGGTCCAGAATTTTTCCTTGTTTAATTAATAAATTTAACACAGTTGTGCGAAGATTACTCCGGTTGTCATAGATACAGAAGGCAGGCCATAGTTGCGTCGCGTCACTTCCGGGATCGTAACATTATCAGCCAATGGGTCATAACCAGATTTCCACCGCCCGCTTCCGCCAGCCTTCCCAAAAAACATCTACCAACCATGGACTGCAATCCCAGCCGTTCACATCCGCCAGCCACACTCAGGCGTATCCGCCCGCCGAAGACGGAAGTCTCGGACATTCAACTTCCGCCATCCCCGTCAATGGTGTTAACGCCAACCGGGGCCGGAAGTGCAATGACTAGCATTGCTCCCATTTCCGCCAACCGTTCTGATAGTATCTTTGCCAATCAGAACCCGGAAGTGTCACTCCGCAACCATCTCGAGCCTCATAAACCACCAATTTTACACAAATTATATACTTAATAATAGATTTGAGGATAGAAACATAGTTGAAAATTTAACCTCGGCTCCTCTCCAGATACACTGAAAATTAAAAACAACATATATTAGCTTCCAATAAATAATATAAAAAATCTATACAATTCCATAAAACAGCATCATAAAAAGGCCATAAAAATTTAATTCAAAATCATTATTCAATCCAAATGGATGTAATGTATTCAATTCATATATAGCCTGCATTTCTTTTTTTTCCAAAATTGACAAGACATCCTTTTGTCTATTAGTGCACTTAATCAATTTAAACTCCACAAATCTAATAACATGTTTTAAAGAACTATTGTGGTATATTTTAAAATGATTAGACAGAGCATGTGTAGTTAAACCATTTTTTATGTTCCTGCAATGCTCACTGATCCGTATTTTAAGTGATCTGGTGGTACGTCCAATATAAAATAAATGACAGGAACATTCGATAAAATGAGGGACATTCTTGACATTGCAGGTTATAAAATCATATATTTTAGCAGTTTTTCCATTGATACATACTGTATCAAGTTTTTTAGAGCCGTCACTTTTAATTTCCCTACATCCGATACAGATCCCACAATGGTGGAACCCTTTTGTTAAAATTCTGCCCTCTCTTCATTTTGGTGGGAGATAACTCCTTACCAAAGAGTTTTTTAGATTAGGGGCTTTTCTATAAATAAAAACTGGATGGTCCGGAATCACACTACCAAGTACTGGGTCTTTTTTCAAAATATTCCATTTTTTTCTAATTGACTTTTCCAATTGACTTTTCCAATAACTTATGTTGTGTGTTAAAACTGGTAATAAAAGCCCATTCATAGTTTCTGTTTTTCTTTTTTTGTGATTTTATTTCATTATTTAACTAAGTTTTTCTATCTAATACCTCGACCTCAGGCATAGCTACTTTAATCTTCTCATTGTCATAGCCACTTTTTTCAAATCTGCACTTTAGCTCATTAGCCTGTTGCTGATATATGGCATCATTCGTACAATTTCTTCTACATCTTTTTAGTTGACCATGTGGAATTGAATTTAGCCAATTCGGATGGTGACAACTATTTATATTAATGTATGCTTGAGAGTCTGTTTGTTTAATAAAAGTTCTAGTGCAAAATTTTCCGTCATCTTGTGAGAGGGTGATATCCAAAAAGTTAACTTCCTTATGATCTATATTAAACGTTAATTCTATGTTCAAATTATTCTCGTTTAAATATTGGCAAAACAGATCTAAAGTATCCCTATCTCCTCTCCATATAAAAAGGATATCATCCATATACCTTCTCCAGGACACCAAGTTCGCTCCAAATGGGTTCTGGGTCCAGATGTAATCTGTTTCCCATTGACCCATAAAAATGTTTGCATAGCTTGGAGCGAACCTGGTGCCCATGGCTGTACTGACCTTCTGGATAAAAAAATCCCTCTCCACCATAAAATTAATATTATTTTAGATAAAATTAATTCCCTCTAAAATGAATTGTAAACATTCCCCTAAAGTGCTATTGTGCAGGGCATTTGTGACAGCTCTAATTCTATCCTGATGTGCAATAATAGAATACAGTAACTTAACATCAGCCATAACTAATATTAAATTCTCTTCCCAAGGAACCATAGATAAAAGATTCAACAGATCTTTCGTATCCTTTAAATGTGAAGTATTTTTCAATACCAACGGCTGCAAAAATGATCAATGTACTCCAATAAATTCGCTATTATTGACTCAAGTCCGGAGACTATTGGCCTGCCTGGGGGGTTGGTAGGGTCCTTATCTACTTTAGGGAGCAGGTACATGGTAGGCACTGTTGGTTTTTCATTTATGAGGAATTTCACCTCTCTTTCCTCTAGTACATTTAAATCGATATATTTCTTTATAAGTTCTTTAAAGCTTGTGTTGATCCTCTCTGTTTTATCCGACCTCAGCTTTTGATATGTGTACCGATCTTCTAAATGTGTATCTATTGTCTTTGTGCACCACTCTCTATCCATCTCCACCCCCCCTTTATCTGCAGGCTTAATGACTATTTCTACATTTTGTTTCAGATCTTTTAATGCTGTACTCTCTTTTGAGGTAAAATTGTATTTCATTTCTGTTGATTTTAATTCTTTTACATCTCCCTGTACTAGTTGACAGAAAGTATCGATAAAATTCCCCTTAACGTGGGCAGGGTAAAAGACGGACTTGGGTTTAAATGGTGTGGGGTTCGCCAATTCTGTATTCCCCAATTCTTCTACCGATTCTTTTAATAAAAATATTTTTTTAATACATAACTTTCATATGAATTTATGGATATCGACAAAAGTGTCGAATTTATTGATCGGTATGGCAGGGGCGTATTTAAGGCCTTTTTCAAGGACTTTCTTTTCATTTTCTGTGAGGACATGGGAGCCAATGTTAAAGATTTTTATCCCTTTGGTTTCTTTATTATTCTCTACATTATTTCCAGGGGTTTCTACATTTTGTGCGGGGATTTCTTGATGCACTTGGGTTTCTAGAGAAATGGGGTTCCTTCTTTCCTTATGCTTCCTTGGGCGTTTTTTCCTAGGATTTTTCTTCTTTTTAACCCCTCCTCTTTTCCCCCTATGGGTCCTCCTTCTCATTTCCAATCCCACCTCTTCCTCTTGTCCCCTAAAAAATGAGTCTCCCTGTGATTATCATTAAAGATCCCATATCGATTTCTAACTGGCAATGGCGTTCTAAATGGAGATCTCCTCACATTCCAGTTTTTTCTATAATCAAAACCTCTTCCATTACCATGGTCTCATCTAAATTGGGTCTCATTGTAATACCCCCTCTTCATTATACCTCTCCGATCTAGGAGCTTCATATCTCGTATCCTCTCTTGAGTCTTTCCCTATTCTTAATTGTCGGTCTCCATGATATAGATGTTTTTCGGGATCTGGTTGGATAATTAGTCCTTCCTCTGTGACCTTCCTTTTTAAACTGTCTAATAGGGTCTTCATTCTGTTGTTTCTCAGCTCTATCTACTATTTCATCTTCTGATTCAGATCCTATTGAATCAGAAGATTCTCGTTTGTCCCTTATGAATTTTCTGATTTTTCGATCAACCAATGCCTTTTCATTTTTCTTAATATTAATTTCAATTCTCTGCTCAAAACGTTTATATTCTGGCATATCAGCGAATTGAACAATCAAATCTCTATATCGTTTGATCTCTTCGTCTAGATTAACCAAGTCTTTTTTCCTCTCATTTATAATGAGATTAATGAGAGAGAAAGAACATTCTGCCAAAATCATATCCCAATCGTCTTTAAACGTATCTGAGGAGGTCTCAAAAGAGGCCTTCTTATTCATCCTTAGACCCCTTGGGATGATTTTGTGGGAGACGTACTTCTCCAAAGTAACAGTCTCCCACTAAATCCTATTTTCTTTCAAGAGGACTATTTCTAGCTTCCTCATGATGCTTTCTAAGCTTTCATAGAGAAGCTCGATATGCTCGCCTTCATCTTTAAAAAGATTTTCTAGCATTGACCTATTTTTGCTGCACTTAAACATGATTGCTGCAATTTCAAATACCAAAAGATAGGAGAGAATAGACAAAGATCTGTAGTTAGAGTTTTTCTAATGGTACACCTGAAATTGTGCAAAAAATCCAAGGAAGCAGCCTATAGGAACAAACAAATCCCACAAAAAAAGAAATGCAGGCTATATATGAATTTAATACATTACATCCATTTGGATTGATTAATGATTTTGAATTAAAATGGTTTTTATGACCTTTTTATGATGCTGTTTTATGGAATTGTATAGATTTTTTATATTATTTATTGGAAGCTAATATATGTTGTTTTTAATTTTCAGTGTATCTGGAGAGGAGTTGAGGTTAAATTTTCAACTATGTTTCTATCCTCAAATCTATTATTTATATAATTTGTGTAAAATTGGTGGTTTATGAGGCTCGAGATGGTTGCGGAGTGATACTTCTGGGTTCTGATTGGCAAAGATACTATCAGAACGGTTGGCGGATATGGGAGCAATGCTAGTCATTGCACTGCTGGCCCCGGTTGGCGTGAACACCATTGACAGGGATGGCGGAAGTTGAATGTCCGAGACTTCCGGCTTCGGCGGGCGGATACGCCTGAGTGTGGCTGGCGGATATGAACGGCCGGGATTGCAGTCCGTGGTTGGTAGATGTTTTTTGGGAAGGCTGGCGGAAGCGGGATGTGGAAATCTGGTTATGACCCATTGGCTGATAATGTTACAATCCCGGAAGTGACGCGACGCAACTATGGCCTGCCTTCTGTATCTATGACAACCGGAGTAATCTTTGCACAACTGTGTTAAATTTATTAATTAAACGAGGATTGGCTGAATAGGGATTTAAATTCTGGACCAACAGACTGCCCCTCATCTTACCTTGACAAAGACCTGCAGCAAAGCAGGTGGAAATGCGTTGGTTATTGAGGGATCAGCAGCGGACTTTACAGCTCCTGTTATTGCATTTGGACTGCCAAATTATTACCAGGAACGGGCTCCAGTTAGCTTTTTCCGGAGAGGCGATTGGTAACCTTTAAAGAACTTGTCTGAGAACTATTATTGGTTCTCAGACCTACTGGTAATTATTCTGACTTTCCATCATACAGGACCGTGCCAGTCTTCACATGTTTTATTGCGTTTTTTATGTCATGTCTGTATGTCAGTATTAAAATTGTTATAACTGCACTACACATGAAATTCCCCTTCTTTTTTTCACATGTGAATCTGTGAATGGAATAACATACCTATTGAGGACGAATTCTCCTGGATGTTTATTTCAAGATAAGGAATGTGATAATATTTCATATAATTATTTGTGTCTCATTAAGCTTGAGATTGTATTTTTAAAATGGTGCATGACCTACATCACAAAACTTACCCGGAAAGGCTAAAAGATCTTAACATGTATAGTTTGGAGGAGAGAAGGGAAAGGGGGGACATGATAGAAACTTTCAAATATACCAAAGGTTTTAACAAAGTTCAGGAGGGAAACATTCTTCAAAGGGAGAGAAGTATTAGAACTCGAGGACATACACTGAAACTGGAGGGAGGCAGGTTCAGGGGAAATTTAAGGAAAAATTACTTCACAGAAAGGGTAGTGGATAAGTGGAAAAGCCTCCCATCAGAGGTGGTAGAGGCTAAGACTGTAGAGCAATTTAAACATGCTTGGGATAAGCATATGAATATCCTTACAAAGAATTAAGGTTCAAAAAGAGTTGAGATTAGCTAAAGGATAAAAAAAAGGGGCAGACTAGATGGGCCAAGTGGTTCTTATCTGCATCAAATTCTATGTTTCTATGTTTCTATGCTGTGAAAATACAGGGGTGCTGTGGCCCTGTCCTGTATGCTGTAAAAATACAAGGCTGTTGTAAAAATATAAGGGTGCTGTCAAAATAAAGGAACACTGTGTCCCTGTCCTGTATGCTGTAAAAATACAGGGGTGTTGTAAAAATACATGGGTGCTGTAAAAATACAGGGGTTCTGTGGACCTGTCCTGTATGCTGTAAAGATACAGGGGTGCTGTGGCCCTGTCCTGTGTGCTGTAAAAATACAGGGGGTGCTGTGGCCCTGTTCTGTATGCTGTAAAAATACTGGGGTGCTGTAAAAATACAGGGGTGCTGTAAAAAAAAAGGAACACTGTGGCCCTGCCCTGTGTGCTGTAAAAATACTGGGGTGCTTTGGCCCTGTACTGTATGCTGTAAAAATACAGTGGTGCTGTAAAAATACAGGGATGCTGTGAAAATACAGGGGTGCTGTGGCCCTGTCCTGTATGCTGTAAAAATACAGGGGTGCTGTACAAATAAAGGAAAGCTGTGGCCCTGTTGGGAGCTGTAAAAACAAAGGAGCACTGTGGCCCTGTCCTGTGTACTGTAAAAATACAGGGATGCTGTAAAAATAAAGGGGCACTGTTCTGTTTGCTGTAAAAATAAAGGGGCACTGTTTTGTGTGCTGCAATAATAAAGGGGCACTGTCCTGTAACATAGTAACATAGTATCTAAGGTTGAAAAAAGACAATTTGTCCATCGAGTTTAACCTATTTGTGGTCTCCTATGCAGGATTATTTTGGTCTAAAATTTTGTCTGATGCTGATGTCAGCCGTTGCGTTTTATCCCTCTTTCTATAGTAACTATAGTGCGCGACTACGCACCATAACCCTGTATATCCTTATCCATTAGGAGTTTATCTAACCCATTCTTAAAGGTGTTGACTGAGTTGTTGACTATAGTGCGCGACTACGCACCATAACCCTGTATATCCTTATCCATTAGGAGTTGTTGACTATAGTGCGCGACTACGCACCATAACCCTGTATATCCTTATCGATTAGGAGTTTATCTAACCCATTCTTAAAGGTGTTGACTGAGTCCGCCATTACAACTCCCTCAGGCAGACTCAGTCAACACCTTTAAGAATGGGTTAGATAAACTCCTAATGGATAAGGATATACAGGGTTATGGTGCGAGTGTCCACGAGTCCTCTGTGAAATGGAGGACAAAAATTTAAAGGAAAAAATAGTGAAAGCTCAAGAACCACTTCCACTTCCTAGTACTAGTGCTGAAGCTGCTGCTGCCACCAGTCATGACATTGATAATGCAATTGTATAAACGTCGTCTGCTAAGGCCGATGCCCAATGTCATAGAGGGCATGTAAAATCCAAGAAGCAAAAATTAATAACCAAAAAAAATAAAAATTATCTGATGAGAAACATAAAATTGGCAATATGCTATTAACGACACAAAGTGGCATGAAAAGGCTAAGGCATATGTTCATGACTGGTGGTTCAGCTTCTCATGAAGATGGAAGCCCTCCTCCCTCTCGAAAAATGTAAAAAATAAAACTTGTTAAAGCACAGGAAAAAACAGCTGTGCGTTCAGAGATATCACAAATCCCCAAGGAGAGTCCTAGTGTGTCTGCGGTTTTGATGTCTAGGCCTGACCTTAATAACACTGTATGGGAAGAACACAATTGAAAAGTGGGCGCTACAAAATTTAAATAAAATAATTATATAATAAATTAATAAACGGCAGCTCACACAGCGAGGATCTGGGTATCCTCAAATTATAGGACACAAGGTCCAAAGAATTTGTATATCAAGTGTGAGCGCACTAATGCAATTGTGAACATCTAATTTAATCAAAGGCTGCTGGTTTAATAAAAATACCTTTATTTATCTCCTAAAAACAACGAATTATAAACATTTATCAAAACATCTCAATAAGATAACAATAAAGACTGAAAGGAAAATAAATACAATATAAAATATATGAGCTCT
Source organism: Pseudophryne corroboree (assembly GCF_028390025.1). Lineage (NCBI taxonomy): Eukaryota > Metazoa > Chordata > Amphibia > Anura > Myobatrachidae > Pseudophryne > Pseudophryne corroboree. Next base: position 301,177,632 of record NC_086452.1, read on the forward strand.
AGCCAATTGGACTTTTATGTTAGTAAATGGCATGCATATTGCATACCGGTATGTTAGTTTATTAGAAAAAAACACAGCACAATTCCTTTCGTATAGTCCTGCTGGTTAGTATAGCTGTTATTTCCCTCCAGGGGACTTATCAGTATCAACGTTGGAAAGCTGTTAGATAACCATGACTTATATTAAGAGAAAGAGTTACAGTCCCGTACTGTTTACTGCTGGGATATTTGTTCACTTTGGCAGTTTTGTTCTGGCAATGATGCTAGCAGCAGTTAAATAATTTCATAATGTGATGCTGGTGTTTACTTGTTCCCCGGCATGACACTCCTAAGGGCAATGCTTACCCCTCCACACTGTGGCGGTTCTGATGTCTTGTGCCTGACTTGGGGTACCGGCTTGGTGCAGCTATCTCTGGCTGAGCATGAGACGCTGTAGCGTATGGTGTAGCAGGGAGCGCTTGGTCGCGGACCGCGACTTCCGGGATTTTCGGAGCTTCCGGCTTCCGGTGCGTTCCACCTGCGTTCCACCTGACGTTTTCTATCACCTGACGAGTTTCTCCACCTTTAGTGGGTGGCAGTTTCCTCAGAGGTTTTTTCTAACAAACTAACATACCGGTATGCATGCCATTTACTAACATAGAAGTCCAATTGGCTAGAGCTCATATATTTTATATTGTATTTATTTTCCTTTCAGTCTTGATTGTTATCTTATTGAGATGTTTTGATAAATGTTTATAATTTGTTGTTTTTAGGAGATAAATAAAGGTATTTTTATTAAACCAGCAGCCTTTAATTAAATTAGATGTTGACAATTGCATTAGTGCGCTCACACTTGATATACAAACTGTATGGGAAGAGGAGGCTCTTACCACCATTTGCATGACCCCTGCAAGTCCTGAGAGGAGCACTGCCAGTCCAGTTGCTAATATTGAGATTGAGGATGTCACTGTACAAGTACACCAGGATGAGGAGGATATTGGCGCAGCTGGCGCTGAGGAGGAAGTTGACGATGAGGATTCTGATGGTGATGTGATTTGTTTGAATTAGGCACCAGTGGAGACAGTTGATGGCCATGGGATGAAAAAGGCCATTGTCATGCCTGGGCAAAATATCAAACTATCCACCTCTTTGGTGTGGAATTATTTCTCTGTGAGGATAAGGATGTAAACACTGAAGGGGGTGAGAAAGCGGAGGATGAAGATGATGATGACATCTTGCCATAGGCGTGCACATCACATTTTATTAGGGTGTGCACCACTGGAGGGGCGTGTCTGATGCCGCCTATTGGGCGTGATTAGCAACATCTATTAGGCGTGACTAGCACCACCTATTGGCCGTGGCTAGCCCTATTTTACAATTAGTGCAAGTGAGAGAGCATAAAAATTCAAAAATAAGGGGGCAGCACTGAATGGGATGGGTATGTTGGATCCACCCTGACTACATCAATCCCGGAATGCAGGCATTGGCATGTGAACAAAGTTAACGTTACTTACAGCATTTTAACTGGATCAGCGTTACAACTGTAAACTAGGGTTCGGTTTTACTCTGATTTACTCGTGTCTCAAAACGGCATCATATTGGCTCACGGATTTCACGCGTTTTGGATAGCCAATAAGAAAAATCTGAGTAAAACTGAACCCGCACATCTCTACTGTAAACATGCTTGGTAGACAGCATGTTTAAAGTTGTGCTCTTTATCTGGCTAATATTCTGTAAGTAACATGTTGACAACATGCCGGCACCTACATTCAGGAATCGACATCACTGTCCATCCTGTAACTACAACCTGCACACATCTGCTCCCTTTCTCTGGAATTCTTTACCTCTCCCCCTCAGACTCTCCACCTCTCTACAAAACTTCAAACGGGCTCTTAAGACCCACTTCTTTACCAAACCCAGCCAAATCTCATCCTAACCCTCTGTTCCACGCTCTCTATGTACCCCATCTGTGTCACCCCTGCCTGTCCACCCCTCCCCTTAGAATGTAAGCTCTCACGAGTAGGGCCCTCTTCCCTCATGTGCTTATCCTTTTCTTACTTTAATAATCCTCAACTGCCCAAATCCTGCAGTTTTGTGGCCACCGTGGAACTTATCTCTATGTCGTTTACTGGTGTAGTTATGCTTAGTTACCCTGTACTTGTCCTATATTGTCTTCAACTGTAAGTCACTGTTTTCCTGTTTTGATTATGTGCATATGTACTTTGTAATTGGGCGCTGCGGAATCTTATTACCATATATGATAAATGTGTGCTGTACATCTCAAAATACTACATCCCTTAAGAGAAAAGAATACACCCACACATTATCTGAGTTCCAAATCTCAATGATGTATATATTTGTTATTAAAAGGATATGTATTCAATATATCACAATATACAGTATACATATAGTTACATGGTTACAATTTATACAGTAAGCAGTTAATACAAAATACATACAGTTACAGGCCAGCATACCATATCATTCTATCAATGCATCCTCCTCTTTATATATATCTCTCTCTCAGCAAATAAATACAGGAACTGGTCTGGCAGCATCTCCACCATCATCTGGGACAAAACAGCAACTAACTCCTGTGGGGGAAATTTACTAAGCTCCCGATTTTGACCGAGATGCCGTTTTTTCATCAAAGTGTCATCTCGGTAATTTACTAAACACTAATCACTGCAGAGATGAGGGCATTCGTAATTTTTTGCAAGTCCAAGTAAAAAATTACGAATGAATACACCATCGGTCAAAACGCGGCTGTTTAAGTATGAATCTCGGTCATTTACTAAGAAGTGCAAAGCAAAAAACAAACAAACACTGCCGTGAAAAATTACAACTCGTAAAAAAGTGCTAAAAAAAAACAGACCTTTTTTTTTTATTCGTGATTGGATAGGCATGCACGGATCCATGAGATCCGTGCATGTATATCAGTGGGAAGGGGTGGGAAAGTGCTTATTTTTTCAAAAAAAATTGCGTGGGGTCCCCCCTCCTAAGCATAACCAGCCTCGGGCTCTTTGAGCCGATCCTGGTTGCAGAAATATGGGAAAAAAAATGACAGGGGTTCCCCCATATTTAAGCAACCAGCATCGGGCTCTGCGCCTGGTCCTGGTCCCAAAAATACGGGGGACAAAAAGAGTAGGGGTCCCCCGTATTTTTAAAACCAGCACCGGGCTCCACTAGCTGGACAGATAATGCCACAGCCGGGGGTCACTTTTATATAGTGCCCTGCGGCCGTGGCATCAAAAATCCAACTAGTCATTCCTGGCCGGGGTACCCTGGGGGAGTGGGGACCCCTTCAATCAAGGGGTCCCCCCCCCAGCCACCCAAGGGCCAGGGGTGAAGCCCGAGGCTGTCCCCCCCCATCCAATGGGCTGCGGATGGGGAGGCTGATAGCCTTTGTTGTAAAAGAAAAGATATTGTTTTTAGTAGCAGTACTACAAGGCCCAGCAAGCCTCCCCCGCATGCTGGTACTTGGAGAACCACAAGTACCAGCATGCGACGGAAACACGGGCCCGCTGGTACCTGTAGTACTACTACTAAAAAAATACCCAAAAAAAGACAAGACACACACACCGTGAAAGTATAATTTTATTACATACATACACACATACATACATACTTACCTTAAGTTCCCACGCAGGTCGGTCCTCTTCTCCAGTAGAATCCAAGGGGTACCTGTTGAAGAAATTATACTCACGAGATCCAGGGGTCCAGGCTCCTCGGGAAATCCAGGGGTAATCCACGTACTTGAAAAAAATAACAAAACGGTGTCCCGACCACGAACTGAAAGGGGACCCATGTTTGCACATGGGTCACCTTTCCACGAATGCCAGAAACCCACTTTGACTTCTGTCTAAGTGGGTTTCTTCAGCCAATCAGGGAGCGCCACGTTGTAGCACTCTCCTGATCTGCTGTGTGGTCCTGTCCTCACTGACAGGCAGCACACGGCAGTGTTACAATGTAGCGCCTATGCGCTACATTGTAACCAATGATGGGAACTTTCTGCCCTGCGGTTGACCTAAAGTGACGTCACCGCTGAGCAGAAAGTTCCCATCATTGGTTACAATGTAGCGCATAGGCGCTACATTGTAACACTGCCGTGTGCTGCCTGTCAGTGAGGACAAGACCACACAGCTGATCAGGAGAGTGCTACAACGTGGCGCTCCCTGATTGGCTGAAGAAACCCACTTAGACAGAAGTCAGAGTGGGTTTCTGGCATTCGTGGAAAGGTGACCCATGTGCAAACATGGGTCCCCTTTCAGTTCGTGGTCGGGACACCGTTTTTTTTTTTTTCAAGTACGTGGATTACCCCTGGATTTCCCGAGGAGCCTGGACCCCTGGATCTCGTGAGTATAATTTCTTCAACAGGTACCCCTTGGATTCTACTGGAGAAGAGGACCGACCTGCGTGGGAACTTAAGGTAAGTATGTATGTATGTGTGTATGTATGTAATAAAATTATACTTTCACGGTGTGTGTGTCTTGTCTTTTTTTGGGTATTTTTTTAGTAGTAGTACTACAGGTACCAGCGGGCCAGTTTTTCCGCCGCATGCTGGTACTTGTGGTTCTCCAAGTACCAGCATGCGGGGGAGGCTTGCTGGGACTTGTAGTACTGCTACTAAAAACAATATATTTTCTTTTACAACAAAGGCTATCAGCCCCCCCATCCGCAGCCCATTGGATGGGGGGGGACAGCCTCGGGCTTCACCCCTGGCCCTTGGGTGGCTGGGGGGGGGACCCCTTGATTGAAGGGGTCCCCACTCCCCCAGGGTACCCCGGCCAGGGGTGACTAGTTGGATTTTTGATGCCACGGCCGCAGGGCACTATATAAAAGTGACCCCCGGCTGTGGCATTATCTGTCCAGCTAGTGGAGCCCGGTGCTGGTTTTAAAAATACGGGGGACCCCTACTCTTTTTGTCCCCCGTATTTTTGGGACCAGGACCAGGCGCAGAGCCCGATGCTGGTTGCTTAAATATGGGGGAACCCCTGTCATTTTTTCCCCCATATTTTTGCAACCAGGATCGGCTCAAAGAGCCCGAGGCTGGTTATGCTTAGGAGGGGGGACCCCACGCATTTTTTTTTATTATTTTACAGTGTTTAATTAAAAAAAAAAATAAACCCCAGCACGGATCACACAGATCCGGCCGAGATTGATTGTAAAAAAAGTCGGCAGTGTTTTGCTAATCACTGCCGTAAAAATAGAAAAAAAACCACGAATGACATCGACATCGGAACAAAAGAAAAACCCGAATACGACAGCTTAGTAAATTAGTCGTAATCAATTCAAAAAGTTGCAGTTTTACACTTTCGATGTCATTCGTGATTGAACTTTGACCTGAAACGGGAAAATACGAATCTTAGTAAATTTACCCCTGTGTGTCTGATCAGCAAATGTGTTATCTAGTTATGGGGAGTGCACACATCTAGTCTAAGGGAGGGAACTTTCTCATTCATGATGAGTCACTGGTTTGTTCGTATGCTAACCAGGTTCAGCCTTGAAGACATAAAAAGGGGTGGCCTGAGTTTCCTGTCCACCACCTGTTTGGAATGTCCATTGTCCTAATAAGAGTGATTTTAGCTTTCATACATTTAATCATAACTACTTGTTGCAATGTCCTACAACTTAATAACAAGTATCAAATGAATCTACACATTAATCTGGTTGCTTTAATACCAAATATGACATGTCTATCTTGCTCCGCTCCAATAATACGCATACATGACGTTACTCCATTACATAATTTTAAATCATTATGATGTCTGGCGCTTGATATGTTATAATTATGTGCTGTATGAAATAAGTGTCGAATCCATCTCTGTGGCATGTCCGTGTAAATGTGTGTGTTACCATATATTGCTATGCTCGCTGCGCGTATTTGCAAGCATAGCGACTCATAATGTGTCTAGTCTGTATGTTCTCTCTATGTAATATTTTTGGCTTCGACACGCCATATAAATAAAGGATAAGAAGAAGAAGAAGAAGAATCTTCTCCCTCGCGCAGATCTTCCCCCTGACACATCTTCTTCCTCGCACAGCTCTTCCCCCTGACATGTCTTCTCCCTCGTGCAGCTCTTCCCCCTGACACGTCTTCTCCCTCACGCAGCTCTTCCCCCGACACGTCTTCTCCCTCGCGCAGCTCTTCCCCCTGACACGTCTTCTCCCTCGCGCAGCTCTTCCCCCTGACACGTTTTCTCCCTCGCGCAGCTCTTCCCCCTGACACGTCTTCTCCCTCGCGCAGCTCTTCCCCCTGACACGTTTTCTCCCTCGCGTAGCTCTTCCCCCTGACACGTCTTCTTCCTTGCGCAGCTCTTCCCCCTGACATGTCTTCTCCCTCGCGCACCTCTCCCCTGACAGGTCTTCTCCCTCGTGCACCTCTTCCCCGATACGTCTTCTCCCTCGCGCAGTTCTTCCCCCTGACACGTCTTATCCCTCATGCAGCTCTTCCCCCTGACACAGATTTCTCCCACCTTACACAGCTTGTCACTAGAGTGGGTGCCGCTGACTCCCCCATGCAGCTCACTGACCCAGACAGCAAAAAAAACATGTTCTGATACACACAATAAAGCCCCTCACAGCATGTTTTGCCACAAGTGTGCACTGAGCCAAACACCCTCACAACCCCTTCTAATCCTCGGTACCTGTAGTTATCTTCTGTGGCTCGCTGTGTTCCTGATTATCTCCCATGATTCACTGCTGGCTCTGTTCCCCGGCTACCCTCTGGGGCTTCGTGTGATCCTCTCTCCCTGCCGCCAGCTCCACGCTCCGCACAGTTGCATGTCTCCACCAGTATGTGCCTGCACCTTCTGTAGGCTTAAGCAATGGCGCCTGACGAGCTTCTACTAACCACTGGGCCGCCACTGCTTGCTCCCCTCTGCCAGCACTGCACCGGCTCCTCAGTGTCATGGACGGATGATGCGTTACTCCCGCCGAGCAGTCACTAGAGTGGGCGCCGCTGATGCTGATGGCGCTCTGCTCCGTGGCCACACACCCTAAGTGCTGGCAGTAACACCTTGGTGGGGATGGATGGAGGCAGCCTGGCAGGTCCAGGGGAGGCTGTTTTGATGTGAGATGTGGTGGCGGGCGGCTGCTGCGGACCTGGCATGTTGGGGGTGCCGGACATTTGGGGTACCAGGCATCCCCCGTGCGCACGCCTATGCATCTTGCCTCCTTAGAGCCAGTTTGTGCAAGGAGAGATTAATTCAGAGGTTCCAAAACGTGGTCCTCAAGGCACCACAACGGCCCTGGTTTTAAATGTATCCATGCTTGGCCACAGGTGACTTATCTGTCCTGAGCCATGGATATACCTAAAACCTGGACTGTTGGGGTGCCTTGAGGACCGCGTTTGGGAACCTCTGGATTAATTGCTTCTTTTTTTGTGGGGGCCCAAACAAACCAAGCCACAGCCGTGTGGCAGACCCTGTCGCTGAAATGATTGGTATGTTAAAGTGTGCTTGTCCTGTTTACACAACATAAGGGCACTCAAGAATCTGGTGTTTTTTCTAGTTAAGTTTAATACAAAAAATTAATACTGGGCAGTTCACAGATATTAAAAACATTAAAAACATATATCAAGTTTATCTCATTCTATATGTGGGCAGCATAGTGTTATTTTAAAAGCTGGAAAAAACAATCACTGTAGCAAGATAGTAACAATGTGTTAATAGGTATTTTGCTTATGTCAGTAAAGTAGTTAAGGCCTTATTCAGATGTAGTAGTTAAGGCCTTATTTAGATGTAACGTGCAGAGAGATTTAGATTTGGGTGGGGTGTGTTTAAACTGAAATCTAAATTGCAGTGTAAAAATTAAGTTAGCCAGTATTTACCATGCAATGAAACAATACAACCCAATCAAATCTAAATCTTACATCTTCCCCACCTGCAGGGCAACATGGCTTTGCCCAATTACTTGCTTTTTTGGTTTGGTAACAAGCCTGAATAACCACCTTATACTCCGTTCAGACAGAGAAAAGAACCCAGTAATTTCCCGGTCCGTGAAGGGTTGACCCGGGATTTTTTTCTGTCTGAAAGGGTCAACCTGGGATTGAATTCCCGGAACTTTGACCCAGGTTTCTACCTGGGTTTTTCTCAGATCATACATGGGTTGCTGTCTGTCTGAAAGGGTCTGACCCGGTATTTTTGAAGCAGGTCACGGTTTACAGCACTGATTGGTTGAGCTGGCGAGGCTCTGGCGATTGGCTAAGCAGCAGGATATCTCTGATTGGCTGTGCGGGCGTGACACTGGCGCTGGCGTCTGAGGTCACAATTGTGCTGCAGGGGAGATGGATGAGAGAGACAGCATGGTACACTGGAAGGAGGAAGAGATCAGGGAGCTGCTTTCTGTTAGAGGGGAGGAGGAGATCTGGAAGCAGATCACTGGGACAGTGAAGGACGCCACAGTGTACACCAACATTGCCAAGATACTTACCTCAAGGGGCACTGGGGGTCATTCCGAGTTGATCGCTCGCTAGCAGTTTTCAGCAGCCGTGCAAACGCTATGCCGCCGCCCACTGGGAGTGTATTTTAGCTTAGCAGAAGTGCGAACGAAAGGAACGCAGAGTGACTACGAAAAAAATTGTACAGTTTCAGAGTAGCTCCAGACCTACTCAGTGATTGCGATCACTTCAGACTGTTCAGTTCCTGTTTTGATGTCACAAACACGCCCTGCGTTCGCCCAGCCACGCCTATGTTTTTCCGATCACTCCCTGAAAACGGTCAGTTGCACCCATAAACGCCCTCTTCCTGTCAATCACTCTGCAGCCAGCAGTGCGACTGAAAAGCTTTGCTCGACCTTGTGTGAAACTACATCAGCCGTTGTGAAAGTACATCGCGCGTGCGCATTGCGCCGCATACGCATGTGCAGAAGTGACTTTTTTTGCCTCATCGCTGCGCAGCGAACAATTTCTGCTAGCGATCAACTCGGAATGACCCCCATTGAGCGCACACAGCAGCAGGTAGTTAATAAATTGAAAGCTCTCATAAAATACTACAACAAAGTTCACGACCACAACAGGAGGAAAAGTGGTGCTGCTAGAATGGAGTGGGCTTACTATGATCAGTGCAATGAAGTTTTTGGCAATTCTGCACTGGTTAATCCCATTACCATTTCATCATCCAGTTGTGTGTCCTCACGAAGCGCTACCCCGGAGAACAGCCAAGCCATTTCACCGATGCCACCAATGTTCTGTGATGACTTCACTGAGATCAGCTACACCAATCCGATGTCTGCTGCGTGGGACCCAGTCTCCAATACAATTGAGGTCGATGCCAGTGGAAGCAGCACATGGACTCCGGCTGGGACACCGACTTCTGCACAGAGTGAGACCCCAAAGTTGCATAGGAACAGTAAATTGTTTTTCTTTTATTTAACACCCTTCAGATTTTTGTTTTATTTAAAATCCAGTATATAGTATGGGCTGTATTCCACAATGATGTTGTTTGCACTTGTTCTTATTTTTAAATGCTGCGTTACACATTCAGTACCTGACTGTCATGTATTTCCTCAATATCAGAAGGTCACATTAGCTGTTGCACCATTTATGAGTAATAATGACTGCTAACAACATCACAGGACACAGCTGTAAGCTAATAGCACAATTTATCATTTAGAAAGGATAAATCGTGCATATCATGCAGTGTTTGTACAATTGCGCACTGCCATAACTCATACATGAGATCTTTGTCTTGACCAATACTCAAAATGTATATGTTTCAGTGTGAAGCTAGTGTGCTGGAGGTAGGAGGCCTCAAGCACATATATGCTGACATCACTACTATTTGATTTTTTACATTTGTTGTTTTCCCTTCATTTCTAGTCTTTGACATACCTGAATGGAAGAAAAATATGTCAAAGATGGAGCAAGCTATGTGCATAATGACAAGAATCCTGGTCAATCAGCTGAGAGATTCCGATGCTGAAATGCAGGCACAGAAGGATGCCCAACTCCAACACTTTTTTGACAATGAGAAAGAGTTGCAAAATTCATTTCTCACGCAACTTGTGGGTATGCATGAAGCCATGAACACATTTCTAGGGAAAACAGAGAGGCACAGATGTCCTTTCTTAATGATCTGGTGTCTAGATTTCACAATCTACACCCTCCACACCCTTATCCAGTGTATCCTCCTCACTATTCTGAGGGCCATTTTTCCAACTACCAGCAACATAGCAGAGGCATGCAGTTTATGGAAACAAGCAGAGGCGTAGCGAGGGTGGTCCAGATGGAGCTTGTGCTCCAGGCGCCTGTTCCTGCCAGGGCGCAGGGCAGAGCTCAGACATCCGTCAGGGGGCGGATCACCTGCGGTGCCTGAAGCACATAGAGAGATCAGTGCCTCCAGAAGAGAGCATAGCATGGGTGGAGCAACAATTGCAACTCCACCCCCAAACCATTCCCCTGTATAGAGGCACTGATCTCTCAGGTTTAGAGTCAGCAGGTGATTCTCTCCCTCGTCAGATGTTTCACCCTGTCAAAGTGAGATGGGGGGAACTCACTGAGTGGGAAGTGCAGTGTGATTGGTGGAGATCTGTGTGAGTTTGAGTGTGGGGGAAATTTGTATGTGCTTGAGGCTAGGGGGTACTATGTGAAGGGGAAGAGCAGTGTGGGGGGGATATCAGTGAGTAGGAAGAGCTGTGTGTTTGTGTGTGGGGAGTCTGTAGGGATCTGAGTGTGGGGAAGATCTGTAGGTGTTTGGGGAGAGATGTTATGTGAAGGGGAAGAGCTGTATCAGGTGATCTCAGTTATTGGGAAGAGCTGTGTGTGTGAGGGGGCTGATTGAAGAGGGGGCTGTGTGGGGGGTGTTATATATGTGTGTGGGGGGGGTCAGAGTGATGGGGGAGTGCTGTGTGTGTTTGAGGGGTGGTGAGCTATAGTGGTAGAGCTGTGTGACAAATTTATATGTGTGTATTTATATATACATTAATATGGAGCTGAAGCAGTATTTTGCCTAGGGCCCTGTATGGTCTTAATCCGGATGTGGGACTGAGCAGAATGCAGTAGTGATTGAGCCACAGCCAATAACAAAAAGGGTACATGAGGCGGTCCCCTCCCATCATCATTCCTGGCTTCTCTTCTTTGCCTCCACAGAGCTGGGTCCTACTTGCCACCATATTGCTGATGTCAGCCTGCCTGGGTTGCACAGATTGAGTGTCAGTCACTCAGGAGGAAAGAACATGGAGGTTGTGTCCCTGCTGCTGAGGGGAGGTCTTAGCAGGGTGCTGCTTCTGAGAGCTCAGCTTGCGATGCCCATCACTGGAAGGAGCCTGAGTGGTGAGTTTGATGGGGTAACACCTGACTGCTCCAGGGGCACTACTGTGGAATAAGGTGTATAAGGGACACTACTGAGGAATAAGGTGTATATGGGACACTACTGAGGAATAAGGTGTATAAGGGACACAACTGTAGCATAATGTGAATAAGCAGCATTATTCAGTGGCATAGTGTTCATTGTGCGCATTACTGTGTAGCATAATGTGAATAAGGGGCGCTATTACGTGGTATAACATGAATAATGGGCACTGCTGTGGTGTAACATCAATAAAAGACACTACTGTGTGGCACATTGTGAATTGGGGCAGTATTGTGTAGCATGTGAACTTTGGGCACTACTGTATATGTACCTTAATGTGAATTGGGGGCATTACATTACAGTACATAAATTATAATGTAAGATTGCTTATATTAATGTTATATTACTGTTATGTATATTTTATTAGCAAAATTACTTTAGTGGGTTGGAATATATCTAGCCTTCCATCCATGCCCCAGTTTGATACTGCCACTAATGGTTATTTTTATTTTCAGTTAATTTGCTGCTACATGCTGGACACGCCCCCTACCTGACACATTTTGGGGGTCGTGGTTAGCATACACATACTCCGGGCACCATGGCTGCATGCTACACCTCTGGAAACAAGCCCCTCAAATACACCTAATGCTACTCAACAAGGCACTGTACATAATAGTCCAGAAGGCACAGGGAATACTACTCACTATGGTGCAGTGCATAGTTATTTAGATGGCAAAGGGAATCATTTTTCACATGGCCCTGCGCGTAGCAGTCCACATGCCAATAAGCAGACCAGTCCTGATGGTACAGTGCATAGCAGTCCACATGCCACTGTGCATAATAGTCCAGATGGCACAGGGAATAATACTCCACATGGCACTGAGTATACTTATCCTGATGGCACTACTCACAACCGTCCACTGGGCGGCACTTACAGACAGTTGTAACTAATCTTTTTTTTCATGTTTTGTCTTTTTGAAAATGTTCATGTGTATTCAGAACTTTATAGGCCTGTCAAGTGTCCGGCCCATACCTGGCCATTACCTCAGCCACTTCTACAGATGGGGTGTACGTTATGCTAAATGTACAAGCATTATGCCCTCTATTTATGTGCCTACAGTGGCAAATAATCTTTTTTCTTCGTCTTTTTGAAAATGTTTATGTGTATTCAGCACTTTACAGGCCTGTCAAGTGCCCGGGTCATACCTGCCCATTACCTACACACATTATGCCTTCTATTTATGGGCCTAATTCAGACCTGATCGTAGCCCTGCAAAATTTTGCAGGGCTACGATCAGGCACACTGGGGGTAATTCAGACCTGATCGCACACTAGCTTTTTTTGCTGTGCTGCGATCATGTCAGCACTGTGCATGCATATGCACCGCAATGCACAGGCGCGTCGCTCGGGTACAAAGCAGATCATTGCTGTGCGATGGGTTTTACGAAGAATCCATTCACACAGCCGATCACAAGGAGATTGACAGGAAGAGGGCCTTTGTGGGTGGGAACTGACTGTTTTCTGGGAGTGGCTGGAAAAATACAGGCGTGTCCAAGCATTTGCAGGGCAGGTGTCTGACATCAATTCCGGTCCCAGAGAGGCTGAAGTGATCGCAGTGGCTGAGTAAGTCCTGGGCTACTCAGAAACTGCTAAATATCTTTCTGTACTGCTCAACTGCACATGCGATCGCACACTTGCACAGCTAAAATACACTCCCCTGTAGGCGGCGACTATCTGATTGCAGCGCTGCAAAAAAATGCTAGCGAGCGATCAGGTCTGAATTAGGCCCACTGATATGCGGGGGGATGCCCAGCACAGGGCTAGTCCACCCCGCATGTCCGGCCCGCCCCCCCCCCCCCCCCCCCGCAGAAGTACAAAAGCATTACACAGCGGCGATGCTTTTGCACTTCAGGAGTAGCTCCCGGCCAGTGCAGCTACCGGGCTCTGCCTGTCAATCAGGCAGAGGCGATCACTAGGCAATGACAACCGTCAGCTGTCAGCCATGCACCGGCGCACTGTGGTGCAGGCACATGCGTACTTCTGACCTGATTGCTGTGCTGCGATGAACGGCAGCGTGTGATGAGGTCAGAATGACCCCCTGTGTGTCTAATGTCTACACACATTATGGCCTATTTATGTTCAAAAATTTGAGAAGCATTTTAAACTGTAAAGATGTTATATTTAAAATGATACATGTACATAACTTTTTCATAAACAATAAAACCAAAACTTTTTGTCAACAATAAAAACAAAACTTTTTTGCAACATATCCCTTGTGTCCTTTACTGTGTCATAGTAGTTAAGTTGGCAGTGAGGGTGTTGCGGATTTCCTCAGCACTGCCACTACTTATCTCCCCCTCGTAGGCTGCTGCTTCTACCGGAGTATCGCACAGTTCACAGTCCACAACATTCCACTCCGGTAAAAAGTGTGTTCCTTCTGTACAGTATCTTGCAAAAGTTGTGGAGGATACAGCAAGCAGCAACCACATCCGGCACCAGGGTGATGGACCATCCTGGCCGAGCTAAGAGTGTGGGTGAAATGCACTTGTTCCGGAGAGAGTGGGAGATGCTGTGCGAAGCACATGATGAGCCATCGCCTCATGGGGTATGCCGCATGTCCAATAAGGTGCACCGGGATCTCCACACCATCCACAAACTTTGATTTCTGTAATGGGGAAAAAAAATGATATTTAGTATAGGTGGCATACATAATGTTCAGGAAAGTACAGGGAATAATTAGGAATTCCAACAATCTAATCCTGACATGGGTGAGATAAGTATCTTATGCCTGGGTCACTTCCCTCACTAGCGCACACACCGTCGATATGCCAACACCGAACAAGCAGGAGATGGTGCTGTATTCCCCCTGGGTTGCATACCACCACAACACAATCGCCAGTCTCCTGCACGGCTCAATGGTCTTGCAGTAGTTGGTGCTTCCCCTGGTGAGTACTGGAGTGAGAAGTTCCAGCAGGTAGTAAAATGTACCACGCGACATCTGAAAGTGTGCCATCCACTGCTCTGGTTGATAACCTTCCACGGTCACCCAGAAAGCTTGTCCATGCCTGCGGTCTCTGGTCCACAATGATCAATTAGTCGCGCTGGTAAATCTCAGGGTAGATGTAATGCTGCCCAAAATCAGGGCTCTCCTCCTGCGCGAATACCGGCGCAGAGTATAAGCCCTTTCCGCCAGAAATTGCTCCCTTATCCTCTTGGCATAAGACTGTGCCAGGTAGCACAGTGCAAGCAGATGCATCAGGCTCTCATTTGCTGCGTGAAACAGCAAAAAACAGCAAGAACTCAGGAACTCAGGGCTACTCAGCAGTAACTCGTTGGCCATGGTTAATGCAATGCTGTGAGCAGTCACCTCCCACTTTTTATGACCTCATCTCTGTGTGCCATAAAAAAAGTCAATTTCTTATGACACTCAAGCGTATTGCAGGTCTGACATGGGTTCTGCCTGAAACGGGTCGATCCGAGAATAATAATAGGAACTGTTACCCGGGTCTTTCCCAGCTTCACAAAACTAGAAAAAACCTGGGAATTTGAGATTTTTCTGTCTGAAAGTGGTATTAGTTATCTTAGAGCTTAGTTTTCACTTATTGCACGTGTAAAATTGAACAGACATTTGCAGCTTTTAGCTCATAACACTCCACAGTAGTTGTCAATAATTCCAGATAAAAATAATACAAAGAACTTATATTCACCTTCTTCCAGATACATTCCTGGCCAGGCAATGCATGGATGGTGCTGGATACACTTGCTCGTGGTTATATCATATCCCAATCTAAAACTAAGCTGATATTACCTTGCTAAAGACTGGTGTCTCCTGACTGCTGGTGCTTTAGCCTAAGTTTACAGTCTTCTCCACAGTGTCCACGTCGTCGTCCCTGGTATGCAGATATTAACAGAAACCACAAGAAAGTCCAGCTGGTACAGCATGAGAGTGGCCTTAATGGGTTTCCCCGCCTCTCAAAATGTTCAGCGGCTTCCACAGAAGCAAGGTGTGATTTGATGCTGGAAGCTCACCAACCATTCAGTGCCAGGCTTTGATGTCCATCTCTAGGCAAGAGACCTCTCAACCAGGAATTCGCTGTTATAAACCAGCACCTCAGCCCAAAGCTCCATCCCTTAACTGTTACAGGACTACAAATAAGACCATAAAAAGGGTTCACCCCTTAAATGGTTAACCCTTGCTCCTAAATCTATTCTGACACACCCTAGTAGTTTAAATTCTGACAGTCTTATCTTATTTTAGACTACATTTCTACACCAAGTGAATAGAGGAAAAACATATTTACAGTACAATAAAGACACAGAGGCACACTGCAGATAAAAGTCAGTTTCAGTTAGTTAGTTATTTAAGGTATGGTGGCAAAGACAGAACACAGAGTATCAACATATTGCCAAACAATCCAATAAAAGTTGTAGATGGGGCTAACTGCCAGCTTATCACTAACAACTCAAGGCTTAGATGGAGACCAACTGCCAGCTCATCACCAACAACTCAAGGCTTAGATGGGGACCAACTGTCAGCCCAACACCCACAACTCAAGTCTTAGAAGGAATCCAAATGCTTGTAAATCACCAACAACTCAGGGCTTAGATGGAGGCCAGTTGCCAACCCATCACCAACAACTCAAGACTTAAATGGAGACCAACTGTCAACCCATCACCAACAACCAGTGCCTTAACTAGGCATTTTGGTGCATTGTGCCAGAAAAAACATCAGTGCCTCCCAAAAGATATGTTAAACATGTGCCCAAAACATGCCCATGGCCTCAGAGGGAAGGGGTGTGGCCTCATGGCACACTGCCATGTTTATCAATCTGGCATTTGTCCAGAACTCCCGAAGATGCTGGGCGGAAACTGTTCAGTGACAGTGCAGTTTGAGTCAGTTACAGAGTACCTATGACCTCCCTTCTATACTAATACGCCCATACTTACATAACAAGCTCATACTATGAAACATTTGCTTCAGATTAGCTAACCCCCTATACCCATAAAAAAAATGTTAACCATGCACCTTAATGCCCTGCAGGGTGTTTAAGTCTGCTGCAGTCCAAAAAAGGGGGGATATTGCCCACCATCTGCAAAGAAACACAAATATATATACAGGAAGGACAACACTAATAAACCCCAAACAAGCAATTTAGAGCCAACAGAATAACATAAAAAGCCACATATATTATTTAATTCATAAAAATTGCACATATGAACATTGATACAGGGAAAACACATGATTATGTATTTAAATGCCTTAAAACAACTATAAAATGCAACTGATTGTTGTTTTAGTGTCACAATCAATTCCAGTGTTCCAATAATATAGAAACAGTTAGTATCAATACTCAGGCTCATTATGTTGACTTTGAAGCCAAGATAAACTACTCATGTGGAGTGTGCAGTCAAGATAGTAAATATAGGGGTGTCATACCCAAATGTATAAATGTCATGGCTGTAGTTATTTGTGAATGCGGACCAGGACTAAATACTGGGTTTGGACTTAGGAGCTGAGGGCAGAATTGGGCAGGCTTGAGATATTTCCTACTCATGCAGATGTGGCAAATTAATCAGAATGCTGGGATTGACTTGACCAGCGAAGCAGGTTTTCAGGATGTTGGGATTGGCTTTCTGACTAGGCAGGTTTTCAGGATGTAGGGATTGGCTTTCCGACTAGGCAGGTTTTCAGGATGTAGGGATTGGCTTTCCGACTAGGCAGGTTTTCAGGATGTCGGGATTGGCTTTCCGACTAGGCAGGAGTTCAGAATGCTGGACGGAACCAGCAAGGCAACCAGCAAGACAGGAGTTCAGAATGCTGGACGGAATCAGCAAGGCAGGTTTGTAGAATGCTGGGCAGAACCAGCACAGCAGGAGTTCAGAATGTTGGACGGAACCAGCAAGGCAGGTTTGTAGAATGCCGGGCAGAACCAGCACAGCAGGGTTTCCAAATGCTAGGCATTTACCAGTGGGGAAGATTTGCAGAAGGCTGGGCGGAACCAGCACAGCAGGTTTTCCAGCTGCTGTACTGAACCAGCGGAGTAGGTTTGCAGAAGGCTTGGTGCAACCAGTGCAGCAGATTTTCCAGATGCTGGACGGAACCAGTGGAGTAGGTTTGCAGAAGGCTGGGCAGAACCAGTACAACAGGTTTTCCAGATGCTGGATGGAACCAGCGGAGTAGATTTGCAGAAGGCTAGGTGGAACCAGCACAGCAGGTTTTCCAGATGCTGGATGGAACCAGTGGAGTAGGTTTGCAGAAGGCTGGGCAGAACCAGCCAGGAGCAAACACAGGATTTTCCTGGGGGTTTTTTTCCCCGCATATAGCATACACACACTGGATATACATGCAAACGCACACACACATACACAGTATATGCACGTAAGCATACACACACACACACACACACACACACACACACACACACACACACAAACACACACAGCATATACATACACAAACAGCATACACACACAGCATATACACACACACACACACACACACACACACACACACAAACAGCGTACACACATAGAAACACACACAGCATATACACACAAACACACACAAAGCATATACACACACACACACACACAAAACGGCACACACACATATCATACACACAAACAGCATACACACATATCATACACAAAAACACACACATAGCATATACACACACATAGCATATACACACAAACACATACAGCATATACACACAAATACACACACATAGCATGCACACACAGCATATACACACACACATAGCATATACACACACAAACAAACACACATCACAAACACACACAGCATATACCATATACACACAAACAGCATACACACATAGCATACATCCTCCCACCAAACATCAGAACTGTGAATGCTACTACACCAAGACACCATAATAGCTATGCCCCCAGCACCTGGCTGCTAAGCTGCAGAGGACAGTCACTGCCTCAGCCTCACCCGTCCCTTCAGCTCTGTCCTGAAGTCACATGGGGGTCTTCCTGGGAGGAGCTGCACTCTGCTTCTGCCGCTAGCTCCTATCCCCACATTTACATGATTCATCCAGCGGCCAGTCTGTGTCTCTGTGGCTGAGCAGGAGGCAGCTGTGGGCAGCCGCACAGGCTGCACTGTTTTTAATTTAATAATAATAATAATAATAATTTGATAAGCTGAAGGCTGCATAAGCCTGAGGCCATATAAGAGCCCAACTTTTGGTGATTGGTTGTTTAATGACTAAGCAGTTGCTAGGCAGATCAGTTTTTTCCCGGTGGTTTTTCCTATTGGATTAGAGGGTTGTCCATCAAGCATAATGCGTTGGTCTTAGGATAGTATATAGGGCAGGGCCATTTGCCTCAGACTTCCTCTTGCCATTCATGTATGGCCCAGGAAGGTTAAGTACATTGGCACTATAATTTTATTGCTGTTTTCCTTTGTATATTATCTGTTCTGTTCTGCACCCCCCCCTTTTTGTGGTGATTCTTCCTGTTACATTTGCTTATATTGTGTTTATTGGTGCTCCCCCTCCCCTGGTATGCCGCGTCCACGCCGCTCCGCTTCCCCCCCCCCCCCCCCCCGCCGCCTCGTGGAGGCTGTGGGCACCCCCCGCTCCCGCAGTGCATCCCCCCGGAGACTCCTTTCGGCGGCGGCAGGCACGCGGCAGGGTCGGGCCGCGCCGGCCCGCTCCCCTGCCAGCGCGATGCGTGCGGCCAGCGGCCACCCTGCTCGTGTCGCCGGGACGCGCGGCTCGGCCTGGCCGCGGTCGCCGGCATCCCCAGCGGTTGCAGTGTCAGCGGCAGCTCTCTCCCCCGGTGAGATGGTCAGCGCCGGGTCTTCCCTTCCCTCCCCGCCGGCAGCTCTGAGCGGCGGCTCGGGCGCCCACGTGGTTCCGGGCGGCCGCGGCGGGACTGCGGGGGGAGAGGGGGGAACTGATGCGCATGCAGGGACAGTCACTCTGGGGCAGCAGGGTGAGGTGCCCTCTGCCCCCAGTACCGAAGCTGGGGCGGATGGACCCCTCCCTACGGGGGGCCCTTTTCACCTATATGTAGGGTCGGGGATGGGGTTCTTGGGGCGGGCCCCGGGATTTTCGGGGTGTGGCTGGGACTGCCGCGACGCCCGCCCCTCCTGAGGTTGCCAGACGGGGGTT
Source organism: Pseudophryne corroboree (assembly GCF_028390025.1). Lineage (NCBI taxonomy): Eukaryota > Metazoa > Chordata > Amphibia > Anura > Myobatrachidae > Pseudophryne > Pseudophryne corroboree. Next base: position 301,197,045 of record NC_086452.1, read on the forward strand.
CCCGGACGGGAATCCCGCATCGGGAGCCTTCTGGCTGGGCTCCCAGTCGCCCGTTGCGCGGCTTACCATGTTGTCGTCCCTGGGCGCCGGGCTCCAGGCGCCTCCCCTCGGCCCGCCGGGGGCGTTGCAGCTGTTGGCGACTCAGTCGTCAATCGTGGCGGCGTTCCACCTACCCGGCCCTGCTCTCTCGTTGGCCGCGCCTCAAGGGTTCGTCAGGGGTCAGTTTTTCCCCGGTGGCCTTCCCTGGCCTCTTGCGCCGGCGTTCCCTGCGGCTGCCGGAGCGCCGTCCATAGGCCTACCGGTTATGTCCGCCCCACAATTTTCCCCGTACTTTGCCAGCTCGGCCGTCGGCGTCCAGCCCACGTGGTCGGTCGGCGGCCCCCGGGTTACGGTTCCCCTCCCGGCTTTTTCGGGTTTGGATTCCGGGCCATCCCCAGCTGGGGCGTCCCCATTTGCGCAGATTTTGCCGCCCCTCCCAGCACCTCCCCAGTTCCTTCCGGTTTTGTCGGGAGGTTCGGAGGCGGTCAGTTACATACCGCATCCTTCATGGCGGCCTGCTTACACCATAGGGGGCGCTACGGGGGCCGGGGCTGCTTTCCCCCACGCCTTTGCGTACCCCTCAGTTAGGGGTCCTCCCCCGCCGCTTCCCGCTGGCCCCCCGCCGCGGAGCGATTGGGCTTGGCCCCCTCCCCCGCCTGTTACCCCCATTGCCATTGACGCGCTGGTTTCCCCTGCGCATGTTGTCCCTTCTGTTTCTTCCTCACAGGTGCTGGCTGGTTCCGGGTCTGCGTCGCGGAGGGGACGGAGGTCGGAGAGGGTCGCGGCCGCGGCACCGACAGGGGAGGTTCGGCCGCCACCGGAGTCGGGTGCACCGGATGATGCTGTTCCGGGTCCTTCAAACACTGGTGAGCACGCTATTCCTTCACACTGTTCGTCTAGTTCTTCTTCCTCCTCGTCTAGCAGTGTTTCTTCAGGTTCTCCGCGGCGCCCGAGTAAATTAGCTAGACTTATCGCGCGGCGCATGGCGAAGGAATCGCGGAAAGGGGCTGTGACGGCATCGCCAATTCCCCCCGACCCCCCCCCCCCCCATTATACGGTGATTGTGCATTGCGCCAACACGGCAGTTACACGCGGGATTCGTAAGCGGATGCGAGAAAAAATTCGGAAGGGGAAGTACGTTGACATCTTCACCCTTACGGATGAGATGCGGCAAGGTTTTGACGCAGCTAAGAAACCGGGTGGCATTGGGGAAAGTGCTTTCCGCAATTTTCACCAGTGGTTGCGGGGGTTTTTGGTTTTTACGGCTTGCCATACGGAATCGCGACCTGCCGAGTATTCCAATTTAGTCAAATACTTGTTTTTAGTGCAAAGGTTTCGCTTGGCGGGATTACGATGAGAAATTCCGTCGTAATCAGGATGGTAACCCCATCCTGCCCGCGGGTTTTAAGGATGTCGAGGTGTGGTTGGAGGTCACACAGCAGGTTAAGCCCGCTCCGGACGCCACGGTCAAGAAGCCCGGGGCAACCGGGGCTCCGGTTTCCCGCTCGGTGGGAAAAGGAAAGTGTTTTGCCTACAACGAGGGCAAATGCGCCAAAGGGGTGAATTGTCGTTTTCGCCACTCGTGTAGGTTGTGCGGGGCCAGTCACCCGGCCAAAGATTGCTCCTCGGTGGCGAGCGGTAAGCCCTCCGCTCCAGCCGAGGCCGGGGGAGTTGGCAAGTAAGGCCTTCTCCCCGATACGAGTTCATGAATTGCGCCGCTGGCTGAGCTTATACCCCGACAAGTCAGCAGCGTCATTCCTCTTGGAAGGTTTTCGACACGGTTTTCGTCTGCCCATTTCGGATTCGGTGCACGTAGTGGCGCGCCAGAATTTGAAGTCGGCTCGCGAATTCCCACAGGAGGTCCGGCGGAAGGTGGACGCAGAGATCGGCTTGGGGCGCATGTGTGGACACTACGCCTTTCCCCCTCTGCCCTCCTTGTGCATTCCCCCCGTTGGGGTGGTGCCCAAGAAGGCACCGGGCAAGTTCCGCCTGATACAGCACTTGTCGCGTCCTCCGGGCGTTTCGGTTAATGACTCCATTCCGCAGGCCATGTGCAGGGTACGTTATCAGTCTTTTGATGACGCTCTGCGCTTGGTGCGGGACTGTGGTCCGGGGGGCCTGTTGGCAAAATTGGACGTGGAGTTGGCTTTTCGACTACTTCCACTGCATCCGGATTCCCTGCAGTTTCTGGGTTTTAAACTGGGGGAGGAGTTTTACGTGGATCGGTGTCTCCCCATGGGTTGTTCGGTCTCTTGCTCCTACTTTGAGAGTTTTAGCACATTTTTGCACTGGTGCGTCCAGGCCGCCTCCGGCCAACTCGGGGTGGCTCACTACCTGGACGACTTTCTCTTTGTGGGCCCAGGGGGCAGTTCGATCTGTGGGGATATTCTGGCGGTGGCTAGGTCCTTGTTCGAAAGTTTGGGGGTGCCCGTCGCACAGGACAAGTGTGAGGGCCCCTGCATTTGTCTTAGCTATTTAGGAATTGAAATAGACACGGTGGCGGGTTGCTGTCGCCTCCCCGAGGATAAAGTGCGTAAGCTTTTAGGTTCGATTCATGATTGTTTAGGCAAACGCAGGGTTCGGCTTAAGCAGGTTCAGTCGTTGCTGGGTTTGTTCAACTTTGCGTGCCGGATTATCCCCATGGGTAGGGTTTTCTGTCGCAAACTTGAACGGGTCACGGCGGGGACGGTCCGGCAGCATCACACCGTGTACCTTTCCCGCGAGATCAGGGATGATTTGCGGATTTGGGTTTCCTTTCTGGTGTCCTTCAATAGGGAGGTTTTGTGGCCTTCACCTTGCTGTTCCAGCAGGTGGCTCCAATTGTTCACGGATGCCTCGGGCAGTCAGGGTTTTGGGGCGTTTTTTGCCGGCGCATGGTGCGCTGCTGCCTGGCCGGCCTCTTGGGTAGCGCGAGGTTTCACCAAGAACCTCCTTTTGCTGGAGTTGTTCCCGATCATAGTTGCTCTTGAATTGTGGGCCAGCCAGTTCGCGAATCGGGACATCTCGTTCCGTTGCAACAACTTGGGGGTGGTACACGCGATTAATAATCAGCGTTCCTCCTCTCCGCAGGCTTTGAGGCTTCTACGGCATCTAGTGTTAGTTTGCTTGCAGCGCAATATTAATTTCAGGGCCCGCCACGTTCCCGGAATCGACAACGGAATTGCGGATGCACTGTCTCGATTTCAATTTGATAAGTTCCGTGCGTTGGTTCCGGGAGCGGCGGCGTAGGGTTTACCGTGCCCGCCTTCTGTCTGGCAGATTGTCGAATCGTGTTAGCTGCTCTGGCCAGGTGTGCTTTGGCTCCTTCCACTCTCAGAGCATATGATGTGGCCTGGCGCGATTGGTCGGTCTTTCAAAGTAGGTACAGTGTGGCAGGTGAGTCCCCGGCTGACGTCTTGATGGCCTTTGTTTGGGAACATTACCAAATGGGTAGGTCAAAAGCGGCCATGTCGTCTGCCCTTGCGGGCATTTCTTTTCATTTGCGGCTCCACGGGATGACGGACCCCACCGGGTCTTTTGTCCTTTCCAGAGCGCTTAAAGGTTGGGCTAGGGTGCGTCCGGCGCCCACGGACTCCCGTAGACCCATGACGTTGCAGCTTCTAACAGAGTTGCTGCGGGTGCTGCCTCAAATTGCGACCTCGGAGTTCGAGGTGGCTTTGTTTAGTTGCTCGTATGCCCTAGCCTTTTTTGGGGCTTTCCGAGTGAGCGAATTAGTGGCTTGCAGCAAGGCATCTCTGGAGTCGAGTCTGCTGTACGGGAATGTGCGCATGCAGGATGGCCTGTTGCTCTGTAGGATCGTGCGGTCCAAGACAGATCAAACAGGTCGGGGTCGCTGGGTGTCCTTGGAGGCCCAGGAGGAAACGGGTGTTTGCCCGCTGTGGTTGACGCAGGAGTATATGCGGTTGAGGCCTTCGGGGGGCGACCAGTTGCTGGTGCACGCGCACGTTGGCCCGCTGACGAAGTTTCAATTTGCTGCTGTGTTTAAGAAATGTTTGGCGGCATTGGGCTTGCGGGGGGCAGATTTCGGTACCCATTCCTTTCGGATTGGGGCGGCTACCCATGCAGCGGCTACGGGTTCATCCCCGGCGGCTATTCGGGAGCTGGACCGTTGGAAGTCTGCCTCCTATAGGTCTTATGTCCGTTTGGATAAGATGTAGGTGCGCCTGTTGCGCTAACCCAAAAACGTGTTTACTCGTCGGTTTTTGAACGCTACCGTTCAGGAATCGAGGGTGTGAAGTGAATTTTTTAAAATTTTCCTCCGAGGGGGCCTAATTTCAATTGGCTGTTCTCTTAAGGTCCACGGGAGGTTTTTTGAGTTTTCTCCTTCACTTGGGTTATCATGTTATAGCATTCGTATGTTTTTTGTGTGCACAATTCTGATGTCAGGGTGTTTTTTCTTTTTCAGCTGTCGTTGAATTTGGGGAGCATGTATGGCTGGTTGGCCATTCCTATATTTTTTGGGCGGCGAGGCATTCCATGGCACTTAGGGCAGCTGATGTTTTTGGGTCTAGGGATTTGCGATGTTTAGGTGTCAGAGGTATGCTGTGGGGTGATTTGTTGTGGCTCCTTTTTTCCCGTGAGCGCCGCTGGGGTCGCCCTAGTTGTATTATCCTTCATTTAGGTGGGAATGATTTAGGTCGAGTTAAGGGCATAGATTTGATTTTGTCCATTAAGGCGGATTTGGTGGCGATTCGTTGTCACTGGCCAGGAGTACGCATTGTTTGGTCGGAGATAGTGCCACATTTTCATTGGCGTGGTGCGGTGCATTTCTCGGCGCTGGAGAAGGCCCGCAAGTAGGTGAATTCGGCAGTGTCTCTCTTTGTCAGGGCCATAGATGGAGTAGCGGTCAGGCATCCTTTACTTGTGCTGCGTAATAGGCAGTTCTACAAGGAGGATGGGGTTCATCTTTCTCCGGACGGAGTGCAGATTTTCCTGGAGGATGTTTTTGGTCCTTTTCGGTAGGGCTATTTAGTTTGTTCTTAGTTGGTTATTGTTTGCGGGTTTCTGATGGCGGTGGCGGTTTGTAAACCTTGGTGGTGGGAAGTCGCTACCAACCAGCTTTCACACAGGCATAAGTGGTCATTGTGGGGCACCCTCTTTAGAAGGACGGCAGGTGTGTCCTTCTCTTGCGGTTGGACATTTAGACGTTTCCCTGCGGGAACCGAACGTTTGCCAGAGAAAAGAGTGGTGATGCCAGCACAATGCGGATAATGCGGGAAGGAGGCGGGGTCTGGGTACTCCCCTCCTTGGTTTGGTGGTTTCCATCTAGGTGACTGGAGCTGGTGTCTGGTAGCGACTTTCTTTTGCCATCCTCCAAGCTAAATTTAAATCTATAATCTAAATTAATTCTAATTCGATCACAATTATAGTTTAAAGAGTTGGTCAGCGATCAATAAATATCGTCTGACCTTTAACTCCTGCTACCATGTCCGTGTCTTTATTTCAGTGTGTGGTGTCGTTTATTTTAGTGATAAACTAGCTTAAGAAAAAGGTTTATGTAATCACAATAAAGTTATGGGCGCCTTAGATAAGCTGAAGGCTGCATAAGCCTGAGGCCATATAAGAGCCCAACTTTTGGTGATTGGTTGTTTAATGACTAAGCAGTTGCTAGGCAGATCAGTTTTTTCCGGTGGTTTTTCCTATTGGATTAGAGGGTTGTCCATCAAGCTTAATGGGTTGGTCTTAGGATAGTATATAGGGCAGGGCCATTTGCCTCAGACTTCCTCTTGCCATTCATGTATGCCCGCCCGCCCTCCCGGATTGCATCAATTGTTTTTTGTTTCCTGCAGTTGGCTATTGAAAGCCAGATTGGCGGGAAGTCGCTACCAACCAGCTGTCACACAGGCATAAGTGGTCATTGTGGGGCACCCTCTTTAGAAGGACGGCAGGTGTGTCCTTCTCTTGCGGTTGGACATTTAGACGTTCCCCTGCGGGAACCGAACGTTTGCCAGAGAAAAGAATGGTGAGGCCAGCACAATGCGGGTTATGCGGGAAGGAGGCGGGGTCTGGGTACTCCCCTCCTTGGTTTGGTGGTTTCCATCTAGGTGACTGGAGCTGGTGTCTGGTAGCGACTTTCTTTTGCCATCATCCAAGCTAAATTTAAATCTATAATCTAAATTAATTCTAATTCAATCACAATTATAGTTTAAAGAGTTGGTCAGCAATCAATAAATATCGTCTGACCTTTAACTCCAGCTACCGTGTCCGTGTCTTTATTTCAGTGTGTGGTGTCATTTATTTTAGTGATAAGCTAGTTTAAGAAAAAGGTTTATGTAATCACAATAAAGTTATGGGCGCCTTATATTTATATAGCGCTCTTTCTCCAACAGGACTCAAGGCGCTTTACAGACATCAAAAACAATACACATAATACAGAAGATTTAAGTAATATAGCAATAGATAAGCCACACAGACATAAAAAAAAACCTTAAGCACACAGAAAGCATAATGCAGGATTGGTGTAGGCATTTTGGGTAATAACTTCCAAGGGTTGTGTATTCCACCCTCACAAGGTACCAGGTGCGGCAGCCATCTTGGGCGCTCAGCGTAGGATTACCCAAGGTGGAATAGTCCACCCCTAGAAGAGATGACACAAAATGGGGGTGATTTCAGAGTCCTACAGTTTAGAGTAGGGTTCCAACAAAACCACAAGGTCCATGTATTTTTCATCCCATCCACAAGTGTACCATATGGGGCAGCCATGTTGGGTGCACTTTGAAGGTTAACCTGTGGGAGGTGAGCCATACAAGGGCCAAGTTCATATATGGGAAAACTGATGCTTATGTAGTAGTATGATGTACCCTGCATGTAGGGCACAATGGCAAGGTGTGCAATCAGTGGAGGTAAACATTACAGAAAAAACACATGGTGGGGTGAAGCGAGCAATAGAAAAAAAAATAAACATCGAACAGCTGATCCTATAGATCGACGGGCAGTGGGGGTTTCAAGGTACTCAGAAGCCCCCCCCCCCTGCATGCACGTGTGCCAGCACAGCAGGTTTTCCAGATGCTGGATGGAACCAGTGGAGTAGGTTTGCAGAAGGCTGGGCAGAACTAGCACAGCAAGTTTTTCAGATGCTGGATGGAACCAGCGGAGAAGATTGCAGAAGGCTGGGTGGAACCAGCACAGCAGGTTTTCAGAAGTACTGGATGGGCAGAACCAGCACAGCAGGTTTTCAGGATGCTGGGTGGTACCAGCAGAGTAGGTTTGCAGAAGGCTGGACAGAACCAGCACAGCAGGTTTTCCAGATGCTGGATGGAAACAGCGGAGAAGATTGCAGAAGGTTGGGTGGAACTAGTACAGCAGGTTTTCAGAAGTACTGGATGGGCTGAATCAGCACAGCAGGTTTTTAGGATGCTGGGTGGAACCAGTGGAGTAGGTTTGCAGAAGACTGGGCGAAACCAGCACAGCAGGTTTTCCAGATGCTGGATGGAACCAGTGGAGCAGATTGCAGAAGGCTGGGTGGAACCAGCACAGCAGGTTTTCCAGATGCTGGATAGAACCAGCGTAGTCACTAATGCCGCAATGATATGCAGGACAGTCACTCTGGGTCAGTGGAAGGGCACACCAGTGAATCTGTAAATGCTACGATGATATTGCACGAGTGGCCCTTTAAATCATCCTGGAAGTCAGGTAGTGCTCGAGATGGATATTGCACAAGTCTTTACCAGCAGGAGATACTGGAGCTCACAACAGACTGAGAGACAACAAAGCACTGACACTTTGCCAGTGCTGGGACTTGGAACTTATACCTCTTGCTCACTGCTGACTGGATGAGAGATACACGACAGAGGAAGTGATTCTGGATTGGGCCCAGAAAGGTCAGCTGACCAGGAACTGTCATGGCGACGTCCATAGCTGGTTTTGGAGGGAACTCTGGCATGATGTGTGCATAGATAGACAGTAATGGCCGCAGGCCCTGAGAGCACAGGGAGTTGTATCTGATAACCACTGGACTTGTGGATGCTGGCATGGAAGCATAAGACAGCATGAGGAGACTTGCTGAATTCAGCATTCACACAGAAGGTTAATCAGCACAGGTGCAGCTTGTTAGCAAGTCTTACCTTCCAGACAGAGAACTCAGCACTCAGGGAACTCATGGTACTGGTGAGCTGTTTATCCCAGTGAGCAGAAAATATGCAGGATCCAGGCTGATGGCAGAGGAAAGTCACCAAATTATATGAATTTAGAAAGAATGGTGACAAAGATTAATGAAAGTAAAAGTGCTTCTTTGTTTATAAAGGCAGTTCAGTTAACTGCTTATAATAGCTGTTCATAATATGTCCTCACCACTGGCAATTGTCCTAGTACAAACTCACCACATATAAGAGAGCCCCCGCAAACAGTGGTATCTTTAAATGAAGGAGCTCCTTTTGACTTGTCTCTGTCACTATCTAAAGTGCAGGCAGGTGCATTCCATGAAATGCATATATTGTGGGTAATACTGTTAGGTACTGTACAATAGAACAGCCACAGCACTTTCCTTTAATATTGGCAAGCTGCACACATCGCAGGACACCAAATTACGGGCAGCAGCATGTCTTATCCACAGCTGTGTACATTTTGTCTGGTAGCTGCAAGTCATTGCAGCGGGTACCCAGCAAATCTAGATTGTGGTTGCTGCTGGTTCCGCCCCCAGGCATTATGTGCTGTGTTTCACAGCACTGGCCACACCTCCCTGTCAACAACTCAAGGCTTAGATGGAGAACTGCCCGCCCATTAGGCCATAATTCTATTAGCCACTTAGATGGGAGCTAACTGCCAGCCCATTGCCAACAATTGAAGGATAGATCAGAGCCAATATCCTTGTAGACAGGGGTGGATTGGGATGCCAGGATGCCAGATCAGTCCCTGGTTGGGCGATCCCTTTGAAGCCCCTCAATGTCGACCTGTCACTGCAATGCCGGACTGATAGCAGCAATCGGAAAACATTCGCTGACAGAGCATGACATGCTGTTTTATTACCAATCCGCACCTCCCTGTACCCTGCGGGTACAGGGGAGGACAGTGCTGCCTGCAGCATTCATTGAGACCGAGATCTTGCGAGACTCCGGTACCCGGATGTCTCACGCAAGTCAAGCACATCGGGATCAGATGTTTGCTCCACTACCACAACACTGCGCTATCAGCCCAGGGAAGGTGCTGCTGCTGAAGGAAGATCAGCAGACTGTGCACACAGTCAGCACCTGGGAGCAGATAACCAGAGGGGAGAGCTGAGCTCGGATTGTGCATGGGTGTGTTAGGGGAGGAAATGGCAGCAGGTGGGGGCTGGGTCACTGTTACACCCTGGTTGCAGTCAGGATGCTCCAGGGAGAGGGGCGCTAGAGAGGTTAAATAGATATATGGAATTACGTTTTATAGAGATGTTGTGAAAAAATATGTATACTTTTTTTGTAAAGTGCAGCACAGTGATCTGATCCCAATTAATGATTGGGCGTGGGGAGGTTTGTTAACCTCATTTAGCTATAAGATATATAGCAAGGTACTATTAAAAGGATTAAAAGTTATTGCTGTTTAATGTTATGTAAGGAAAATCAATTTTGTTAGAATTGGGATTGATTAGTGTGCTACACTCTTTTCATTTTGTTGTGAATTGTTGCAATGGTGGAAATTTGAATATAGCTAAACCTGTCTCTCACTTTTAAACTGATGTGAAAGTGTTAAATTACAATGAAGGGTGTACGAATAAAAGCCCTGTTTATGGACAATGACCACACCCCTGACGAAGACCACTATTGGTTGAAACGCGTTGGGCGTGGTTACACACCGTGGACGTTGTGACGTCAGCTGCTGGAACCGGAGCCAGTGCAGTGCTATCAGTGAGACGGAGCAGAGCAGAGCCGTGACGGTTTTTAAATACATGCTGTGTTTGTCTTCTAAAACTGAGATGTACGTTACTATTACATTTTATTCATAAAGATATTATTTTTTAACTTACCAGTGCGCTCTCCTAATTTCCTAGCAACAATACCTTTCTGCTCCATTGGCTTGGAGCTGGATGTAGCGGCACGTGGAGGAGTTTTAAAAGCAGGAGAGAAACTAACTCTGGAAACATTCGGACTGTTTGCGCAGAGACTGAGTATATCTATTTAATAAAAGAGTATATACTCAAAGATTATTTAAAAATACATCCTAAGAAATATATGTATATATATATATCAAGGCAGACTTAGTACTATAATCGGATCAAAAACGTTTTTTCAATTTAAAAATGCAATCCAATAGATGGAACTTCCACACATTAACAAGCAGCTATTAATCATAAATCCTTCGATCTCACATAATCAGAATACTATTGATTCAGTGCATTTTAACCCCTAAGTCCGGGCTCATTGTTTGAGATCCACAGGTCGGGACTCAGCCGCTGCCACTTATGGATCTCAATGAGCTCAGGTAAACAGGTTAATCATGTAAAAACGGAACAATGTCACATCCTTCATTAAGTCCTTGTGGTGCAAATGTGTTTAGGGTATATATCCAGTAAGTTTCTCTCTGAGAGAGCTTTTTTAACAAATCCCCTTTTCTATCATCCAATGTATTTTTTTCTATCGCTTTGAACCTAAATCCTTTCAAACTAGAGTTGGCACATTCTTTAAAATGACGGGGGACACTGTGATTTTCCACCTTGTGTAAAATGTTACGTGTATGTTCTAATATGCGCAATTTTAAGGTGCGCTTCGTTTTACCAACGTAACGTTTACCACAACTACACTCCAATAAATATATAACATGGGTACTCAAACAGCTCAATTTACCTTTAATCTTCCATGATTACTGATTACATGGTTACTGGAATCAAAGAATTGTTTGTTGTCCTTATGTACATATTGGCACACCTTACATCTTTGACAAGCAAAAAATCCTTCAGTTTTATTTATATCTGATTGGTCATTAATGGATTTTAGCTTGCTCGGCGCTAATCTATTTTTTAAAGAACACGATTTTCTGTATATGATCCTGGGTTGCTGCGGGATGACATCTTTTAATAGATGATCAAGACACAAAATGTCCCAGTGTTTCATAAGTATCTTTTTAATCTCTCCTCCCCTCACTTTATACCGTGTCACAAAAGAAACACCTTGTGTATGACCCGACCTCACATCTTTTTCCTTGTATACCGTTAACTCTTTCCTATCTCTATCTAGGGCTTTTTTATAACACTTTTTTTATCAAAGGAGAAAGAGCTGCTTTGAAAATGCTGGAAAAAGATCCCCTTTTGGTTATTAAGATGGCGGACAAGGGAGGAGGTATTGTCCTGTTAAATAGATAGGATTATTTGGGGGAATGTGAAAGATTGTTGAATGATAGGAACACATATAGGAAATTATCTCAGGACCCCACAGAACGGATTGTAGAAGAAGTGAGGTCTTTGTTGGATAAAGGTGTAAAAGATGGCAGTATTAATTTAGAGGAATTTGGATTCATGTTTAACCCTCATCCTAGGGTTCCAATATTTTATAGCCTTCCAGCAGTCCACAAACGGTTGGACAAGCCACCCGGACGCCCTTTAGTGTCCGGGATAGGATCGGTTTCATCAAACATATCAGAATTTGTGGATGCGCATATAAAAGATCATGTACTAAAATTAGAATCATATATTAAAGACTCAACACAGGTTTTGAATGAATTAGGAGATTGAAAATGGAGAAATGAATTTAGTTGGGCCACGATTGATGTCGAGGCCCTATATACTAGTATTCCGCATGAGGGGGGATTGGAGGCCACTAAAATGTTCCTAGAAGGAGATCCTAATTTAACAAGTGAAAAAAGGAATTTTTTGTTGGAATGTATGGGTTATATCCTTAAGAACAATTATTTTAATTTTCAGGGTGAATTTTTTAACCAGGAATGTGGGGTTGCAATGGGGACCCCTTACGCCCCAAGTCTGGCAAATCTCTATCTGGGGAAATGGGAAAGGGAGGTCATTTATAATAATAACCCCTTTCGAAATTATATACATACATATAAGAGGTTCATAGATGACGTACTTGTGGTATGGTCGGGAAATGACGAGGATTTTAAAGAATTCATGGTATATTTAAATAATAATGATGATTATAATTTACATTTTACTTCTAATCATCAAAAAAGTACAATTGAATTTCTGGATCTTATATTGGATAGTAGTGACTATAGTAGTAGTGAAGAAATAAACACTTATACCCATATTAAGGGGATAGATAGAAATAGTTATGTTCATTTCCAGAGCTGCCATTATAAGAAATGTATTGAGAATATTCCCTATTCTCAATTTGTTAGATTGAGACGTAATTGTTCACAAATAGATAAATTTCAGGAACAATCGGAAGTTTATAACAAAAGGTTTAGGGAAAAACAATACCCAGAGACACTGATAAAAAAGTGTTATAAAAAAGCCCTAGATAGAGATAGGAAAGAGTTAACGGTATACAAGGAAAAAGATGTGAGGTCGGGTCATACACAAGGTGTTTCTTTTGTGACACGGTATAATGTGAGGGGAGGAGAGATTAAAAAGATACTTATGAAACACTGGGACATTTTGTGTCTTGATCCTCTATTAAAAGATGTCATCCCGCAGCAACCCAGGATCATATACAGAAAATCGTGTTCTTTAAAAAATAGATTAGCTCCGAGCAAGCTAAAATCCATTAATGACCAGTCAGATATAAATAAAACTGAAGGATTTTTTGCTTGTCAAAGATGTAAGGTGTGCCAATATGTACATAAGGACAACAAACAATTCTTTGATTCCAGTAACCATGTAATCAGTAATCATGGAAGATTAAAGGTAAATTGAGCTGTTTGAGTACCCATGTTATATATTTATTGGAGTGTAGTTGTGGTAAACGTTACGTTGGTAAAACGAAGCGCACCTTAAAATTGCGCATATTAGAACATACACGTAACATTTTACACAAGGTGGAAAATCACAGTGTCCCCCGTCATTTTAAAGAATGTGCCAACTCTAGTTTGAAAGGATTTAGGTTCAAAGCGATAGAAAAAATTACATTGGATGATAGAAAAGGGGATTTGTTAAAAAAGCTCTCTCAGAGAGAAACTTACTGGATATATACTCTAAACACATTTGCACCACAAGGACATAATGAAGGATGTGACATTGTTCCGTTTTTACATGATTAAACTGTTTGCCTGAGCTCATTGAGATCCATAAGTGGCAGCGGCTGAGTCCCGACCTGTGGATCTCAAACAATGAGCCCGGACTTAGGGGTTAAAATGCACTGAATCAATAGTATTCTGATTATGTGAGATCGAAGGATTTATGATTAATAGCTGCTTGTTAATGTGTGGAAGTTCCATCTATTGGATTGCATTTTTAAATTGAAAAAACGTTTTTGGTCCGATTATAGTACTAAGTCTGCCTTGTATTATCGATATATATATATATACATATATTTCTTAGGATGTATTTTTAAATAATTTTTGAGTATATGCTCTTTTATTAAATAGATATATGGAATTATATTTTAGAGAGATGTTGTGAAAAAATATGTATACTTTTTTTGTAAAGTGCAGCACAGTGATCTGATCCCAATTAATGATTGGGCGTGGGGAGGTTTGTTAACCTCATTTAGCTATAAGATATATAGCAAGGTACTATTAAAAGGATTAAAAGTTATTGCTGTTTAATGTTATGTAAGGAAAATCAATTTTGTTAGAATTGGGATTGATTAGTGTGCTACACTCTTTTCATTTTGTTGTGAATTGTTGCAATGGTGGAAATTTGAATATAGCTAAACCTGTCTCTCACTTTTAAACTGATGTGAAAGTGTTAAATTACAATGAAGGGTGTACGAATAAAAGCCCTGTTTATGGACAATGACCACACCCCTGACGAAGACCACTATTGGTTGAAACGCGTTGGGCGTGGTTACACACCGTGGACGTTGTGACGTCAGCTGCTGGAACCGGAGCCAGTGCAGTGCTATCAGTGAGACGGAGCAGAGCAGAGCCGTGACGGTTTTTAAATACATGCTGTGTTTGTCTTCTAAAACTGAGATGTACGTTACTATTACATTTTATTCATAAAGATATTATTTTTTAACTTACCAGTGCGCTCTCCTAATTTCCTAGCAACAATACCTTTCTGCTCCATTGGCTTGGAGCTGGATGTAGCGGCACGTGGAGGAGTTTTAAAAGCAGGAGAGAAACTAACTCTGGAAACATTCGGACTGTTTGCGCAGAGACTGAGTATATCTATTTAATAAAAGAGTATATACTCAAAGATTATTTAAAAATACATCCTAAGAAATATATGTATATATATATATCAAGGCAGACTTAGTACTATAATCGGATCAAAAACGTTTTTTCAATTTAAAAATGCAATCCAATAGATGGAACTTCCACACATTAACAAGCAGCTATTAATCATAAATCCTTCGATCTCACATAATCAGAATACTATTGATTCAGTGCATTTTAACCCCTAAGTCCGGGCTCATTGTTTGAGATCCACAGGTCGGGACTCAGCCGCTGCCACTTATGGATCTCAATGAGCTCAGGTAAACAGGTTAATCATGTAAAAACGGAACAATGTCACATCCTTCATTAAGTCCTTGTGGTGCAAATGTGTTTAGGGTATATATCCAGTAAGTTTCTCTCTGAGAGAGCTTTTTTAACAAATCCCCTTTTCTATCATCCAATGTATTTTTTTCTATCGCTTTGAACCTAAATCCTTTCAAACTAGAGTTGGCACATTCTTTAAAATGACGGGGGACACTGTGATTTTCCACCTTGTGTAAAATGTTACGTGTATGTTCTAATATGCGCAATTTTAAGGTGCGCTTCGTTTTACCAACGTAACGTTTACCACAACTACACTCCAATAAATATATAACATGGGTACTCAAACAGCTCAATTTACCTTTAATCTTCCATGATTACTGATTACATGGTTACTGGAATCAAAGAATTGTTTGTTGTCCTTATGTACATATTGGCACACCTTACATCTTTGACAAGCAAAAAATCCTTCAGTTTTATTTATATCTGATTGGTCATTAATGGATTTTAGCTTGCTCGGCGCTAATCTATTTTTTAAAGAACACGATTTTCTGTATATGATCCTGGGTTGCTGCGGGATGACATCTTTTAATAGATGATCAAGACACAAAATGTCCCAGTGTTTCATAAGTATCTTTTTAATCTCTCCTCCCCTCACTTTATACCGTGTCACAAAAGAAACACCTTGTGTATGACCCGACCTCACATCTTTTTCCTTGTATACCGTTAACTCTTTCCTATCTCTATCTAGGGCTTTTTTATAACACTTTTTTTATCAAAGGAGAAAGAGCTGCTTTGAAAATGCTGGAAAAAGATCCCCTTTTGGTTATTAAGATGGCGGACAAGGGAGGAGGTATTGTCCTGTTAAATAGATAGGATTATTTGGGGGAATGTGAAAGATTGTTGAATGATAGGAACACATATAGGAAATTATCTCAGGACCCCACAGAACGGATTGTAGAAGAAGTGAGGTCTTTGTTGGATAAAGGTGTAAAAGATGGCAGTATTAATTTAGAGGAATTTGGATTCATGTTTAACCCTCATCCTAGGGTTCCAATATTTTATAGCCTTCCAGCAGTCCACAAACGGTTGGACAAGCCACCCGGACGCCCTTTAGTGTCCGGGATAGGATCGGTTTCATCAAACATATCAGAATTTGTGGATGCGCATATAAAAGATCATGTACTAAAATTAGAATCATATATTAAAGACTCAACACAGGTTTTGAATGAATTAGGAGATTGAAAATGGAGAAATGAATTTAGTTGGGCCACGATTGATGTCGAGGCCCTATATACTAGTATTCCGCATGAGGGGGGATTGGAGGCCACTAAAATGTTCCTAGAAGGAGATCCTAATTTAACAAGTGAAAAAAGGAATTTTTTGTTGGAATGTATGGGTTATATCCTTAAGAACAATTATTTTAATTTTCAGGGTGAATTTTTTAACCAGGAATGTGGGGTTGCAATGGGGACCCCTTACGCCCCAAGTCTGGCAAATCTCTATCTGGGGAAATGGGAAAGGGAGGTCATTTATAATAATAACCCCTTTCGAAATTATATACATACATATAAGAGGTTCATAGATGACGTACTTGTGGTATGGTCGGGAAATGACGAGGATTTTAAAGAATTCATGGTATATTTAAATAATAATGATGATTATAATTTACATTTTACTTCTAATCATCAAAAAAGTACAATTGAATTTCTGGATCTTATATTGGATAGTAGTGACTATAGTAGTAGTGAAGAAATAAACACTTATACCCATATTAAGGGGATAGATAGAAATAGTTATGTTCATTTCCAGAGCTGCCATTATAAGAAATGTATTGAGAATATTCCCTATTCTCAATTTGTTAGATTGAGACGTAATTGTTCACAAATAGATAAATTTCAGGAACAATCGGAAGTTTATAACAAAAGGTTTAGGGAAAAACAATACCCAGAGACACTGATAAAAAAGTGTTATAAAAAAGCCCTAGATAGAGATAGGAAAGAGTTAACGGTATACAAGGAAAAAGATGTGAGGTCGGGTCATACACAAGGTGTTTCTTTTGTGACACGGTATAATGTGAGGGGAGGAGAGATTAAAAAGATACTTATGAAACACTGGGACATTTTGTGTCTTGATCCTCTATTAAAAGATGTCATCCCGCAGCAACCCAGGATCATATACAGAAAATCGTGTTCTTTAAAAAATAGATTAGCTCCGAGCAAGCTAAAATCCATTAATGACCAGTCAGATATAAATAAAACTGAAGGATTTTTTGCTTGTCAAAGATGTAAGGTGTGCCAATATGTACATAAGGACAACAAACAATTCTTTGATTCCAGTAACCATGTAATCAGTAATCATGGAAGATTAAAGGTAAATTGAGCTGTTTGAGTACCCATGTTATATATTTATTGGAGTGTAGTTGTGGTAAACGTTACGTTGGTAAAACGAAGCGCACCTTAAAATTGCGCATATTAGAACATACACGTAACATTTTACACAAGGTGGAAAATCACAGTGTCCCCCGTCATTTTAAAGAATGTGCCAACTCTAGTTTGAAAGGATTTAGGTTCAAAGCGATAGAAAAAATTACATTGGATGATAGAAAAGGGGATTTGTTAAAAAAGCTCTCTCAGAGAGAAACTTACTGGATATATACTCTAAACACATTTGCACCACAAGGACATAATGAAGGATGTGACATTGTTCCGTTTTTACATGATTAAACTGTTTGCCTGAGCTCATTGAGATCCATAAGTGGCAGCGGCTGAGTCCCGACCTGTGGATCTCAAACAATGAGCCCGGACTTAGGGGTTAAAATGCACTGAATCAATAGTATTCTGATTATGTGAGATCGAAGGATTTATGATTAATAGCTGCTTGTTAATGTGTGGAAGTTCCATCTATTGGATTGCATTTTTAAATTGAAAAAACGTTTTTGGTCCGATTATAGTACTAAGTCTGCCTTGTATTATCGATATATATATATATACATATATTTCTTAGGATGTATTTTTAAATAATTTTTGAGTATATGCTCTTTTATTAAATAGATATATGGAATTATATTTTAGAGAGATGTTGTGAAAAAATATGTATACTTTTTTTGTAAAGTGCAGCACAGTGATCTGATCCCAATTAATGATTGGGCGTGGGGAGGATTCGTTAACCTCATTTAGCTATAAGATATATAGCAAGGTACTATTAAAAGGATTAAAAGTTATTGCTGTTTAATGTTATGTAAGGAAAATCAATTTTGTTAGAATTGGGATTGATTAGTGTGCTACACTCTTTTCATTTTGTATTGAATTGTTGCAATGGTGGGAATTTGAATATAGCTAAACCTGTCTCTCACTTTTAAACTGATGTGAAAGTGTTAAATTACAATGAAGGGTGTACGAATAAAATACTCTGTTTATGGACAATGACCACACCCCCTGACGAAGACCACTATTGGTTGAAATGCGTTGGGCGTTGTTACACACCGTGGACGTTGTGACGTCAGCTGCTGGAACCGGAGCCAGTGCAGTGCTATCAGCGAGACGGAGCAGAGCAGAGCCGTGACGGTTTTTAAGTACATGCTGTGTTTGTCTTCTAAAACTGAGATGTACGTTACTATTACATTTTATTCATAAAGATATTATTTTTTAACTTACCAGTGCGCTCTCCTAATTTCCTAGCATATATATATATATATATTATAAGGGCACGGTCGTGCCCTTATATTAAGGCTGAATCGAACAAACGGAATTCTCCCATAGGGAACTTCTGAGATGGGGGCATGGTGTTTGAGGGGCTACACCTCAAAACTGATTGGACGTACTGAGCTCAAATTTGGCATGGGAGCGTAGAATCGTCACCTGCTGCTGCATGCCAAATTTCAGGGCAAAATAATAAAAAATGAGGAATTGGGAGTAACCTAAAGTTCCAACTGTCAGTTTTTTTCTGCCACTCCCTCAGTGGCTTTTTGACATGGTTTTCCTATAGAGTGAATGAGGAGATTTTTGGGAAGGCATAACTCAGGATAGAGGACGAATTAAGACTTGGGGTTTGTTTTATTAGATAGAGTATGTCCCAGTGTAGTGCCTTTTGGGGTTGTGGTTTTTGAGAAAGTTATAGGTTTTTTTTAATTAAGTAAAATATGCCCCATTATAAAGATAGGGCTTTTCAATTTGTTGCGGCTGCGCAGTGGCCGCCAGCAGGGGGTGTACAAACAGTAGCTTCAAATGGGTGTACAAATATGGCTGACATCTGCACAGAAGCGGACATCGGATCTGCGATCCTCCTCGCAGCCAGAACACTCTGCCGGTCCCCTCCTTAAATTGACGCTTGGCCAGCAATAAGGTATCCGGGGGGAGGGGGGAAAGGGGCAGTAAGTGAGCGGCGCGGGTGGCTCATTTATACACCGGGCGCCCTGTGCGGCGGTGTAATATTGCCCCCCGCCCCCGCCGCCGCGTGTGCTGACCTGGGAGGGGAATGCTGGCACAGGAGTGCAGACTACCTCTCTGGCTAATGGGTGATGAGAGGTATCTGCAGTGCATGAGCGGCTCCCCGGCCCTGCTGCTAGTACGGTGTGAGTGCGGCCAGGCAGAGGTGTCAGTGTGGAATCGCCAGCGAGTCACCCAGCGACCCGTCAGAGCAGCGGAGGAGGGATGCGGCGTCATACACCCAGCAGCAGCATCTCCGTCCTCACAGCCGCTGCCCGGACACCGCACACACAGCTGCTGCCCGCTCCTTGCTGCTGGACACTATTGGGGAGGGCCTGGCATGTGCCAGCGGCGGCTGCCCGGGGATATATACTGTGCACCGGTCCCTGGGCTGGGAGTCTCTGTGCTGCACTTGCACAGTGTGAGGAGGACACAGAGGGAAGGGGGTTTTATATCCACACACACAGGAGACACGCTGAACCGCACCATCAGGAGGATCCCACCACCACAGTCCAGAGAAGCCTGTGTGTGTCCGTGTCCGTGTCCCCTCCCCCTTCACCTCCCCCTTCATCTCCTCCCCCCCCTCCTCTCCCCCTCCCTGCTGTTTGTCCGGCCTCCCTCCCCTCCCCTCCCCTGCTGTGTGTCCGGCCACCCCCCCCCCGCCCGCCCGCCCCTGCTGTGTGTCCGCCCCCCCCCCGCCCGCCCCTGCTGTGTGTCCGGCCACCCCCCCCCTCCTCCCCTGCTGTGTGTCCGGTCACCCTCCCCTCCCCTGCTGTGTGTCCGGCCACCCCCCCCCCCCGCCCCTGCTGTGTGTCCGGCCACCCCCCACTTCTCCCCTGCTGTGTGTCCGGCCACCCCCCCCTCCTCCCGCTGTGTCCGGCCACCCCCTACCACCTTCCCTCCCTGCCGTGTGTCCGGTCACCCTCCCCTCCCTGCCGTGTGTCCGGTCACCCTCCCCTCCCTGCTGTGTGTCCGGCCGCCCTCCCCTCCACTGCTGTGTGTCCGGCCACCCTCCCCTGCTGTGTGTCCGGCCACCCCCCCCTCCTCCCCTGCTGTGTGTCCGGCCACCCACCCTCCTCCCCTGCTGTGTGTCCGGCCACCCCCCCCTCCTCCCCTGCTGTGTGTCCGGCCACCCCCCCCCTCCTCCCCTGCTGTGTGTCCGGCCACCCCCCCCCTCCTCCCCTGCTGTGTGTCCGGCCACCCCCCACTCCTCCCCTGCTGTGTGTCCGGCCACCCTCCCCCGCCCCTGCTGTGTGTCCGGCCACCCCCCCCTCCTCCCCTGCTGTGTGTCCGGCCACACACCCCCCCTCCTCCCGCTGTGTCCGGCCACCCCCTACCACCTTCCCTCCCTGCCGTGTGTCCGGTCACCCTCCCCTCCCTGCCGTGTGTCCGGTCGCCCTCCCCTCCCTGCTGTGTGTCCGGCCGCCCTCCCCTCCACTGCTGTGTGTCCGGCCACCCCCCCTCCTCCCGCTGTGTCCGGCCACCCCCTACCACCTTCCCTCCCTGCCGTGTGTCCGGTCACCCTCCCCTCCCTGCTGTGTGTCCGGCCGCCCTCCCCTCCCCTGCTGTGTGTCCAGCCACCCCCCCCCCCTCCTCCTCCTCCCTGCTGTGTGTCCGGCCGCCCCCCCCCCCTTCCCTCCCTGCTGTGTGTCCGGCCACCCCCCCTCCCTGCTGTGTGTCCTGCCACCCCCCCCCAGACACGCCTGACGCACACGCATATGCAGCGCCTGACACACACGCAGCACCTGACACACACACACACAGACGCAGCACCTGACACTCACACGGACCTGACACACACGCACACACACGCAGCGCCTGACACACCCACAGACACGCAGCGCATTTGACACACACAGACACGCAGCGCATTTGACACACACAGACACGCAGCGCATTTGACACACACACAGACACGCAGCGCATTTGACACACACAGACACACAGCGCATTTGACACACACACACACGCAGCACCTGACACACGCACACGCACACCTGACAGACGCACTCACACGCTGCACCTGACACACACACACACGCAGCACCTGACACACACGCAGACACGCAGCACCTGACACGCACACACACAGCACCTGACACGCACACACGCAGCACCTGACACACACGCAGCACCTGGCACACACGCAGCACCTGGCACACGCAGCACCTGACACGCAGCGCCGGACACGCGCAGACACGCAGCGCCTGACACGCGCAGACACGCAGCGCCTGACACGCGCAGACACGCAGCGCCTGACACGCGCAGACACGCAGCGCCTGACACGCGCAGACACGCAGCGCCTGACACGCGCAGACACGCAGCGCCTGACACGCGCAGACACGCAGCGCCTGACACGCGCAGACACGCAGCACCTGACACGCGCAGACACGCAGCACCTGACACACACACACAGACATGCAGCACCTGACACACACATGCAGCACCTGACAGACACACACACACAGACATGCAGCACCTGACACACCCACACACAGACATGCAGCACCTGACACACCCACACATATACAGACATGCAGCACCTGACACACCCACACACATACAGACATGCAGCAACTGACACACACACACACACACACACACACACACACATACAGACATGCAGCACCTGACACACCCACACACATACAGACATGCAGCACCTGACACACCCACACACATACAGACATGCAGCAACTGACACACCCACACACATACAGACATGCAGCAACTGACACACCCACACACATACAGACATGCAGCAACTGACACACACACATACAGATATGCAGCACCTGACACACACACACACACACACACACACACACAGGCAGCACCTGTCACACAAATATACATGTGGCATTTAACGCACACACGCACAGCACCTGACACACAATCATATACACTCAGAGCATCTAACACACACATACACACGCAGCACCTGCCACTCACACATATATACACATGCAGCACCTGCCACTCCCACATACATGAACAGCACCTAACACACACATATATACATGCAGCACCTGACACACACATACACGCGCAGCACCTGACAGTCACACACATACAGATGCGACACCTGACACAAACACATACACGCTCAACACCTGACACCCACGTGGCAGCTGACGCATACAAATGCAGCACCTGAGATACACACATATACACGTGCAGCACCTGAGACACACACATACACGTACAGCACCTGACATACACACACACATGTATGTACAGGCGCGGCTCCAGGCACACACATACATACATACGTACGTACGTACGTACGTACACACACGGCACTTGACACACACACACACACACACACGTACACGCGCGGCACCTGACACACACACGTACGTACACGTGTGGCACCTGACACACACACACACACACGTATGCACATGTGTGGCTCCTGACACACACACACACGCATGGCTCCTGACACACACACATGTACTTACACGCGCGGCTCCTGACAACCACACGCATGTACACGCGCGGCACCTGACACATACACGCGTGTACGTACACACATGCACAGCACCTGACATACACACATGTAGGTACGTGCCACCTGACACACACACGTACACGCACGACACTTGACACACACGTACGTGCACGCACGGCACTGACACGTACGTACGTACGTACGCGCACGGCACCTGACACACACGTACATACTAGTGATGAGTGGGTTCGGTTCGTCAGAATCCGAACCCCCGAACTTCACCCATTTTACAAGGGTATGAGGCAGGTTCGAACCTTCCCGCCTTGCTCGGCTAACCCGAGCGCGCCCTAACGTCATCATCCCGCTGTCGGATTCTCGCGAGATTCGGATGTCTGCATTCGTGGAAAGGGGTCCTATGTGTAAACATGGGACCCCTTTCAGTCCGTGTGGTCCGGGTGTTCGGTTTGTTGTTTTGCCAAGTACGTGGATTTAATCTGGAACCTGGATCAGGTGAGTATAATTATCTTTTATTTTCAGGTACCTGTGGATTCTACTTGGAGAAGAGGACCGACTGCTTCGTGTCAACATAGGTAAGTATGTGTGTGTCGGCAGGTGTGAAATAAAGTTTTACTTTCACGGTGTCTGTGTCCTGTTTTTATTTGGGTATTTTTTCCCCAGTAGAACTACAGGTACCAGCGGGCCCGTTTTTCTCCTGCATGCTGGTACTTGTGGTTCTCCAAGTACCAGCTTGCGGGGGAGGCTTGCTGGGACTTGTAGTACTACTGGAAAAAACAATATTCTTTCAATTTTCTCAAGGCTATCAGCCTCCCATCCGCAGCCCTTGGATGGGGGGGACAGCCTCGGGCTTCACCCCTGGCCCTTGGGTGGCTGGGGGGGGGGACCCCTTGATTGAAGGGGTCCCCACTCCCCCAGGGTACCCCGGCCAGGGGTGACTAGTTGGATATTTAATGCCACGGCAGCAGGGCACTGTATAAAAGTGACCCCCGGCTGTGGCATTATCTGTCCAGCTAGTGGAGCCCGATGCTGGTGTAAAAAATACGGGGGACCCCTACTCTTTTTGTCCCCCGTATTTTTTTGCACCAGCACCAGGCGCAGAGCCCGGTGCTGGTTTTAAAAATACGGGGGATCCCCTGTCCGTTTTTCCCCCGGATTTTTAGAACCAGGAGCGGCTCGAAGAGCCCGAGGCTGGTTATGCTTTGGAGGGGGGACACCACGCAATTTTTTTTCCGTTTTTTTCACATTCCATTTAAAAAAAAGAAAAAAATAATAATCTTTTAAAAAATATATAAATAATACTTGTGCCTCCAAAAAAGACAAACCAAGTACCTAATCCAGGCATTCCCAACCGCGGTCCTCAAGGCACACCAACAGTGCAGGTTTTAGTGATATCCAGGCTGCAGCACAGATGGTTAAATCAAAATAACTGAGCTACTAATTAAGTCACCTGTGCTGAAGCCTGGATATCACTAAAACCTGCACTGTTAGTGTGCCTTGAGGGCCGCGGTTGGGAATGCCTGACCTAATCCCTTCTAATATAAATAGATATGCTATTACCAAAAAAAAAAAAACAGCAAAAAAACAACATGTTTTTAAAAATTTTTATTAGATTCCGCCAGCAAAGTGTGGTGGATTGAAAATGACGAATTTACTGTTTAAAAGCACTGTTGTCGAATTTACAAACTTCAATTGAATATACTTTTGTCGAATTGCCGCATTTGTACCATTGCAGAAAAGTAGAATTTGTCAAATGTCGAATTTTAAAAAAAATAGAATTTTGAAAGCCTGTAAGAATAGGCCCCGCCCCCTTCTTCACATCAGCCGTCCCCTTCTACCCCTGTACCTTGCTCTCTCCCGTCTGTAGGACTAGGCCCCGCCCCCTTCTTACCCTCCAGTGACTGCTCTCTCCTGACAAGTGGACCAGGCCTGCCCCCTACACGCTGCTGGTGTCTTCATTGTTACTTGGTCTGGAGCTCCGCTGGGGAGAGAACTCACGTGAGCTCATTAAGAATGAGGAACTGGGATGTTTTAATTTTATTGTGAGTAGTGTAGTGTGGTGATGTAGTATGTTGTATGGGGGGTATAGTGTAATTATGAAGTGCAGCATATGGGAGGGCTATAGCATAGTGATGTAGTGTGGCATATGGGGGGTGGTAGCGCATAGGCGTGCGCACAGGCACTCCCTAATGTCCAGCACCGCTGCACACCACGCTTGCTGTAGCACAGTGATCGCTGAGTGTGTGATCGGTGGAGCCTAGCCTGCAGCTCATTTCCGTACCTCCCACCACCGCTGCGCCCGCCCCCCCCTGCCTGCTGCTAATACTATGCTGAGTGCATTCGTCGGCGGCCTCACTGGGGGGACTGGCGTCACCTTGCAATGTGACGTGGTGATGTCCGCCCATGCTCTCCTCCCGCCCACCTGTGCTTTCCTCCCGCTGCGGTCTCTCAGTCCTAGTGTGCAGCGGCCGCCACACCACTGGCAGTGTTCCTCTAGGAGGGACTGGGAGCCGCCAGCAGACACATTCTGCTGAGACTTACTTGTCAGTGCGGGTTCCGGATGGCAGGCGGCGGGTGGGAGGGAGGGCAGACGGGGAGCAGGTGTCACAAGGAGTGTGTGGGTAACTAATTCACAATACTTCCGCTCAACGTGGCACTGCTGGTCCTTCATCTCCCATGTCTCTTCACCAGGTGGCGGGCGGCCTGGAAATGAAGTGATGTGTTGTGCAGCAGTCAGTGTGAAGTGACTGTGAGTAACACTGGTGGTGCTGATGATGCTGCTGCAGAATCGGGAAGCAATTAATTCATAAATATAATGTACTCTATCAGTGTATTATACATACATAAACATGTACATACGTGTATTTGTGTATACATGTTTATACATGAGTGTGTGTGTGTGTGTGTGTGTGTGTGTGTATGTATATATATATATATATATATATATATATGACTTGGGGTTTGTTTTATTAGATAGAGCATGTCCCAGTGAAGTGCCTTTTGGGGTTGTGGTTTTTCAGAAAGTTACAGGGTTTTTTTAATTAAGAGAAATATGCCCCATTACAGAGATGGGGCATTTCAATTTTTTGCGCCTGCGCAGTGGCCGCCAGCAGGGGGTGTACTACAGGGCCTTCACTTGAGAGCCGCAATATGGCCGCCTTCTCCCCGGTTATTCTGTAAATAGGAAAATAACCTCACAGGTTCACATAGGGCAGAGTTGCCACTACTAGTGCAGGGCTGTAACATACAGTACTAAGGAAAAGCCATATTCTAAAGCGGCACGGTGACCTCACCCCTCTCAGAGACACCAGGGCGCAGCACACTGTATGGGGTACACTTGGTACACACACCTGTTAGCTCAGGGCAGCACTATAGGACCCTCCTGTAATGCTGTGCTGGCGGCGTGTAGTGATCAGGGCACTGGGAGACTGGCTGGCTGGTCTCCGTCTCTGCTGCCTATAGAACTTCCACCTCTGTTATATATCAGGGCTGTTCTCCTGTGTGTTCTCTTCCTCTCCTACCTCACACTGGAACTGGCCGCCCAGAGAACGAGAGGGCAGCGGCTGACAGAGAGGGTGCAGCAATCTGTGTGGGCAGAGCCCTTCACAGCAAGGTGTCCTTATGCTGTGCCCCGTGTAGTCACTGTGATCAATAAAGACTCTCACCCTGGTATGCTCTCTATTTATTATTTATTTTTTTACACTGCGGCATGCTCGAGGGAAGGGAGCAGGCACCCCCCCACCCCACCGCCACTACTCCGCCAGCATCACTGCAGAGCCGGTCAGTGTTCCGTCGGCAATGAGCAGTAGGCAGCCACCAGCAACAACAGTCAGGAAGCTGTTACTCCCGGCAGCAGTAGCGTCAAGCTGCAATTCAGCCAGCGGCACGATGATCCGGGAGACAGTGGCAGCACAGGGAAGCAGTACCCCCTCCAATCGCAGCACCAACCAGGAGACTGAGGCAGCAACCTACCCCCAGCAGCAGCACCACCCTGATGATAGGTAAGATGCATTTTGGTGTCACAAGAAGGTGGCCGGAGTAGTGGCTGGCTGTGGTCACACCCCGGAGAAAAGTGATAGTGATTTCAGTGTTCCCTTGAGCAGTGATTGGATGTGTAGCTGTATGGAGGCTATGTATGTATAGATGTGAGCGGCAGTGTGCGGATGTATGGGGGCGGCAGTGTGCGGTTGTAAGAGTGCGGCAGTGTGCGGTTGTAAGAGTGCGGCAGTGTGCGGTTGTAAGAGTGCGGCAGTGTGCGGATGGATGTAAGAGTGCGGCAGTGTGCGGATGGATGTATGAGAGCGGCAGTGTACGGCTGTATAACTGCGTCGGTATGCGGCTGTATAACCGCGTCGGTGTGCGGCTGTATGAGAGCAGCAGTGTGCGGATGTATGAGAGCGGGGTTGTACGGCTGTATGAGAGCGGCAGTGTGCGGATGTATGAGAGCGGCAGTGTGCGGATGTATGAGAGCGGCAGTGTGCGGATGTATGAGAGCGGCAGTGTGCGGCTGTATAACTGCGTTGGTGTGTGGATGTATGAGTGCGGTGGTGTGTGGATGTATGAGAGCGGCAGTGTGCGGATGTGTGAGAGCGGCAGTGTGCGGATGTGTGAGAGCGGCAGTGTGCGGATGTGTGAGAGCGGCAGTGTGCGGATGTGTGAGAGCGGCAGTGTGCGGATGTATGAGAGCGGCAGTGTGCGGACGTATGAGAGCGGGGTTGTTCGGATGTATGAGAGCGGCAGTGTATGGATGTATGAGAGCAGCAGTGTACAGTTGTGTGAGAGCGGCAGTGTGCGGATGTATGAGAGCTGGGTTGTACGGATGTATGAGAGCGGCAGTGTGCGGATATATGAGAGCGGCAGTTTACAGCTGTATGAGAGCGGCGGTGTGCGGCTGTATGAGAGCGGCAGTGTGCGGATGTATGAGAGCGGCGGTGTGCGGATGTATGAGAGCGGCGGTGTGCGGATGTATGAGAGCGGCGGTGTGCGGATGTATGAGAGCGGCGGTGTGCGGATGTATGAGAGCGGCGGTGTGCGGATGTATGAGAGCGGCGGTGTGCGGATGTATGAGAGCGGCGGTGTGTGGATGTATGAGAGCGGCAGTGTATGGATGGCAGCGTCATAGGGAGGGATGTCAGAATGCTGTTATAGGATTCCTAATACAAAATGGAATCCCTATAGTGGGCGGGGCTGACACCATGGCACCACGTTGGGCTTGATGGGCAGGTAGTGCAGCAAGCACACCCAAATTGGCGTCTGACGTCGCCTGCAGTCCACACTGTTGTGAGGAGTCCGAGTTAATTTTGACTGTGTAGTGCACTCACAGAGGACCTACCGCCCGTCCCCTCCTCGCATCTGAGCAGCAGGTCAGGCTCTTATTTTCTTTTTAATCAGGAGAGGCCGAGTGAACTGTGAGCAGGGGGGCAGAGCTACATGGGACCCAGAGGGGCTGCTGTGCTGTCAGAGAGGGAGAGGAAGAGAGAGATGAAGCTACTGCAGATCCCCATCTGATTGTGAGGTGCCGGGTTGAAGGGTGATGTGATCACCCTTCTCCCTCGCTGCCGCTGGGGACCGCATCTAGGCTTCCTCCATCGAGGGCACGCGGCGCAGCAGTGGGCAGCATGTAATGAGTTTGTCTGACTCATACTGCTGCCTGTTGTGGACACCTCCGTCCGTACGGACTGGTGTACATGCCCAGCACAGAGGTGACAGTGTTGGTGGAAGTGCTGCCCGGCTCTGACCCTGCAGGCCTCCCTGATCTGGCTGCAGCCGCTGCTGCTGCGGCCTGAAACCCCTGCCGGTCCCCTCCATAGACTTCTGCCTGGCCAGCACTGAGGTACTAGGGGTAGCCCAGCTGCGGGAAGGGCATGTCTCTGGCTTTCTCTCCGGCAGGGGAAGGTGACAGCGGGGGAGGAAGCGTTGCCCACCTCAGACACTACAGGCCTCCCCGATCCAGCTGCGGCCACAGCTAATGCTGCCAGAACCCCCTGCTGCTCTCCTTTGTTGACTGCCGCATGGCCAGTGCTGAAGTACTGGGGGTAAGCCAGCTACGGGAAGAGTGTCTCTGCCTCGGGCTCTCTCTCTGGCTGGGGAAGGAAGGGCTGATTCTCTGGCACAACAGGGAGGGCTGGGCTGCAGGAACACAGCACTGGAAGAAACAGGAGGCCGAACTCATGACCAAAAAGTGAGCAGTGCCGTGATCAGCCCCCTGGTCTTTCCCTCTCTCTGGGTGCAGAGCTGTATTCTATAGAGAGAGCTGGGATGGGAAGAAGGGGAACGGCACCTGACACACACATACACGCGCAACACCTGACACACACACATATACACGTGCGGCACCTGACACACACACACACACACACGTAGCATCAGACACAATAAAATAAACATGCAGCACCTGACACACACATACACACGCAGCACCTGACACACACACATATACACGCAGCACCTGACACACACACACATATACACGTAGCACCTGACACATACATATACACGCAGCACCTGACACATACATATACACGCACACCATTAGACACACTAATATACACACGCAGCACCTGACACACGCAGCACCTTACTCACACACACATGTACACGCGCAGCACCTGACGCACACACATGTACACGCGCAGCACCTGACACACACACATGTACACGCGCAGCACCTGACGCACACTCATGTACACGCGCAGCACCTGACGCACACTCGTGTACACGCTCAGCACCTGTTGCACACTCGTGTACACGCTCAGCACCTGTTGCACACTTGTGTGCACGCGCAGCACCTGACGCACACTCGTGTACACGCGCAGCACCTGACGCACACTCGTGTACACGCGCAGCACCTGACGCACACTCGTGTACACGCGCAGCACCTGACACACACACATATACACGTGCGGCACCTGACACACACACACGTAGCATCAGACACAATAAAATAAACATGCAGCACCTGACACACACATACACACGCAGCACCTGACATATACATATACACATGCGGCACCTGACACACACACACATACACGTAGCACCTGACACATACATATACACGCACACCATCAGACACACTAATATACACACGCAGCACCTGACACACACATACACACGCAGCACCTTACTCACACACACATGTACACGCGCAGCACCTGACGCGCACACATGTACACGCGCAGCACCTGACGCACACACATGTACACGCGCAGCACCTGACGCACACACATGTACACTCGCAGCACCTGACGCACACACATGTACACGCGCAGCACCTGACGCACACACATGTACACGCACAGCACCTGACGCACACACATGTACACGCGCAGCACCTGACGCACACACGTGTACACGCGCAGCACCTGACGCACACTCGTGTACACGTGCAGCACCTGACGCACACTCGTGTACACGCGCAGCACCTGACGCACACTCGTGTGCACGCGCAGCACCTGACGCACACACATATACACGTGCGGCACCTGACACACACACGTAGCATCAGACACAATAAAATAAACATGCAGCACCTGACACACACATACACGTGCGGCACCTGACACACACACACGTAGCATCAGACACATAAGATAAACATGCAGCACCTGACACACATATACACACGCAGCACCTGACACACACACATATACACGTGCGGCACCTGACACACACACACGTAGCATCAGACACAATAAAATAAACATGCAGCACCTGACACACACATACACGTGCGGCACCTGACACACACACACGTAGCATCAGACACAATAAGATAAACATGCAGCACCTGACACACATACACACGCAGCACCTGACACACACACATATACACATGCGGCACCTGACACACACACATATACACGCAGCACCTGACACATACATATACACGCACACCATCAGACACACTAATATACACACGCAGCACCTGACACACGCATACACACGCAGCACCTGACACACACATACACACGCAGCACCTTACTCACACACACATGTACACGCGCAGCACCTGACGCACACACATGTACACGCGCAGCACCTGACGCACACACGTGTACACGCGCAGCACCTGACGCACACTCGTGTACACGCGCAGCACCTGACGCACACTCGTGTACACGCGCAGCACCAGACGCACACTCGTGTACATGCGCAGCACCTGACGCACACTCGTGTACACGCGCAGCACCTGACGCACACTCGTGTACACGCGCAGCACCTGACGCACACTCGTGTACACGCGCAGCACCTGACGCACACTCGTGTACACGCGCAGCACTTGACACACACACATATACACGTGCGGCACCTGACACACACACGTAGCATCAGACACAATAAAATAAACCTTCACCACCTGACACACACATACACGTGCGGCACCTGACACACACACACGTAGCATCAGACACAATAAGATAAACATGCAGCACCTGACACACATATACACACGCAGCACCTGACACACACACATATACACACAGCACCTGACACATACATATACACGCACACCATCAGACACACTAATATACACACGCAGCACCTGACACACACATACACACGCAGCACCTTACTCACACACACATGTACACGCGCAGCACCTGAAGCAACACACATGTACACGCGCAGCACCTGACGCACACACATGTACACGCGCAGCACCTGACGCACACATGTACACGCGCAGCACCTGACGCACACTCGTGTACACGCGCAGCACCTGACGCACACTCATGTACACGCGCAGCACCTGACGCACACTCATGTACACGCGCAGCACCTGACGCACACTCATGTACACGCGCAGCACCTGACGCACACTCATGTACACGCGCAGCACCTGACGCACACTCATGTACACGCGCAGCACCTGACGCACGCAGCACCTGACACAGACATACGTATTCATGCACAGCACCAGACATACACTTGTACACACGCGGAGCACCTGATACACACACATATACACCCGCAACACCTGACACGCACACACACACACACACACACACACACACACAGGACCTGACACACACATACACAGGCAGCACCTGACACCACGCACTCACACGTACAAGCAATGCATTTCACGCCTACCTCCAGCCTCAGTCACAGGCTGCTGCCGCCTACCCCCCTCCCTGCATCAGCTGCAAAGGCAGCAAAATATTTTGACCAAAGTCTAAAGGCCCATACACATTAAACAATGTCGATCTGTGAGCGACATCGTCTAATGTTTCCCCCTCCCGGGCCGGCGGCCGACTGTACACACTGAGCGATATGACCGCTCATATCGCTCAGTGACGTCACGCCCCCGCCAGCCCTGCACGAAGGTCGTGGACGACAGTCCACATCCTTCATGCATGCCCTACCGACAGCGACGATCGTTGCCGACCCGCGGGGCCGCGCATTCGTTCGTCGCTGGCAGCATACACACTTAACGATAAAACGAGCAATGTCGCTCAAGGAGGGGGAAAATGAGCGACGTCGCTCATTAAATCGTTAAGTGTGTACGGACTTTAAACAATTCGGTTTGGTAAATAAAATAATTTTGCACAGAATAGTGATGTTATACGAACATTTTCAGTAAACATTTAAAAAATCAAATGTTTATTCTTACAGTGAAATTTTACATTTCTGAATAAAAAAAATAAATTTAAAAAAAGCGATGAAATTCCATAGACAAAAAACCTTACGGTTTCACATGTCCCATTAAGGCTTCTTAGACATGATCGAAATTTCAGAAACCTGTTGTAACTCTTCCACTCAAACTCCAAAAAGCAATGAAATTCCGATCATTAAGGCTGACACCTTAATGGACGTGTTCCTTGCGCAATACAGATATGGTATGCCATCACAGCCTGTGGGTAAGTGCAGATTCAGCACTCTCACAGAGTGACATTGCTGTCACTCACACAATGGTGGAGCTGCTAATTCACAGATTTGTGTGCTCATTGGAATACACACATGCAGTCTATGCAACTGAAGGTCTGAGCGGAAGACAAAGCTGCTCGGATGAGGTAAGAGTGTTGTTGGTTGGAGGGAGGAGACAGCATTGTGGATGGGGGAACAAAAGTGTGTGGCTAGAGGGAAGACTAAGCAGCACTAATGGGGGGGACAAAGAAACACAGGGGATAATTCAGACTGCAGCGATCGCAGTCTGAATTAGTTTGTGGGGTGCGAATGCACAATGGCTGCACTGTGCGTGCGTACCCGGGAGCGCAGCGGAGGGAGGGGAGGGCCTGACATGCTGGGCGGACTAGCCCTGTGCTGGGCGTCACATTGCATGTCAGAGTAAATGATTGTAGATGTGCTAAATTTGGCACATCTACAATCAACTGAGCAGCACTGAGCAGCACAGAGAGAAGGAAACGGTGGTACAGACAAGGCACAGGTGGGGAAAGGCAGATGGTACAGATAAATTAGTACAGACTAGCACAGATGGGAGAACACAGCAGTAGGGATTGGGGAAGACAGAGCAGCATGGGGGTGTAGGGGAAGTAAGTGTAGATGCATAGACCGTAGATGTGGTATTATAGTTTTAGCAATTAACCAAGATGTTTGAGGGAGCTAAATGTGTATTCTAAATGAGATGGATGTATGGAGTTAGAAGGATGTTGTAACAAGGTGGGATTGTTGTGACTGAATGGGATGGTTGTGAGGACTGTGTGGGATGGGAGCACCACATAACTGCTCAGACCTTCAGTTGCATAGACTGCATGTGTGTATTCCAATGAGCACACAAATCTGTGAATTAGCAGCTCCACCATTGTGTGAGTGACAGCAATGTCACTCTGTGAGAGTGCTGAATCTGCACTTACCCACAGGCTGTGATGGCATACCATATCTGTATTGCGCAAGGAACACGTCCATTAAGGTGTCAGCCTTAATGATCGGAATTTCATTGCTTTTTGGAGTTTGAGTGGAAGAGTTACAACAGGTTTCTGAAATTTCGATCATGTCTAAGAAGCCTTAATGGGACATGTGAAACCGTAAGGTTTTTTGTCTATGGAATATATATATATATATATATATATATATATATACAAGCAAAGAATGGGAGCACTCACCAGTCTTCATTTAAGCAGGATTTTAATTTATAATTTCATACCAGACAGAGTAATCGACGTTTCGGTCCTCACTTGGACCTTTGTCAGGATTAATACATATTGAAAAGGACAGACATATATACCCAGTATGTGCCCACCCACCAATTAACATCAACCAATCACAATAAAATCCATTTTAACTGTTTGAGTATCACACTAGTGAGTAGTCAAATGTTTACATCTGATACATACCATAACCAAAAAAATGTAAGCTCACCTATAGATGTGTATCTGCTAATGGCATCCCTGTGTCCATAAGGTCATACAACTCCACATGCTGGGCGGCGTGCGTTCCATTGCCGCCATCTGTCTCCCTAATAGAGCCCAAACGGCTAGGAGTATGTACAGCCCGGCTCACGGCTGTACTCTCCATCGCCGTCATCACTTCCTGTGAATGGAACGCACTTCCGCTCCCGAAACCGGAAGCGAATGCGTTCCACCACATAGTGATGTGTGAACAAAGCGGGGCATGTGTATAGATTGGCTCACAGTGATGCGTTCCACCACCACTGTCATATCCTATAGATGGAACGAATTTCCATCACTCAAACCCGGATGTAAATGCGTTCCAGCCCCTATTTCTATCTTACTGTATAGCCCAAAATATCTATATCAAAGTATTAACTTATAGGAGGCTATTTGTAAGAGGTGGTGGAAATGGACACAGGGTGCACATGCAGTCCCATCATCTAGGTGGCTCTAAAAACAACCCCATGCTGTGTAATGGAATACACAGCCTGGGATCCAATATACATAGAGAATTATTTTATTTCTATTTTGTTTTTATATATATTCCCCATATATATTTTTTTTAAATAAGATAACCTCAATTGTGCTAAAAACAATCCCAATAATATCCTAAAAAAAGCTACAAACGACTCATGGAAGCGGACCTTATTGCACAGAGCCCAAAACAAAAGTAAAAATAAAAAATAAAAAATAAAAATAGAAATAGAAAAAAGCGTGTTTAATTAAAAAAAACACCATATTGAATACCATCATTTAGGCCTCTTGGCCGTGTTGTATCCAGTCGGTAAATCCAGCTTGCTTCCCGTTTCAGAAGCATTTTACCACGGTCACAACCCCTTCTCGGTTGATCCACTCGATCAATGATCATGCTCCTTAGCGATGCCAATGAGTGACGAGCTTCCACAAAGTGTCTGGCAACTGGTTTGTCGGAGCCCCCACTCTCCAGTGCAGATCTAATTGATAGGCGGTGGTTCGCCATCCTCTCCCGGAATGGGCGAATAGTCTTACCCACATATATCAAAGAACAGAGGCAAGTAAGGATATATATCACAAAGTCAGAAATACAGGTGAGCCTGTGTCATATATATATCTTTTTTCCGGTATGAGGGTGATGGAAGAATTCACCAGTCATCATGCTCCTACACGTAGTGCAGTTAATGCATCTATAGCATCCCATCTTCTTAGGTTGTAGCCACATGACTGGGGATTTTGGGGGTACTCTGTCTGGTTGCATTAGAATATCCTTCAAGTTTCGTGCTCGTCTGAAACTCACCAATGGTTTCTCTGGTAATTTTTAAGGGAGCATCGGGTCGGTCTTAATTACGGGCCAGACCTCCCTAAGGGCCTTCCGTATACTTGGACCAGCAGTGTCAAATGTGGCGGTGACCACAAAGGGATTTTTAACTTTATGTTTGTTGATATTTCCTTTGATAAAGATTGTCTTTGCTTTTCTCAAACATCTGTTTACCGTCTGTGGATTATAACCACGAGCCAAGAAGCGGTCCTTCATTTCTCTCAGTTGGGTTTGAGCCATATCTTCATCAGAGTTATTGCGTAGAACCCTCAAAAATTGAGAGATTGGTAAATTTTGTTTTAAAGGGCCAGGATGATGGCTCTCAAAGTGCAATAAAGTATTTCGGTCCGTAATCTTCCTGAATAGTTTATAGCCATATCCCAGTTCAGTGGCATAGACACTTACATCTAAAAAATCAATAGTCTCCTTATGGTATTGCATTGTTAGACGAATAGGAGAATCTAAATCATTCAGATGTTGTACCATTGTTAGTAAGGACTCCTCAGAGGAGGTCCAAATTAGAAATATATATCGTCGATAAATCGACGGTAAAAAGCGATACTATCCCCAAACGGCGGGATGATGTTTTCATTTTCATAAGCATCCATAAATAAATTTGCATAAGATGGCGCTATATTGCTACCCATCGCGGTTCCCGCCGTGTGGAGATAGTACCGCCCACCAAAAGAAAAATAGTTATTAGTTAAAGTCAATCTAAGTAACTCAATCAAAAAGTCAATAGGAGGTCCCCCTCTATGTTTATCCACCAAAGCTCGTCTGATTGTATCTATACCGGCTCCATGGGGGATTACGGTATAGAGAGAGGTGACGTCCATGGTGACCAAGATCCCGTTTGGTTCATGAGGCATCAGTTTCAATAGTCTCAAGAAATCATCAGTGTCCCGTAAATAACTCTTAGTCTGTTTAACACAAGTCTGTAGAAAACTGTCCACAAATTGTGCTATTGGTGAGTATAATGAATTCCATGCCGAAATTATTGGACGGCCCGGAGGCCTGTCCAATGTTTTATGAATTTTCGGTAGTTGGTAAAGAATTGGACAAATTGGATATTCCGTTTTGAGGAAGTCCAGTGTGTCCTCATCTATCCAGTTATTGTTCAAAGCACTATGTAACAATGAGTCCAATTGGTTTTTAAAAGGTATAGTGGGATCACATGAGAGTAGTCTATACGTATCCTGATCTGCCAGTTGTCTATATGCCTCGGCCTCATAATCACAGGTATCTAAAACCACCACGGCGCCACCCTTGTCAGCCGGTCTTACAGTAATAAGTGGATTGTTCTTAATTTCACCAATTGCTTTTCTCTCTGAGGGGCTCAGATTATATCTAATCCTCGTCTGTTTTCTCATGTAGTCTCTTATATTATGATCCAACATTCTCGTAAAAGTTTTTATGCTGGGGTTATGTGATGGAGGGTCATAAGTGCTCTTTTTCTTAAATGTTCTAATTTCCATTAATGATGGATCAGTCTGTTGAAACTTCTCAGCAAGTCTTAACTTACGGCCAAGTTTATATTTATCCACAGACCAACCAAAGTCGTTAAACTTAGGGGTAGGGATAAAACTAAGCCCCTTAGATAATAGGCTCCTTTTAGCCTCTGTAAGTCTATGAGTTGATAAGTTAATCACTGACCCTTCTGATTTTTGTTCTGTCTCTTTTTCTCTTTTGTATTTGCCCCGCCGGAGGTGGGGCCTTCTGCGTTTAAAGACTGTCCCCCTGGTTTTGCTCGGGTAGTATCCCCTGGGAGTGGTGGTTTAGTATTAACTTGGGAGTCAGATGAGTCCCTTTCTGAGGATGAGAAGCTATCAAATTGAGATTGATTTTGTCTATATCTGGTGTTTCTAAATCTAAACGAGGAAGGTTGTTCATTCCCCGTAAGCCATCTATATACCCTGTGATCTTTATAATCACGGTCAACCTTCTCTAATTTTGTTCTCTTAAACGTAACTAGTTCTTTCCGATACTTGTCTATTTGCTGCTTCAGTTTAGTAACCCATTGTTGTGATAGATCACCCTGTAGGACCTCAATTGCATTCGGTTTAAATTGAGCTATCTCACCCCTCACCTTTTTCAAATCCACACCTACCTCCTCAATAACAAGGAGCAGTAAATCAAATGAACATTTGTTCAGGACTGAACACCATTTACTACAAAAAACTGGGTTACTCCTCCCAATTGTAGGAACATTCCTAAGGCGAAAGCCCCGCGGAATCTGTTTTTTTCTGAAATAATCAGATAAAAATTGCCCATGTAAGAGGAGATCTATCTCCCTCTTTTCTAAATTCAATAGTTTATGGTATGTGTCCACAGCACTTTTCGCTGGTAAACCCTCA
This sequence comes from Pseudophryne corroboree, assembly GCF_028390025.1. Taxonomy (NCBI): domain Eukaryota; kingdom Metazoa; phylum Chordata; class Amphibia; order Anura; family Myobatrachidae; genus Pseudophryne; species Pseudophryne corroboree. The sequence continues at coordinate 301,234,484 of NC_086452.1, forward strand.
AAATCACTAAATTCTGAAAGCACACATTCTGCGTCATCATCAGTCAGTGCTAATACATCATGCTCAGCTGAGAATAAGAGATCTGCAGACACCAGGCTCTCCATCAACCACAACCCAAATAGATCACAAACCCTCTATATGCTCGGTCTATGCCACTGAAATAGGTCACAAAAATATAGTGGAATCAAGAGATTATTCTTGAAAAAAATCAAAAACAATCAAAAAAATTTTCAAAAAAAATCAAACAATTTTTTATATATACCAAGAAAAATTAAAAACAAAAACCATTGGCTCCATGAAATTGTCCTTATTATAAGAGCAACATATGAATCTGGGTCAGATCAGTCCATTCCAAATAGAAATAAATGTATCAAGTCCATAGGAAAACAATTAGACTTCATAAAAATTCATAACGGGTGCAGGACATGTTTAACACAAAGAAATCTTTGTAAACAATATACCAAGCGTTGGGTCCACACTCACGTTTTGAGCTTTTCTGCTGGGGTGCCGTCCAAAACTGGAGACCTATTAGGAGTCACCAGTACAATACACAAGCAAAGAATGGGAGCAGTCACCAGTCTTCATTTAAGCATGATTTTAATTTATAATTTCATACCAGAGTAATCGACGTTTCGGTCCTCACTTGGACCTTTGTCAGGATTAATACATATTGAAAAGGACAGACATATATACCCAGTATGTGCCAACCCACCAATTAACATCAACCAATCACAATAAAATCCATTTTAACTGTTTGAGTATCACACTAGTGAGTAGTCAAATGTTTACATCTGACACATACCATAACCAAAAAAATGTAAGCTCACCTATAGATGTGTATCTGCTAATGGCATCCCTGTGTCCATAAGGTCATACAACTCCACATGCTGGGCGGCGTGCATTCCATTGCCGCCATCTGTCTCCCTAATAGAGCCCGAACGGCTAGGAGTATGTACAGCCCGGCTCACGGCTGTACTCTCCATCGCCGTCATCACTTCCAGTGAATGGAACGCACTTCCGCTCCCGAAACCGGAAGCGAGTGCGTTCCACCACATAGCGATGTGTGAACAAAGCGGGGCATGTGTATAGATTGGCTCACAGTGATGCGTTCCACCACCACTGTCATATCCTATAGATGGAACGCATTTCCATCACTCAAACCCGGATGTAAATGCGTTCCAGCCCCTATTTCTATCTTACTGTATAGCCCAAAATATCTATATCAAAGTGATCTATATCTATATCAAGAGTGATGGAAATGCGTTCCATCTATAGGATATGACAGTGGTGGTGGAACGCATCACTGTGAGCCAATCTATACACATGCCCCGCTTTGTTCACACATCGCTATGTGGTGGAACGCACTCGCTTCCGGTTTCGGGAGCGGAAGTGCGTTCCATTCACAGGAAGTGATGACGGCGATGGAGAGTACAGCCGTGAGCCGGGCTGTACATACTCCTAGCCGTTCGGGCTCTATTAGGGAGACAGATGGCGGCAATGGAACGCACGCCACCCAGCATGTGGAGTTGTATGACCTTATGGACACAGGGATGCCATTAGCAGATACACATCTATAGGTGAGCTTACATTTTTTTGGTTATGGTATGTGTCAGATGTAAACATTTGACTACTCACTAGTGTGATACTCAAACAGTTAAAATGGATTTTATTGTGATTGGTTGATGTTAATTGGTGGGTTGGCACATACTGGGTATATATGTCTGTCCTTTTCAATATGTATTAATCCTGACAAAGGTCCAAGTGAGGACCGAAACGTCGATTACTCTGTCTGGTATGAAATTATAAATTAAATCATGCTTAAATGAAGACTGGTGAGTGCTCCCATTCTTTGCTTGTGTATTGTACTGGTGACTCCTAATAGGTCTCCAGTTTTGGACGGCACCCCAGCAGAAAAGCTCAAAACGTGAGTGTGGACCCAACACTTGGTATATTGTTTACAAAGATTTCTTTGTGTTAAACATGTCCTGCACCCGTTATGAATTTTTATGTGAAGTCTAATTGTTTTCCTATGGACTTGATACATTTATTTCTATTTGGAATGGACTGATCTGACCCAGATTCATATGTTGCTCTTATAATAAGGACAATTTCTTGGAGCCAATGGTTTTTGTTTTTAATTTTTCTTGGTATATATAAAAAATTGTTTGATTTTTTTTGAAATTTTTTTGATTGTTTTTGATTTTTTTCAAGAATTATCTCTTGATTACACTATATTTTTGTGACCTATTTCAATGGCATAGACCGAGCATATAGAGGGTTTGTGATCTATTTGGGTTGTGGTTGATGGAGAGCCTGGTGTCTGCAGATCTCTTATTCTCAGCTGAGCATGATGTATTAGCACTGACTGATGATGACGCAGAACGTGTGCTTTCAGAATTTAGTGATTTTGAGGGTTTACCAGCGAAAAGTGCTGTGGACACATACCATAAACTATTGAATTTAGAAAAGAGGGAGATAGATCTCCTCTTACATGGGCAATTTTTATCTGATTATTTCAGTAAAAAACAGATTCCGCGGGGCTTTCGCCTTAGGAATGTTCCTACAATTGGGAGGAGTAACCCAGTTTTTTGTAGTAAATGGTGTTCAGTCCTGAACAAATTTTCATTTGATTTACTGCTCCTTGTTATTGAGGAGGTAGGTGTGGATTTGAAAAAGGTTAGGGGTGAGATAGCTCAATTTAAACCGAATGCAATTGAGGCCCTACAGGGTGATCTATCACAACAATGGGTTACTAAACTGAAGCAGCAAATAGACAAGTATCGGAAAGAACTGGTTACATTTAAGAGAACAAAATTAGAGAAGGTTGACCGTGATTATAAAGATCACAGGGTATATAGATGGCTTACGGGGAATGAACAACCTTCCTCGTTTAGATTTAGAAACACCAGATATAGACAAAATCAATCTCAATTTGATAGCTTCTCATCCTCAGAAAGGGACTCATCTGACTCCCAAGTTAATACTAAACCACCACTCCCACGGGCTAGTACCCGAGCAAAACCAGGGGGACAGTCTTTAAACGCAGAAGGCCCCACCTCCGGCGGGGCAAATACAAAAGAGAAAAAGAGACAGAACAAAAATCAGAAGGGTCAGTGATTAACTTATCAACTCATAGACTTACAGAGGCTGAAAGGAGCCTATTATCTAAGGGGCTTAGTTTTATCCCTACCCCTAAGTTTAACGACTTTGGTTGGTCTGTGGATAAATATAAACTTGGCCGTAAGTTAAGACTTCCTGAGAAGTTTCAACAGACTGATCCGTCATTAATGGAAATTAGAACATTTAAGAAAAAGAGCACTTATGACCCTCCATCACATAACCCCAGCATAAAAACTTTTACGAGAATGTTGGATCATAATATAAGAGACTACATGAGAAAACAGACGAGGATTAGATATAATCTGAGCCCCTCAGAGAGAAAAGCAATTGGTGAAATTAAGAACAATCCACTTATTACTGTAAGACCGGCTGACAAGGGTGGCGCCGTGGTGGTTTTAGATACCTGTAATTATGAGGCCGAGGCATATAGACAACTGGCAGATCAGGATACGTATAGACTACTCTCATGTGATCCCACTATACCTTTTAAAAACCAATTGGACTCATTGTTACATAGTGCTTTGAACAATAACTGGATAAATGAGGACACACTGGACTTCCACAAAACGGAATATCCAATTTGTCCAATTCTTTACCTACTACCGAAAATTCATAAAACATTGGACAGGCCTCCGGGCCGTCCAATAATTTCGGCACGGAATTCATTATACTCACCAATAGCACAATTTGTGGACAGTTTTCTACAGACTTGTGTTAAACAGACTAAGAGTTATTTACGGGACACTGATGATTTCTTGAGACTATTGAAACTGATGCCTCATGAACCAAACGGGATCTTGGTCACCATGGACGTCACCTCTCTCTATACCGTAATCCCCCATGGAGCCGGTATAGATACAATCAGACGAGCTTTGGTGGATAAACATAGAGGGGGACCTCCTATTGACTTTTTGATTGAGTTACTTAGATTGACTTTAACTAATAACTATTTTTCTTTTGGTGGGCGGTACTATCTCCAAACGGCGGGAACCGCGATGGGTAGCAATATAGCGCCATCTTATGCAAATTTATTTATGGATGCTTATGAAAATGAAAACATCATCCCGACGTTTGGGGATAGTATCGCTTTTTACCGTCGATTTATCGACGATATACTTCTAATTTGGACCTCCTCTGAGGAGTCCTTACTAACAATGGTACAACATCTGAATGATTTAGATTCTCCTATTCGTCTAACAATGCAATACCATAAGGAGACTATTGATTTTTTAGATGTAAGTGTCTATGCCACTGAACTGGGATATGGCTATAAACTATTCAGGAAGATTACGGACCGAAATACTTTATTGCACTTTGAGAGCCATCATCCTGGCCCTTTAAAACAAAATTTACCAATCTCTCAATTTTTGAGGGTTCTACGCAATAACTCTGATGAAGATATGGCTCAAACCCAACTGAGAGAAATGAAGGACCGCTTCTTGGCTCGTGGTTATAATCCACAGACGGTAAACAGATGTTTGAGAAAAGCAAAGACAATCTTTATCAAAGGAAATATCAACAAACATAAAGTTAAAAATCCCTTTGTGGTCACCACCACATTTGACACTGCTGGTCCAAGTATACGGAAGGACCTTAGGGAGGTCTGGCCCGTAATTAAGACCGACCCGATGCTCACTAAAAAATTACCAGAGAAACCATTGATGAGTTTCAGACGAGCACGAAACTTGAAGGATATTCTAATGCAACCAGACAGAGTACCCCCAAAATCCCCAGTCATGTGGCTACAACCTAAGAAGATGGGATGCTATAGATGCATTAACTGCACTACGTGTAGGAGCATGATGACTGGTGAATTCTTCCATCACCCTCATACCGGAAAAAAGATATATATACGACACAGGGTCACCTGTACTTCTGACTTTGTGAAATATATCCTTACTTGCCCCTGTTCTTTGATATATGTGGGTAAGACTATTCACCCATTCCGGGAGAGGATGGCGAACCACCGCCTATCAATTAGATCTGCACTGGAGAGTGGGGGCTCCGACAAACCAGTTGCCAGACACTTTGTGGAAGCTCGTCACTCATTGGCATCGCTAAGGAGCATGATCATTGATCGAGTGGATCAACCGAGAAGGGGTGGTGACCATGGTAAAATGCTTCTAAAACGGGAAGCAAGCTGGATTTACCGACTGGATACAACACGGCCAAGAGGCCTAAATGATGGTATTCAATGTGGTGTTTTTTTGAATTAAACACGCTTTTTTCTATTTCTATTTTTATTTTTTATTTTTTATTTTTACTTTTGTTTTGGGCTCTGTGCAATAAGGTCCGCTTCCATGAGTGGTTTGTAGCTTTTTTTTAGGATATTATTGGGATTGTTTTTAGCACAATTGAGGTTATCTTATTTAAAAAAAAATATATATGGGGAATATATATAAAAACAAAATAGAAATAAAATAATTCTCTATGTATATTGGATCCCAGGCTGTGTATTCCATTACACAGCATGGGGTTGTTTTTAGAGCCACCTAGATGATGGGACTGCATGTGCACCCTGTGTCCATTTCCACCACCTCATACAAATAGCCTCCTTTAAGTTAATACTTTGATATAGATATTTTGGGCTATACAGTAAGATAGAAATAGGGGCTGGAATGCATTTACATCCGGGTTTGAGTGATGGAAATGCGTTCCATCTATAGGATATGACAGTGGTGGTGGAACGCATCACTGTGAGCCAATCTATACACATGCCCGGCTTTGTTCACACATCGCTATGTGGTGGAACGCACTCGCTTCCGGTTTCGGGAGCGGAAGTGCGTTCCATTCACAGGAAGTGATGACGGCGATGGAGAGTACAGCCATGAGCCGGGCTGTACATACTCCTAGCCGTTCGGGCTCTATTAGGGAGACAGATGGCGGCAATGGAACGCACGCCGCCCAGCATGTGGAGTTGTATGACCTTATGGACACAGGGATGCCATTAGCAGATACACATCTATAGGTGAGCTTACATTTTTTTGGTTATGGTATGTGTCAGATGTAAACATTTGACTACTCACTAGTGTGATACTCAAACAGTTAAAATGGATTTTATTGTGATTGGTTGATGTTAATTGGTGGGTGGGCACATACTGGGTATATATGTCTGTCCTTTTCAATATGTATTAATCCTGACAAAGGTCCAAGTGAGGACCGAAACGTCGATTACTCTGTCTGGTATGAAATTATAAATTAAAATCCTGCTTAAATGAAGACTGGTGAGTGCTCCCATTCTTTGCTTGTGTATTGTACTGGTGACTCCTAATAGGTCTCCAGTTTTGGACGGCACCCCAGCAGAAAAGCTCAAAACGTGAGTGTGGACCCAATGCTTAGAAACATAGAAACATAGAATTTGACGGCAGATAAGAACCACTTGGCCCATCTAGTCTGCCCCTTTTTTATTTTATCCTTTAGGCAATCTCAACCCTTTTTTAACCTTGATTCTTTGTAAGGATATTCATATGCCTGTCCCAAGCATGTTTAAATTGCCCTACAGTCTTAGCCTCTACCACCTCTGATGGGAGGCTATTCCACTTATCCACTACCCTTTCTGTGAAGTAATTTTTCCTTAAATTTCCCCTGAACCTCCCCCCCTCCAGTCTCAATGTATGCCCTCGAGTTCTAATGCTTCTTTTCCTTTGAAGAATGTTTCCCTCCTGAACTTTGTTAAGACCCTTTATATATTTGAAAGTTTCTATCATGTCTCCCCTTTCCCTTCTCTCCTCCAAACTATACAAGTTAAGATCTTTTAGCCTTTCCGGGTAAGTTTTGTGATGTAGGCCATGCACCATTTTAGTTGCCCTTCTTTGTACACTCTCTAATGTATTTATATCCTTCTGGAGATAGGGTCTCCAGAACTGGACACAGTATTCCAGATGGGGCCTTACCAATGACCGATACAGTGGCATTATCACTTCTTTTTTCCTGCTACTGATTCCTCTCCCTATGCAACCAAGCATCTGACTTGCCTTTCTCATTGCTTTGTTGCATTGCTTTCCTGCCTTCAAGTCACTTGAAATAGTGACTCCTAAATCTCTTTCCTCCTCAGTAGTTTCCATTATAGTACCCTTGATACATTCAGGGAATGTTATTTTTAGAAACCCTTAAGGTGCATGCGCACGGTGAGTTATTGACTCTCTCTGATTTTGACTTTGCGATTTCCCTTCTATATAGTCAAAATGGTAAGGTAACATCGCACCGTGTGTACACACCTATAGATACATTTTCCAAAATCCTACTGATGTAAATCTGCATTGAGGAAACCCTGTGATCGCCTCTGAGACACCTGCGCACATGGAATTTCGGTATATATATATATATATATATATATATATGTACCAAACAGAAAACCCAGCACTCTCCTAAGCAGCTTCATTCACCTTAATGCCTTAATATACATCTAAATAAACAATGGGGTTTTGGTTTATGAATTGTACAATGCATGTAAGCATGCGGCCCAGTCCACGGGACCCCATTTCACCGCAAGTCCTACTCTATCACAAACTTTCACATAGATTTTATAGAAACCTGGCAACTGCTGTCTCATAGAGGAAAATGTGCTTATCTGGTTTAAAGCTTACCTGCCACACTTATGGCTTTTAAAAGGTAAGACAGTCACCAACACAAATAACACAACTACACAAGTGTGCTTACCTGGTTTACAGCTCACCTGCCAACAGACTACTGGCTTTCAAAGTGAGACAGTCACCAACACACCTAAATAGCAGCTGACCCAGGTTAAAGGTAAATGAGCTTAGGGGTGCATGAGAGAGAGATATGGTCACAAATGGGCCAATTAAAAATTAACCCTGTTATACAAACAAACCCCATTGTTTATTTAGATGTATATTAAGGCATTAAGGTAAATGAAGCTGCTTAGGAGAGTGCTGGGTTTTCTGTTTGGTATATTTGAGTTTGGTGGTCACAGCCCACCGCACCCCAACCCCTGGGAATGGCGAGTGCAGTGGTTCCTCGTGTTTGTTTATATATATATATATATGTATACGTGCTCTACCTGTTGCAATGTGTATAATGTGCTCTACCTGGTGCAATGTGTATAACGAGCTCCACCTGGTGCAATGTGTATAATGTGCTCTGCCTGGCGCAAAGTATATAATGTGCTTTACATGGTGCAATTTGTATAATGTGTTCTGCCTGTCTCAAAGTGTATACCACGCTCTACCTGGCGCAAAGTGTAGAACGTGCTCTATCTGGCTCAATATGTATAACATGTCTACCTGGCGCAGTGTGTATAGGAGGTTCTACCTGGTGCAATGTGTATAAGCGCCACTACAGTGTGGTGTAATGTGAATTGGCACTATTGTGTGGCCATGCCCCTCCCCATGAAGCCACTCCCCTAAAAAATTTCTGCATGCACTTTGCATGCATACGTATACTCAGGTCTTGTGAGTATCACTTGACATACTCCACCCACTTGACATACTCCACCCCTTCAACAGACCCTACCCCTATTAGGGCTGCTTTCATAAATTTCTCGGGCTGGTTTTCAATCCCAATCCACCCTTGCTTGTAGAACAAATTTTGACAGTCATATGAAATGAGTTCTGTCTTCTATTTATTTGCTTATTCATCACAAAACTGTGTTTCTTACCTATACTACATGAAAATAATGGCATCACAACAGTTCTGAAGCAATGTATTCTTGTCCAGTCTATGAATTTGTAGATGTTAAATGAAGTGTTACTGCAGACGTACTTTAGGACTTCAGTTATTCGTGTTATAGTTGTGATATTGTGCTTTGCTTCTCCTCTTAAGAGATTTGAAAAAAAAACAAGCCACTGTCACTTATTGCAATTATATGCACAGTAGCAAACAACTATCATCTTAATTTAATCCTTGTAAAACAAGTGAACAATGATTGCATCAGATATTGTTGTTGTCTAAATCTCATAGTATTTGATGATACATAGCAATACATACATACTAATTACTGTAACTAGGCCATAAAAAAACAGAACATAGAGAAACCAGAAAGGGTTTAAAGATATTTTGGCATTGCTTCCTGATGCACATGTTCAGCTCCTCTTATTGTCAGCTGTTAGTAATTACTTTCATTCAATTTACCACTGGAAGATTAGCGGGCCAAACCTGAAATAAGCTATGAACCGGATGAAATGCGCCAGATGATTTGTTAGACTGCCACATGTGTGCACTTCAAACCCTAGTGAAATAATTGATAAAGATATTAATGACATTTTTTTAAAAAGATGACAAAACGATACTTAGGCTCTCAGCTCCACTCTTTCACCTTAAAATCCTTGTTAAGTCTATCCTAGTTTGCTACAAATATTGGGTAAAATGAAAAAAAGGCTAGGTGTATATGAGGGGGGAAATGACTAAAGACTGATTTTGATCAATTTAAAATTGATTAAAATCAATCAAAATCGATGTTGTACTTCCAGGGCCAAAACACACATTTATTAATATTTATGTCAATGTCACATTCCTTCTGATGAATCCACTACACGTTGACAGCAGAGAAACACGTTAAGGGAAACCCCTCCTTTGAGCAGAAACATGCAATCTGGTCTATACAAGCACTCCTTATTGAGGACACAGGGGCAGATGTATTAACCTTTAGAAGGCATAAGGAAGTGACATGTGCAAGGTGATAAAGGCAGCAGCCAATCAGATCCTAACTGTTAATTTACATATTGGAGCTGATTGGCTGGTGCCTTTATCACCTTGCACATATCACTGGTTTATCACTTTCTTATGCCTTCTCCAGGTTAATACATCTACCCCACTGTTTTTAAAGAGACACTCTTGTACCGGACTGCAGCCATGTCCTCCCTCCTTGGCTTCTGCCCGGTGAATGCTACTTTGCTTCAGAGACCCTGGCAGTGTGAATCCCACACCCGCTGCAACTATACAGCCTAAGTGGACAATGGGCACCACTGCACTACTGGAAAACCGGAGCCTGCAAAAAGATCTGTCAGCGGTAAGCATATTCCATTAGCCTTAAGAAGGTGGAGCATAACATTGGCTGTTGCCTATATGATACATATGTACTCAACCAAGTGCTTGTTACTATGGTCAACCTCTTCAATTTAATTTTGGCATACTTACATATATATCCATTTCAAAATTTACATTGATCATAATCTAAGACCTACAGTATTGTAGGTGCCTCCACGGGTGTGCATTCAACAAATTCTACCTAGTGTGTATATTTTAACATGTATCTTTATTAGAGATGTGCACCGGAAATTTTTCGGGTTTTGGTTTTGGATTCGGTTCCGCGGCCGTGTTTTGGATTTGGACGCATTTTGGCAAAACCTCCCTGAAATTTTTTTGTCGGATTCGGGTGTGTTTTGGATTCGGGTGTTTTTTTTTTCCAAAAACCCCTCAAAAACAGCTTAAATCATAGAATTTGGGGGTAATTTTGATCCTATAGTATTATTAACCTCAATAACCACAATTTCCACTTATTTCCAGTCTATTCTGAACACCTCACACCTCACAATACTTTTTTTAGTCCTAAAATTTGCACCGAGATCGCTGGATGACTAAGCAAAGCGACCCAAGAGGGCGGCACAAACACCTGGCCCATCTAGGAGTGGCACTGCAGTGTCAGACAGGATGTCACTTAAAAAAATTGGCCCCAAACAGCACATGATGCAAAGAAAAGAGAAAAAGAGGTGCACTGTGGTCGCTGGATGGCTAAGCTAAGTGACACAAATACCTCAATATCACAGGAATTATTTGTTCTAATCAATGGTATTATTGGTCCAAATCACTGGAAGAAAATGACAAAATCACTGGAATTATTCGTTCTAATCAATGGTATTATTGGTCCAAATCACTGGAAGAAAATGACAAAATTACTGGAATAATTCGTTCTAATCAATGGTATTATTGGTCCAAATCACTGGAAGAAAATGACAAAATCACTGGAATTATGCGTTCTAATCAATGGTATTATTGGTCCAAATCACTGGAAGAAAATGACAAAATCACTGGAATTATTTGTAAACATTTGTAGAAAGTCGCTGCTTTCTGATTACAGAAATGCTCAGTCAGATATTCCTGCGAATCCACAATCCCTTCCCAGAGGAAAAAGAAATTGAGAAACCGTTGTTTGAGAATGGTTGTTCTCTTTCCCTTACAAAGGAACAAACCACTTTCCAAGAAGACTAACGTTTTTGGGATTATGGAGACATAATGTTTTTGAATATAAATCCTAAAGCAGGTGGTGTATTAGAGCAAAAGAGTGCAAGAGACCAGCCATGCAGTTTCTGAAATATTATGACAAAATGTTACTGTATTTCATAAGCACTCATTCCTAACTCTGCTAAGTATTGTTTGGTATACTGTATCTGGCTTCCATGAGGTAGTTGTCCATTATTTCAGCTTCCATTGACCTTTTTGAAAGCGGTAGAAGTTATCGATTCTTCTTTTTTCCCCCTATTTTTAATTTTCTCCTGCATAGCCCAGTAAAATGTTGCAATGTTAAGTATTGACTTGTGCCTTCTGGGGGTCCACTTCTTCACCAAACCCAGCCAAATCTCATCCTAACCCTCTGTTTCACGTTCTCTATGTACCCCATCTGTGTCACCCATGTCTGTCTACCCCTCCCCTTTAGTTTGTAAGCTCTCATGAGCAGAGCCCTCTTCCCTCATGTGCTTATCCTTTGTCTTACTTTAATAATCTTCAACTGTACCACATCCAGCAGTCTTCTGCCACATGATACTTATTCCAGTGTCATCTGCTGATGTAACTATGTGTATTTACCCTGTACTTGTCCTATACTGTCATCAACTGTAAGTTGCTGTTTTCCTGTTTGATTATTTATATACTCTGTAATTGGGCACTGCAGAACCCTTGTGGCGCCATATAAATAAAGGATAATAATAATAATAATAATAATAATAATAATAATAATAATAATAATAATAATAATATAGGGTGTATAATCCCCAGGTGTATCTCACACATCACACAGTACAGTATATAGGGTGTATAATCCCCAAGTGTATCTCACACATCGCTCAGTACAGATTACAGGATGTATAATCACCAGGTGTATAACACAAGTCGCACAGTACAGTACAGGTTGAGTATCCCATATCCAAATATCCGAAATACGGAATATTCCGAAATACGGACTTTTTTGAGCGAGAGTGAGATAGTGAAACTTTTGTTTTCTGATGACTCAATGTACACAAACTTTGTTTAATACACACAGTTATTAAAAATATTGTATTAAATGACCTTCAGACTGTGTATATAAGGTGTATATGAAACATAAATGAATTGTGTGAATGTAGACACACTTTTGTTTAATGCACAAAGTTATAAAAAATATTGGCTAAAATGACCTTCAGGCTGTGTGTATAAGGTGCATATAAAACATAAATGCATTCTGTGCTTAGATTTAGGTCCTATCACCATGATATCTCATTATGGTATGCAATTATTCCAAAATACGGAAAAATCCCATATCCAAAATACCTATGGTCCCAAGCATTTTGGATAAGGGATACTCAACCTGTATACATACTGGTCACAATAATGCAGCAGATATTGAGCACTGATCAGGATACTAGAAATGACACAGAGCTGCAAGATAGAGCAATGGCCTACTGTGCTGTACTATATATGTATACTGCTGGTCACCAAAATGCTGCACTGTCCTACTATATACTGCTCACAATAATGCAGCACAGATATGGAATGGATACTTGCAGTGACACAGAGCTGCAAGATACAGCAATGGCCTACTGTACACAACTATATACTGTTGGGTCACCAAAATGCTGCACTGTAATACTATATATACTGCTTACAAAAATGCTGCACAGATATGGAATGGATACTTGCAGTGACACAGAGCTGCAAGATACAGCAATGGCCTACTGTACACAACTATATACTGTTGGGTCACCAAAATGCTGCACTGTAATACTATATATACTGCTTACAAAAATGCAGCACAGATATGGAATGGATACTTGCAGTGACACAGAGCTGCAAGATACAGCAATGGCCTACTGTACTGTACTGTACTACTATAAGTATAATTATATACGGGTGGTCCCCAGTCCCCACAATGCAGCACACTCAGCACAGATATTTGCAGCACACTGAGCACAGATATGGAGCGTTTTCAGGCAGAGAACGTAGATATTTTCAGCACACTGAGCACAGATATTTGCAGCACACTGAGCACAGATATTTGCAGCACACTGAGCACAGATTACGGAGCTTTTCAGGGACAGAACGCAGCCACGTCCTCTCCGTTCAATCTCCAATGCACGAGTGAAAATGGCGGCGACGCGCGGCTCTTTATATAGAATACAAATCTCGCGAGAATCCGACAGCGGTATGATGACGTTCGGGCGCGTTCGGGTTAACCGAGCAAGGCGGGAAGATCCGAGGCTGCCTCGGAACTGTGTAAAATGGGTGAAGTTCGGGGGGGTTCGGATCTCGGAGAACCGAACCCGCTCATCTCTAATCTTTATACGTATTTTTATTATCTGTGAAACAATTAAATACTAATAATTGTATAAGTGCTCTCATTTCTTTTTGCTACATTATGCCTTCTATGCCATTGGGCATCGGCCGTAGCAGATGATGTTGACGGACTTGCATTGTCAATGTCATGACTAGTGACAGCAATTTCAGCACTAGTAGTAGAAAGTGGTTACTGATCTTTCAATTGTTTGTCCTCCATCTCTATCAACAGAAAGTGGGGTACAGTAACAGTGTCGCACAAATGAGTCAGAAATAACATAGTAACAAAGTAACATAGTTAATGAGGTTGGAAAAAGACACAATGTCCATTGAGTTCAACCTGTATTAAAATTCTTACACTAATCTGTATGTAACTATAGTTTAACTATAATGACCCAGATAAAGTTATGTTTTTAAGTCTAATTGACAACCATAATTCATGCTCTTTCTAAAATTCTCTTCTTTTAAATGCTATATCCTTGGATATTTCTTTCAGCTAGGAATTTATATAATCCATTTTTAAACATATTGACTTATATATAAAATAATTACACCCTGCAGTTGACTTTGGGGGTAATTCTGAGTTGATCGTGGCAGAAAATATGTTAGCAGTTGGGCAAAACCATGTGCACTGCAGGGGGGCCAAAAATAACATGTGCAGAGAGAGTCAGATTTGGGTGGGGTTTGTTCAAACTGAAATCTAAATTGAAGTGTAAAAATAAAGCAGCCAGTATTTACCCTGCACAGAAACAAAATAACCCATCCACATTTAACTCTCTCTGCAAATGTTATATCTACCACACCTGCAGTGCACATTGTTTTGCCCAACTACTAACAAATTTGATGCTGCAATCAACTCTGAATAACCCCCTTTACCAACGGCTTTGCACAAATAAGTCAGAAATATGTAGAAGTATTTTTTCGATCACACATCGGAGGTTACAGTGTCGCACAAATGAGTCAGAAATATATATAATACTTAGACACTGAGGTAGACTGCACTGACAGCGTTGCACAAATGAGTCAGAAATATTTAGAAGGTTTTTTTACATCACACACCCGCGCTTACAGTGTTGCACAAATGATTCAGAAATATATATATATATATATATATATATATATACAAAACACGGTGAATCCTGCACTCACATCGCATTATATTAGCAACCGAGGGGTGCTCCTAGTGGAGGTCTCCCTAGAAGGGAGAGGCCACAATATAGAAAACAGTCCATCAATATGGAGGTGCACTCATCCAATAAACATGTTTTCACGCTGCTTCTGTTTTTCCACAATGGTTTTATTGTAGTCGATATCAGGCTTATTTCGGTCGACGTTTCGATCCTTAGATCAGGATCTTTATCAAGACAAGCTTCAATATACAATAGTATGAAAGCATCACATATATAATCAGAAATTCAATTTAGTTGTATTCAGACAATAACGGGGCTGTACAGCTCATGGGTCAACAATCAGACGACAATACCAAAAAGTTACCTATTTCTCAATCATGGGGCAACCGTGTGTGGCTGTAGATGCAGTGAGGGAGTTCTGATCCTCCGTTAAATAATATGGATGTCTGGGTTGCCCCATGATTGAGAAATAGGTAACTTTTTGTCCACTGAATGTGGGCAGTTGGTTTATTTTAAATGTGAAACAGGTTTCAAATTTGTAAGCAATGCTTGTGTTCATACAACTGAGCGATTATTGGTAGTATGTGCACGTGTTGTGCTTGCAACTAGGAATAAAAGTATAGTGCTTAGTGCCCCATGAGGTCTAAATCCGGCACTGCACCATATCTGCATACCGCAAGCAGACACCAGGAGAATCCCTTGCTTAACCAGTGGTGAGTTTAAGCTGCAGATTCCCCTGTGAGTAGGCAGGAGCACATTCCCACTGCACTGACACTGAGGTGTTTTAACTGCATTACAGCCACTGGGTTGCCTTTAATATACTGTGCCATCAGTTTCTGTATACAGCAGGACTGGAACAATCCATTTCTGCATTATCACAAAGTCTCGATTTGTATGCTATTTGCACTATATACCACAGTGAGAATGATGTATGGGTGAGATTCCGTTTCCCTTTCCACATTATTGCTAATTATTCACTATTACCTATTAAAGTCATTATTCAACATGTATTATGTACTGATTAGAGATGAGTGGGTTTGGTTCTCAGAGAACCGAACCCACCCGAACATAAGGAATCCGGCCGATCCTGCCTGCCCCGGATCCCCAAGTGAGCCAAAACCTCAGGATCCCACTGTTGGATCCTGAGAATTGGCTCGGATGCTGGTCTCCAAAGTAACCTATGGAAGACCGCTGATTGGCTAAGAAAGCCTGTTCCCATAGGCTAATATGGGGCAAGATGGATGCCCCCACAGTGCTAATAGTGCCACCGCACGCACTGCCAACATCACCGCCCGCACTGCCAAAACTCCCACACTGCCAGCATCCCTGCACTGTGGACACCTCCAGCACTCCCACACTTACAACACTGCTGGCACACCTGCACTAAGGACATCGCCGACACTCCCACATTGCCGACACTGCTAGCACCCCTGCACTAAGGACACTGGGGGTCATTCCGACCCGATTGCTTGCTGAAGTTTGTCGCAGCGCAGCGATCGGGTCAGAACTGCGCATGGCAGCTTTCGTTGCCTAGCGATCGCCTCTGAGACAGAGGCGGTCGCTGGGCGGGAGGAGGCTGAACGGCGGCATTAAACCGCTATTTAGGGGGAGCGGTCTGGCCAACGTAGGCGTCGCCGGACTGTTGGCGGTTGGGCCGTGGCAGCTGTGTGACATCTCATGCAGCCGCTGCGGCCAGCGGCAGCGACAATTAACTCCAGGCCAGCCGCAGGAGCTGCGCTGGCAGGGAGTTACTCCACAAATACAAAAGCATCGCTGCTGTGCGATGCTTTTTTATTTGTGCGGGGGAGGGGCGGCACTGAGATGCAGAGTGGACTAGCCCTGTGCTGGGCGTCCCCTCACATGTCAGGGAAGATAATCATAACTGTGCTAAATTTAGCACAGCTACGATCAACTCGGAATGACCCCCACTGTCGGCACTCCTGCACTGAGGACACCTCCGGCACTCCTGCATTGCCGAAACTGCTGGCACCCCTGCACTAAGGAAACTGCATGCATTCCTGCACTGCTGATACAGCCAGCACCCCTGCACTGCTGACACCTCCACATGGAGGACTCAGCGTACACTGCCAACTCTTCCATAAGAGGACTCCAGCGGCACCCCCGCACTGCTGACGCCACTGGAACCCCCCACAGAATACACCACTGGCACCCCCACACTGCCGACACAGCCAGAACCCCCACACATATGACACCACTGGGACACCCGCCCTGCTGACACTGCTGGCACCCCTGTAGTGAAAACACCGCTGGCACCCCTGCTCTGAGGAGACAGTCGGCACCCTTGCATTGCTGACAATGCCTGAACCGTCCCAGCTGCCAACAGCACCGACATACCCACATTGAGGACACCGCTGGCACCCTCACACAGCTGGAATCCCCAGAATGAGAACACTGCCAGCACTCCAGCATTGCCGACCAGAGGCTTATCTAGGGTAGGGCGAGTGGGGCACGTGCCCTGGGCGCCTTGGCAGGCCCAGGAGAGGGGGGCGCCGACGGCGGCCAGGGCATCATGCCCCACTCGCCCCTGTCAACCCAAGATGTGAGGGGAGGAGAGCGCACCGTCTCTCCCTCCCCTCACCACCGCTGGAAGCCCTAGCAGCGCTGCCAGCAGCGCTGCTGTGTCCGCCCGGTCTCCGGCGTTAGCCAATCAGAGCTTGCAGACCGGCTCCTGATTGGCTGCCGGTCCGCGAGCTCTGATTGGCTAGCGAACCGGTGCCAGATAACCGCCGGAGACCGGGAGCGGTGAGGGGAAGGATAGGCGCTGCGCTTTCCTCCCCTCACATACACAACAAGCGCCGGTGAGTGACCGGGGGGGTGGCACAGTGGGGTCTGACACTGTGGGGCATGTAACTGGCACAGTGGGGCCTGGCACTGTGGGGCATATAACTGGCACTGTGGTATAACTGGCACTGTGGGGCATATAACTGGCACAGTGGGGCATGTAACTGGCACTGAGTGGGGCCTGGCACTGTGGGGCATATAACTGGCACTGCGGGGCATATAACTGGCACTGTGGGGCATGTATCTGGCACTGTGGGGCATGTAACTGGCACTGTGGGGCAATGTAACTGGCACTGTGGGGCAATGTAACTGGCACTGTGGGGCAATGTATCTGGCACTGTGGGGCAATGTAACTGTCACTGTGGGGCAATGTAACTGGCACTGTGGGGCAATGTATCTGGCACTGTGGGGCAATGTATCTGGCACTGTAGGGCATGTATCCGGCACTGTGGGGCAATGTAACTGGCACTGTGGGGCAATGTAACTGGCACAGTGGGGCATGTAACTGGCACTGAGTGGGGCCTGGCACTGTGGGGCATATAACTGGCACTGTGGGGCATGTATCTGGCACTGTGGGGCATGTAACTGGCTCTGTGGGGCAATGTATCTGGCACTGTGGGGCAATGTAACTGGCACTGTGGGGCAATGTAACTGGCACTGTGGGGCAATGTATCTGGCACTGTGGGGCAATGTATCTGGCACAGTGGGGCAATGTATCTGGCACTGTGGGGCATGTAACTGGCACTGTGGGGCATGTAACTGGCACTGTGGGGCAATGTAACTGGCACTGTGGGGCAATGTATCTGGCACTGTGGGGCAATGTATCTGGCACTGTGGGGCATGTATCCGGCACTGTGGGGCAATGTAACTGGCACTGTTGGGCAATGTAACTGGCACAGTGGGGCATGTAACTGGCACTGAGTGGGGCCTGGCACTGTGGGGCATATAACTGGCACTGTGGGGCATGTATCTGGCACTGTGGGGCATGTAACTGGCACTGTGGGGCATGTATCTGGCAGTGAGTGGGGCAATGTATCTGGCACTGTTGGGCAATGTATCTGGCACTGTGGGGCAATGTATCTGGCACTGTGGGGCAATGTATCTGGCACCGTGGTGCATGTATCCGGAACTGTGGGGCAATGTAACTGGCACTGTGGGGCAATGTATCTGGCACTGTGGGGCAATGTATCTGGCACTGTGGGGCATGTATCTGGCACTGTGGGCCATTTTCAGTGGCCACACCCCTTCTGGAGCGTGGCCACACCCCTTCTGGTGTGTGACCACGTCCATTTTTCGCCGCGCGCGCACATGCTTCTTTTTGTGTGGTTTTTTTGGGAGGGGGGGCATTTTCCATCTTGCCCTGGGCTCCGGAAACCCTAGCTACGCCTCTGTTGCTGACACCACCAACACCGCGCACTGAGGACTCTGATTTCACCCTCCACTGCTGACCCCGCTGGCATACCCACATTGAGGACACCGCCGGCACCCTCACACTGCCGACACCATTGGCACCTCAGCATTGAGGACACCCTTGCACTGTGCACAGCCCCACACTGAGGACAACGCCGACACTCCCAGCCAAAGTAAGTGCACAATTATTGTATCTGACTGACACAGTATCTTGTACTGTATCCGACATGCACTGTCTCTGATCTTGCTCTATAGCCAACCCACACTGTAAGCTGCCTGAACTCTATCTGACCCACACTGTAAACTGCACTGCATCCAACCTGCACTGTAACCTACACTTTATCCAACCCGCACTCCGCACTGTAACCACCCTGAACTGTATCCCGCACTGTATTCAACCTGCACTGTATCCTGCACTGTATCCGACCTTGCACTGTAGCCAACGTACACTGTATTCAAACAGCACTGTAACCTGCACTACTGTATGTCCAACCTGCATTCTGACCTGCACTGTATCCAACCCGCACTGTAACCTGCACTGTATCTGACCCACACTGTATCCAACCCACTATATCTGACCAGCACTGTATGCGACCTGCAATGAATTCCACCGACACTGTATCCAACCTGCCCTGTATCCACCTGCACTTTATCTGCTGGGGGCCTCATATTCTCACACACAGCCCGACAAGGGGGTCGCCATGGGGGTGGTGTTGGGATCCTTTTATCCTCTAGCTACACATACCAATTTATACCTCCAGAACCATCCCTTACATTCTCTACATTTGAGTTCCATACGATACGCCTCTACCAACCTACTAATCTTCGAGTTGCTGTCATTTACCGTCCACCTGGCATTTCCTCCAAATTTCTCAACAACTTTGCCTCCTGGCTACCTCACTTCCACTCTTCTGACATTCCCTCCATTATCCTAGGTGATTTCGACATCCCTATCGATAACCCCACAAAATCACCTGCCTCTAAACTCCTTAACCTCACCTTTTCACTTGGTCTCTCCCAGTTAACCACCTCACCCTCCCATGTAAACGGGAGCTCACTGGATCTGGTTTTCACTCACCGCTGCGATATTTCTCCAATTCCCCTTTTCCCCTCTCTGACTACCTGCTCTCTTTCAACTTATCTATCTCTGCTTCCCCATCTCTCCCTCCTAAGGCTACCATCACTAAGCGTAATATTGAGGCAATAGACACCTCATCCCTATCCTCCCTGTTTGACTCACTTCTCTCTCCTCTTCTCTCTCTCACATGCCCTGAACAAGCAACATCCCTATACAATGCATCTCTTTCTTCTGCCCTTGATTCTGTTGCTCCACCAATTACTATTCACCCTCGCAGATCAACACCTCAACCCTGGCACACCAAATGCACCAGATATCTTCAAAAATGCTCACGTACTGCCGAGTGACAGTGGAAGAAATCATGCTCTAAGGCAGACTTCCTCTATTTCAAATTTATGCTCTCATCCTTCAGTGCTGCCCTTTCCCTCGCTAAACAATCATACTTCAAAATTCTCATCTCTACCCAGTCTTCCAACCCCCGGCGCCTCTTTGCCACTGTTAACGCCCTCCTCTTCCCACCACCACCTCCTCTTCCTTCCTCATTGTCTGCTCTTGACTTTGCTACCTATTTCACATCCAAGAATGACTCCATACGTCAGGACATCACATCCCACCAGACCAGCAAACAGCCACCACCCCTCCCCTTGCCTCTTACAAACTCTGACATCTTTCTCCCATGTATCTGGTGAGGAAGTCATGGCCCTCATCCATTCCTCCCCCCCACAATCTTCCCACTTGACCCTATCCCCTCCCACCTCCTCCGCTACCTCTCTCCTTCTGCCTTTTCCCATCTTGCCCACTTTCTCAATCTCTCCCTCTCATCAGGCACTGTCCCCTCTGCCTTCAAGCATGCTCTTGTCTCCCCTATTCTTAAAAAAACCTGCCCTTGATCCAAACACTCTCTCCGACTATCGACCAATTTCTCTCCTCCCTTTTGCCTCCAAACTTCTTGAGCTTATTGTCTATAATTGCCTCACTGCCTTTCTTTCCTCTCACTCACTGCTTGACCCATTCCAGTGTGGTTTCCATTCTCTCCACTCCACTGAAACTGCCCTCACAAAAGTCTGCAATGACCTCCATGCAGCCAAATCTAAGGGCCACTACTCTCTGCTTATTCTTCTTGACCTCTCTGCTGCTTTTGACACTGTGGACCACCCTCTCCTTCTGCAAATCCTTCACTCTTTTGGTCTGCATTATACTGCCCTCTCCTGGCTGTCCTACCTCTCTGATTGTTCCTTCTCTGTTTCCTCTCATGATGCTACCTCCCCCTCAACTTTCACTAACTGTTGGTGTCCCCCAAGGCTCTGTTCTTGGTCCTCTCCTTTTCTGTCTCTATATATCCTCTTTAGGTGAACTCATTAGTAGTGATGAGCGCCTGAAATTTTTCGGGTTTTGTGTTTTGGTTTTGGGTTCGGTTCCGCGGCCGTGTTTTGGGTTCGACCGCGTTTTGGCAAAACCTCACCGAATTTTTTTTGTCGGATTCGGGTGTGTTTTGGATTCGGGTGTTTTTTTCAAAAAACCCTAAAAAACAGCTTAAATCATAGAATTTGGGGGTCATTTTGATCCCATATTATTATTAACCTCAAAAACCATAATTTCCACTCATTTTCAGTCTATTCTGAATACCTCACACCTCACAATATTATTTTTAGTCCTACAATTTGCACTGAGGTCGCTGGATGACTAAGCTAAGCGACCCTAGTGGCCGACACAAACACCTGGCCCATCTAGGAGTGGCACTGCAGTGTCACGCAGGATGTCCCTTCCAAAAAACCCTCCCCAAACAGCACATGACGCAAAGAAAAAAAGAGGCGCAATGAGGTAGCTGTGTGAGTAAGATTAGCGACCCTAGTGGCCGACACAAACACCGGGCCCATTTAGGAGTGGCACTGCAGTGTCACGCAGGATGTCCCTTCCAAAAAACCCTCCCCAAACAGCACATGACGCAAAGAAAAAAAGAGGCGCAATGAGGTAGCTGTGTGAGTAAGATTAGCGACCCTAGTGGCCGACACAAACACCGGGCCCATCTAGGAGTGGCACTGCAGTGTCACGCAGGATGGCCCTTCCAAAAAACACTCCCCAAACAGCACATGACGCAAAGAAAAAAAGAGGCGCAATGAGGTAGCTGACTGTGTGAGTAAGATAAGCGACCCTAGTGGCCGACACAAACACCGGGCCCATTTAGGAGTGGCACTGCAGTGTCACGCAGGATGTCCCTTCCAAAAAACCCTCCCCAAACAGCACATGACGCAAAGAAAAAAAGAGGCGCAATGAGGTAGCTGTGTGAGTAAGATTAGCGACCGTAGTGGCCGACACAAACACCGGGCCCATTTAGGAGTGGCACTGCAGTGTCACGCAGGATGTCCCTTCCAAAAAACCCTCCCCAAACAGCACATGACGCAAAGAAAAAAAGAGGCGCAATGAGGTAGCTGTGCGAGTAAGATTAGCGACCCTAGTGTCCGACACAAACACCGGGCCCATCTAGGAGTGGCACTGCAGTGTCACGCAGGATGGCCCTTCCAAAAAACACTCCCCAAACAGCACATGACGCAAAGAAAAAAAGAGGCGCAATGAGGTAGCTGACTGTGTGAGTAAGATAAGCGACCCTAGTGGCCGACACAAACACCGGGCCCATTTAGGAGTGGCACTGCAGTGTCACGCAGGATGTCCCTTCCAAAAAACCCTCCCCAAACAGCACATGACGCAAAGAAAAAAAGAGGCGCAATGAGGTAGCTGTGTGAGTAAGATTAGCGACCGTAGTGGCCGACACAAACACCGGGCCCATTTAGGAGTGGCACTGCAGTGTCACGCAGGATGTCCCTTCCAAAAAAACCTCCCCAAACAGCACATGACGCAAAGAAAAAAAGAGGCGCAATGAGGTAGCTGTGTGAGTAAGATTAGCGACCCTAGTGGCCGACACAAACACCGGGCCCATCTAGGAGTGGCACTGCAGTGTCACGCAGGATGGCCCTTCCAAAAAACCCTCCCCAAACAGCACATGACGCAAAGAAAAAAAGAGGCGCAATGAGGTAGCTGACTGTGTGAGTAAGATAAGCGACCCTAGTGGCCGACACAAACACCGGGCCCATTTAGGAGTGGCACTGCAGTGTCACGCAGGATGTCCCTTCCAAAAAACCCTCCCCAAACAGCACATGACGCAAAGAAAAAAAGAGGCGCAATGAGGTAGCTGACTGTGTGAGTAAGATAAGCGACCCTAGTGGCCGACACAAACACCGGGCCCATTTAGGAGTGGCACTGCAGTGTCACGCAGGATGTCCCTTCCAAAAAACCCTCCCCAAACAGCACATGACGCAAAGAAAAATAAAAGAAAAAAGAGGTGCAAGATGGAATTGTCCTTGGGCCCTCCCACCCACCCTTATGTTGTATAAACAAAACAGGACATGCACACTTTAACCAACCTATCATTTCAGTGACAGGGTCTGCCACACGACTGTGACTGATATGACGGGTTGGTTTGGACCCCCCCCAAAAAAGAAGCAATTAATCTCTCCTTGCACAAACTGGCTCTACAGAGGCAAGATGTCCACCTCATCATCATCCTCCGATATATCACCGTGTACATCCCCCTCCTCACAGATTATCAATTCGTCCCCACTGGAATCCACCATCTCAGCTCACTGTGTACTTTGTGGAGGCAATTGCTGCTGGTCAATGTCTCCGCGGAGGAATTGATTATAATTCATTTTAATGAACATCATCTTCTCCACATTTTCTGGATGTAACCTCGTACGCCGATTGCTGACAAGGTGAGCGGCGGCACTAAACACTCTTTCGGAGTACACACTTGTGGGAGGGCAACTTAGGTAGAATAAAGCCAGTTTGTGCAATGGCCTCCAAATTGCCTCTTTTTCCTGACAGTATAAGTATGGACTGTGTGACGTGCCTACTTGGATGCGGTCACTCATATAATCCTCCACCATTCTTTCAATGGTGAGAGAATCATATGCAGTGACAGTAGACGACATGTCCGTAATCGTTGTCAGGTCCTTCAGTCCGGACCAGATGTCAGCATCAGCAGTCGCTCCAGACTGCCCTGCATCACCGCCAGCGGGTGGGCTCGGAATTCTGAGCCTTTTCCTCGCACCCCCAGTTGCGGGAGAATGTGAAGGAGGAGATGTTGACAGGTCGCGTTCCGCTTGACTTGACAATTTTCTCACCAGCAGGTCTTTCAACCCCAGCAGACTTGTGTCTGCCGGAAAGAGAGATCCAAGGTAGGCTTTAAATCTAGGATCGAGCATGGTGGCCAAAATGTAGTGCTCTGATTTCAACAGATTGACCACCCGTGAATCCTTGTTAAGCGAATTAAGGGCTCCATCCACAAGTCCCACATGCCTAGCGGAATCGCTCCGTGTTAGCTCCTCCTTCAATGTCTCCAGCTTCTTCTGCAAAAGCCTGATGAGGGGAATGACCTGACTCAGGCTGGCAGTGTCTGAACTGACTTCACGTGTGGCAAGTTCAAAGGGCAGCAGAACCTTGCACAACGTTGAAATCATTCTCCACTGCGCATGAGACAGGTGCATTCCACCTCCTATATCGTGCTCAATTGTATAGGCTTGAATAGCCTTTTGCTGCTCCTCCAACCTCTGAAGCATATAGAGGGTTGAATTCCACCTCGTTACCACTTCTTGCTTCAGATGATGGCAGGGCAGGTTCAGTAGTTTTTGGTGGTGCTCCAGTCTTCTGTACGTGGTGCCTGTATGCCGAAAGTGTCCCGCAATTCTTCTGGCCACCGACAGCATCTCTTGCACGCCCCTGTCGTTTTTTAAATAATTCTGCACCACCAAATTCAAGGTATGTGCAAAACATGGGACGTGCTGGAATTTGCCCATATTTAATGCACACACAATATTGCTGGCGTTGTCCGATGCCACAAATCCACAGGAGAGTCCAATTGGGGTAAGCCATTCCGCGATGATCTTCCTCAGTTGCCGTAAGAGGTTTTCAGCTGTGTGCGTATTCTGGAAGGCGGTGATACAAAGCGTAGCCTGCCTAGGAAAGAGTTGGCGTTTGCGAGATGCTGCTACTGGTGCCGCCGCTGCTGTTCTTGCAGCGGGAGTCCATACATCTACCCAGTGGGCTGTCACAGTCATATAGTCCTGACCCTGCCCTGCTCCACTTGTCCACATGTCCGTGGTTAAGTGGACATTGGGTACAACTGCATTTTTTAGGACACTGGTGACTCTTTTTCTGAGGTCTGTGTAAATTTTCGGTATCGCCTGCCTAGAGAAATGGAACCTAGATGGTATTTGGTACCGGGGACACAGTACCTCCAACAAGTCTCTAGTTGGCTCTGCAGTAATGATGGATACCGGAACCACGTTTCTCACCACCCAGGATGCCAAGGCCTCAGTTATCCGCTTTGCAGTAGGATGACTGCTGTGATATTTCATCTTCCTCGCAAAGGACTGTTGGACAGTCAATTGCTTGGTGGAAGTAGTAAAAGTGGTCTTACGACTTCCCCTCTGGGATGACCATCGACTCCCAGCAGCAACAACAGCAGCGCCAGCAGCAGTAGGCGTTACACGCAAGGATGCATCGGAGGAATCCCAGACAGGAGAGGACTCGTCAGAATTGCCAGTGACATGGCCTGCAGGACTATTGGCATTCCTGGGGAAAGAGGAAATTGACACTGAGGGAGTTGGTGGGGTGGTTTGCGTGAGCTTGGTTACAAGAGGAAGGGATTTACTGGTCAGTGGACTGCTTCCGCTGTCACCCAAAGTTTTTGAACTTGTCACTGACTTATTATGAATGCGCTGCAGGTGACGTATAAGGGAGGATGTTCCGAGGTGGTTTACGTCCTTACCCCTACTTATTACAGCTTGACATAGGGAACACACGGCTTGACACCTGTTGTCCGCATTTCTGTTGAAATACCTCCACACCGAAGAGCTGATTTTTTTGGTATTTTCACCAGGCATGTCAACGGCCATATTCCTCCCACGGACAACAGGTGTCTCCCCGGGTGCCTGACTTAAACAAACCACCTCACCATCTGAATCCTCCTGGTCAATTTCCTCCCCAGCGCCAGCAACACCCATATCCTCCTCATCCTGGTGTACTTCAACACTGACATCTTCAATCTGACTATCAGGAACTGGACTGCGGGTGCTCCTTCCAGCACTTGCAGGGGGCGTGCAAATGGTGGAAGGCGCATGCTCTTCACGTCCAGTGTTGGGAAGGTCAGGCATCGCAACCGACACAATTGGACTCTCCTTGTGGATTTGGGATTTCGAAGAACGCACAGTTCTTTGCGGTGCTACTGCTTTTGCCAGCTTGAGTCTTTTCATTTTTCTAGCGAGAGGCTGAGTGCCTCCATCCTCATGTGAAGCTGAACCACTAGCCATGAACATAGGCCAGGGCCTCAGCCGTTCCTTGCCACTCCGTGTGGTAAATGGCATATTGGCAAGTTTACGCTTCTCAACCGACAATTTTATTTTAGGTTTTGGAGTCCTTTTTTTACTGATATTTGGTGTTTTGGATTTGACATGCTCTGTACTATGACATTGGGCATCGGCCTTGGCAGACGACGTTGCTGGCATTTCATCGTCTCGGCCATGACTAGTGGCAGCAGCTTCAGCACGAGGTGGAAGTGGATCTTGATCTTTCCCTAATTTTGGAACCTCAACATGTTTGTTCTCCATATTTTAATAGGCACAACTAAAAGGCACCTCAGGTAAACAATGGAGATGGATGGATACTAGTATACAATTATGGACGGACTGCCGAGTGCCGACACAGAGGTAGCTACAGCCGTGAACTACCGTACTGTACTGTGTCTGCTGCTAATATAGACTGGTTGATAAAGAGATGTAGTAGTATGTATAAGTATAAAGAAGAAAGAAAAAAAAACACGGGTAGGTGGTATACAATTATGGACGGACTGCCGAGTGCCGACACAGAGGTAGCTACAGCCGTGGACTACCGTACTGTACTGTGTCTGCTGCTAATATAGACTGGTTGATAAAGAGATGTAGTAGTATGTATAAGTATAAAGAAGAAAGAAAAAAAAACCACGGGTAGGTGGTATACAATTATGGACGGACTGCCGAGTGCAGACACAGAGGTAGCTACAGCCGTGGACTACCGTACTGTACTGTGTCTGCTGCTAATATAGACTGGTTGATAAAGAGATGTAGTAGTATTTATAAGTATAAAGAAGAAAGAAAAAAAAAACCACGGGTAGGTGGTATACAATTATGGACGGACTGCCGAGTGCCGACACAGAGGTAGCTACAGCCGTGGACTACCGTACTGTACTGTGTCTGCTGCTAATATAGACTGGTTGATAAAGAGATGTAGTAGTATGTATAAGTATAAAGAAGAAAGAAAAAAAACCACGGGTAGGTGGTATACAATTATGGACGGACTGCCGAGTGCCGACACAGAGGTAGCTACAGCCATGGACTACCGTACTGTACTGTGTCTGCTGCTAATATAGACTGGTTGATAAAGAGATGTAGTAGTATGTATAAGTATAAAGAAGAAAGAAAAAAAAACCACGGGTAGGTGGTATACAATTATGGACGGACTGCCGAGTGCCGACACAGAGGTAGCTACAGCCGTGGACTACCGTACTGTACTGTGTCTGCTGCTAATATAGACTGGTTGATAAAGAGATGTAGTAGTATGTATAAGTATAAAGAAGAAAGAAAAAAAAACCTCGGGTAGGAGGTATACAATTATGGACGGACTGCCGAGTGCCGACACAGAGGTAGCTACAGCCGTGAACTACCGTACTGTACTGTGTCTGCTGCTAATATAGACTGGTTGATAAAGAGATGTAGTAGTATGTATGTATAAAGAAGAAAGAAAAAAAAACCTCGGTAGGTGAACAATTATGGACGGACTGCCGAGTGCCGACACAGAGGTAGCTACAGCCGTGAACTACCGTACTGTACTGTGTCTGCTGCTAATATAGACTGGTTGATAAAGAGATGTAGTAGTATGTATGTATAAAGAAGAAAGAAAAAAAAACCTCGGGTAGGTGGTATACAATTATGGACGGACTGCCGAGTGCCGACACAGAGGTAGCTACAGCCGTGAACTACCGTACTGTACTGTGTCTGCTGCTAATATAGACTGGTTGATAAAGAGATGTAGTAGTATGTATGTATAAAGAAGAAAGAAAAAAAAACCTTGGGTAGGTGGTATACAATTATGGACGGACTGCCGAGTGCCGACACAGAGGTAGCTACAGCCGTGAACTACCGTACTGTACTGTGTCTGCTGCTAATATAGACTGGTTGATAAAGAGATGTAGTAGTATGTATGTATAAAGAAGAAAGAAAAAAAAACCTCGGGTAGGTGGTATACAATTATGGACGGACTGCCGAGTGCCGACACAGAGGTAGCTACAGCCGTGAACTACCGTACTGTACTGTGTCTGCTGCTAATATAGACTGGTTGATAAAGAGATGTAGTAGTATGTATGTATAAAGAAGAAAGAAAAAAAAACCACGGGTAGGTGGTATACAATTATGGATGGACTGCCGAGTGCCGACACAGAGGTAGCTACAGCCGTGGACTACCGTACTGTACTGTGTCTGCTGCTAATATAGACTGGTTGATAAAGAGATGTAGTAGTATGTATAAGTATAAAGAAGAAAGAAAAAAAAACCTCGGGTAGGTGGTATACAATTATGGACGGACTGCTGAGTGCCGACACAGAGGTAGCTACAGCCGTGAACTACCGTACTGTACTGTGTCTGCTGCTAATATAGACTGGTTGATAAAGAGATGTAGTAGTATGTATGTATAAAGAAGAAAGAAAAAAAAACCTCGGTAGGTGAACAATTATGGACGGACTGCCGAGTGCCGACACAGAGGTAGCTACAGCCGTGAACTACCGTACTGTACTGTGTCTGCTGCTAATATAGACTGGTTGATAAAGAGATGTAGTAGTATGTATGTATAAAGAAGAAAGAAAAAAAAACCTCGGGTAGGTGGTATACAATTATGGACGGACTGCCGAGTGCCGACACAGAGGTAGCTACAGCCGTGAACTACCGTACTGTACTGTGTCTGCTGCTAATATAGACTGGTTGATAAAGAGATGTAGTAGTATGTATGTATAAAGAAGAAAGAAAAAAAAACCTCGGGTAGGTGGTATACAATTATGGACGGACTGCCGAGTGCCGACACAGAGGTAGCTACAGCCGTGAACTACCGTACTGTACTGTGTCTGCTGCTAATATAGACTGGTTGATAAAGAGATGTAGTAGTATGTATGTATAAAGAAGAAAGAAAAAAAAACCTCGGGTAGGTGGTATACAATTATGGACGGACTGCCGAGTGCCGACACAGAGGTAGCTACAGCCGTGAACTACCGTACTGTACTGTGTCTGCTGCTAATATAGACTGGTTGATAAAGAGATGTAGTAGTATGTATGTATAAAGAAGAAAGAAAAAAAAAACACGGGTAGGTGGTATACAATTATGGACGGACTGCCGAGTGCCGACACAGAGGTAGCTACAGCCGTGGACTACCGTACTGTACTGTGTCTGCTGCTAATATAGACTGGTTGATAAAGAGATGTAGTAGTATGTATGTATAAAGAAGAAAGAAAAAAAAACCACGGGTAGGTGGTATACAATTATGGATGGACTGCCGAGTGCCGACACAGAGGTAGCTACAGCCGTGAACTACCGTACTGTGTCTGCTGCGACTGGATGATAAATAATGATATAAAAAATATATATATATCACTACTGCAGCCGGACAGGTATATATTATATAATGACGGACCTGCTGGACACTGTCTGTCAGCAGAATGAGTTTTTTATAGAATAAAAAAAAAAACACCACATAAGTGAAGTCACACGACGAGTGTTTAACTTTTTCAGGCAATCACAATATAGTATACTACTAACTATACTGGTGGTCAGTGTGGTCAGGTCACTGGTCAGTCACACTGGCAGTGGCACTCCTGCAGCAAAAGTGTGCACTGTTTAATTTTAATATAATATGTACTCCTGGCTCCTGCTATAACCTATAACTGGCACTGCAGTGCTCCCCAGTCTCCCCCACAATTATAAGCTGTGTGAGCTGAGCACAGTCAGATATATATATACATAGATGATGCAGCACACTGGGCTGAGCAGTGCACACAGATATGGTACAGATGTAGCCACCTTTATCTTGAGTGGCCGCGGCGGTTGTCCCGTTCGACCATACGCAGCGTACTGTGGCGTAGCGAGGCGCGCCTAGCCACAGAGAGGCTATCTAATCGCACGGAGACAGACATTTGACGTTTGGCGTTACCTTTACGTGTAATACCTGCGATCAGCCACCAGATGTCGCTTTTTACAATCACCACTGCGCATGCGTGTGGTCTCCCGTAAAATACAATACTGACATACATAATAAGGACTACTTTACTAAGGCGTCTCATTACGCTGCATACAGCAAATACTGTACTCATTACGCTGCATTATTTAATACAGTACTGTACAGTATATACAGTACGACACCGACGCAAATACAGTAGTACAGCATACAGTATATGATCCATCTACAATACTTTATGAATACTGTATGTGAGCGTGCAAGTCCCGCAGACAAAACACAGTACTGTAAAACCAGTAGTGTACACTGTCGCAAATGGATGTGTGTTACAAGTTCACTATTGCCTCTCAAGATTAGGAATTTTCTACAGTGTTATCGTCCTAATCCCCTAGCCATTACAGCATAATCAAAACCAACGGATTTATACATTTGTCTGCGGCGAAGTGGTGAAGTGTTTCGCTTCCTATACTCAGAGTCCAGGGTTCGATTCCTTAAGTACTGTACGAATGCATGTTACTGTAGTTTTTTTCAGACACTTTATTATTTTTTTTATTCACATACTGCAAACCAGGGCATACAGTAGCTGCATGAGCGGTTCTATGCGATCGAGTCCGGTGTACCATAATCTGCAGGTTCTATGCAGGTTAAGGTACTATGCTCCGTACACAGTACACATACAATTCTGTAGCTGGGCAGACTGAATAGAAATGGCTACCACCTATGACTCCTTGCCCCACAGAGGCCCTAGGCTACGGAGCAAGTAATAGTCCAGATTGTACAGACTATGGGGCAATGCTGAATGAGCGTCACAATCCCCTAGCTAAAATACACAGTATGCATATTATGGTACACCGGACTCGATGACATACTGTAGCACACTGGCAAAATGGCCGCCGCCCCTGAACCCTTGTGCAGGTTATGGGGCAATGCTGAAGGAGCGTCACAATCCCCTAGCCAAAATACACAGGGGAGGGATAAGCTACTGTAGGATTGCATACAGTATTACGGTACACCGGACTCAATCGCATAGCACACTGTCAAAACGACCACTACCCATGAACCCCCACCTCCTGAACCCCCACCTCGTGGCAGGCAGCAGTTGGGTATGGAATGAGAAATGGCATAAGCTGTGCAGGCTACGGGGCGATGCTGAAGGAGCGTCACAATCCCCTAGCCAAAATACACAGAGATACTGTAAGCGAGGTCTATGCACATTACAGTACTGTACAGTACGTTACACCGGGCTCGGTCGCATAGCAAACTGACAAAACACAAGTTTTACAGTACATACAGTAAAGCAGGCCAAAGCTGCAGGAGAGTTTCTACTGTAAAGGTTCTATGCACCGTACGGTAATGTACACATACCTGTACAATTCTATAGCAGGGCAGACTCAATTGAAATGGCTACCGCCTGTGACTCCTACAGTAGCTCCTAGGAGGCACTCAGCTATGGAGCAAATAACAGCACAGATTTTGCAGGCTACGGGGCAATGCTGAAGGAGCGTCACAATCCCCTAGCTACAATACACAGGGGTGATAGAGATAATCGAGTGGCTGGAGGGGGGTCCCCTTGATTTAAGGGGCCCCCACTCCTCCAGGGTACTCCGGCCAGGTGTGACTAGTTGGGTATTTAATTCCATGGCCGCAGGGACCTGTATAAAAGTCTCCCCCGGCTGTGCATTATCTGTCCAGCTAGTGGAGCCCAGTGCTGATTCAAAAAATATGGGGAACCCCTACGCTTTTTTTGTCCCCCTTATTTTTTGCACCAGGACCAGGCGCAGAGCCCGGTGCTGGTTCTAAAAAGATGGGGGATCCCGTGTCCATTTTTTCCGTATTCCTTCCGGAATTCGACTGCAATTGCATATACAGTACTGTACCCCTTAATGTCACTGCTTACAGTATACAGTATTTAGACATGAGCTTGTGTACAGTATCTGTCATGAGGTGCTTTTTTCACTGACACTATAACTTTTTTCTATTGTGATATACTGTACAGAGGCGGCAAACTAGCCAAACGGGAATAATCAGCTTCTGCAGAATAAAATGAGATGCTACAGTACATGCCTATATTCTGTGAGTGACTGCGGCTCTATGAAATTAAATCAGAAAATTTAAATATGAAATGCATTACTAATGTGTGGCATTACTGTACTGTATGTGTATAAGGTGTACTACAATATTTTCTGGTGTAACATAAGGAAAGGGCACTACTGCATGGTCTAATGCAGTGGTTCTCAAACTTGGTCCTCAGGACCCCACACAGTGCATGTTTTGCAGGTAAACCAGCAAGTGCACAGATGTATTCATTACTAACTGACACATTTTAGAAGGTCCATACAGTAGGTGGAGCTAATTTTTTCACTTGTGATTCTGTGAGACCTGCAAAACCTGCACTGTGTGGGGTCCTGAGGACTGAGTTTGAGAACCTGTGGTCTAATGTAAATAAAGATGAATGTGGTGGGGTGTAATGTGAATAAGGGGCATTACTGTTAGGAGTAATGTGGTACTATGATATGATGTCATGAGAATAAGAGACACCACTGCATGATATAATGTGAATAAAGTTGCAGTACTGTGTTGTGTCATTTCATCTTCGGGTATTATTGTGTTACCATGCCCCTTCCCAGCAAGAACATACTGTACACTGTTTTGGGCTGGCACTAAATGTGCACATTGTTCTTATTTAGATTATAGGGGGTAGGAGCGCCAAAATGGGTGATGGTGCTGGGAAAGGGGTGCAGGGTTAGAGGCGGAACTACGTAGCATCTGTGCAAGAGGGCATCAGCCAAAATCTAGCCTAGGGCATCATGTTGGTCAGGTTTGGCTCTGATAATACTGTATACTGTACTCTTACTGTACTTTGCATTCAATACAGATACTGTTTGCACACAGGTTTTACATGAATCATTGGCAATGCTGCAGGAGTGTCTCATTAGGCAATCTAAAATATACCACGACTATGGGTGGGGATACAGTAGGGAAGTTCTGTCACCATAAGCTGTCTGCTGTGTATAGCATATTTCCATCTGAGATGCATTTGTGTGTTTGTAATAAGAAAAAAACATTTTACTGTACATTTAGTGGATACAGTATTTCTCCCCCATAATGACGTATCATACTGTACAGGTACCCTCATGTACTGTACCGTACCATACTGTAAAATTGAATATTTATTGGAAAAACATCAATATTAATGTAAAAATAAAGTATTACAACATCCGATTCCATGTACTGCACTGATCAAAATGTACAGTACTCTTATTCAGGACTTATAAAACTGAAAATAACTGTTCATACAGTACACATCAATAACATTACTACTGTATAATATTCTACATTAGTTTATGCAATAATCAGACAAAGGCAATTTTATCATTTTTTTTAATAATGCACCAATTTAAAATTTTAAACAGAAAATACAGAACTACATATTTGTGGCTTGACCATTTCTTTCAACTACAACAGGTAATACTTTATACAGGTGATTTATATAATTATTACAATGTTCAGGTGTGAGTACTTCTAGCCAAAATTTCTTTATCCCATCCACCAGTTGCTGTTTTGTTGTTGGCTTTGCAACACTCCTAACGTACCTCTTCAATTGAGCCCACACTAATTCGATTGGGTTCATGTCTGGTGATCTAATTAAAAAAAAAAAAAAGCGTATAGAAAAAATTAATTACAGTACATTACAGTAAATAGAGAAAATTAAACATACAATATTGTACTGTTTATTAAACAAAAATTTTTTTTACAGTACTAGAGTGCTATCCAAAATTTTACTTGTACACTGTTGAAAGAATACTCACTCTGGTGGTGTGCGTTCCCAATTCATACCTTTCTCTTCCATAAATTTGGCTGAGGCGGAGTGTTTAGGATCATTGTCTTGGAATATCCTATGGTGAGTTGGGTAATATTTATTCACAAATGGCACCATACATTTCTCTACTATTGTTTCTTGGAAATATTTCTTATCCATGATTCCTACAGAAATCAAAAAATGTTGTTCATTAATAAGCAACTCCTTTTATTGTGCAGTTACACGTACTCTACAGTACAACATGTATTTTTACAGAACACAGGCACAGAATAAAGTATAGTACTGTACTGTACCTTCGAAAAATAATAGGGGACCAGCTCCTAATCGTGATATGCCTCCCCATACATGGATTTTCAATGGATGCTTTGGGCGTGGTTTTAAAGAGATATGGTTACGTTTCCTGAATGACATTCTGGAGAACCGCTCAAGGGCAACAGACGATTCATCTGTGAAAATGACATCATCAAATGTTTCACCACTCTCAATCCATCGCCGTGCCTGTTCCACTCTCTTTTCTTTATTCACATCTCTTATCATTGGAGATATCCTGTGAAGAGCCAAAAATAATGAAATCAGATACAGTTATGAAATTACAGATTTACAGATTACTGTATATACAGTAGACTGTATGTGCAGTATACTGTATTATATACCTACTGTATACATTAAACTGTACATACAGTACATTAAGTTACATACAGAGTAATATATATATACATACTGTACATACACACAAACACACACACACAGTATACAGTATGTAATCATCACAATAAGCCGGCAATGCTTCATTGCTGTCTCTGAGTGCCTATACAGTAGGTATCTCTTTTGGGATAGAATACTGTATATACAGTATATACACACACACATACTGTATATAGTATAAAGTACACACTCTGTATAATGATTTATGGCATTATTATATCACGTATCAAGGGATTATTAACAGTGCATTTACTGTATGGTTTATACTGCTTTCAGTATTTTACCTTGTTGCGCCAAAGGTCCATCCCATTTTCCGTCGCATCCTTCTGATGCTGGTGGCCGATATGTCCAGGTCATACTTGGAATGGAGAATTCGTTTTATTTGCAGAGCAGTACGCTCATCATCCTCACGAGTTAGTTCCTCCACAATTTGTTGCACTCTCCTACAGTACAATACAGTATGAAAAATATGAATTCATGAACAGCACAATCACAGTTACAATTGATGAAGTTTTTATTTTATTTCAAAAAAATTGTTTATGGTATAAAGCAAGTCATTTAAACATTACAGTAGTGTACAGTACGTACCATGTGCATTTTGTAGGAAATACAAATCTGGGCGTTGTTCTCTCGAATGCATGATAGCGCACCGTTTCTAAAGTGACTATAATGCCACTTTCCTTGAGCCATGCATGGATCTCTTTGATGGTTTTATTTTCTTTTTTCATGTTGGCGATTATCTTGCTCATCGTTTTGTTGATAGTTACTGGCATGTTGTCCAACTATAATTCCTGTATGGAGAGAAAACATTTGTGAATACTGTAGTCTAAAATTTACACATCTGAAAATGCATAAGAGTTTTATGATAGAAGTTAATACTGTACATGTTTACTATCCAGTACCTGATGTTCAAATTTAAGTATTGTATACTGTACAGTACTGAAAATACAACTTCAGTGTTATGGACTGCAATTAGTTTCCTGTATGAAACAGATACAGTACAGTAACTAACCCTCCTTGGAAGTGCATGGGCCCTGTGAGACTTACAGTAGTGTACAGCATAAGGGTCGACTGACATGATGTACAAGCATTACATACAGTACATGTCAGTACTGTATGTAAATTCTTCAATTATTGCCTAACAACAATGCTGCTTACTGTATATTAAATACTGTAGGCCTAGAAATGTGCATCTCAATATAGTAGTTAAAAACACAGGGGCCTATGTGGATAAGCGAGTTCTATGCACACAAAAAATGGCCACCGACCGTGAACCCCCAGCACGTGGCAGCGCTCGGATATGTAGTGAGA
Organism: Pseudophryne corroboree; assembly: GCF_028390025.1. Taxonomy (NCBI): domain Eukaryota; kingdom Metazoa; phylum Chordata; class Amphibia; order Anura; family Myobatrachidae; genus Pseudophryne; species Pseudophryne corroboree. Next base: position 301,270,648 of record NC_086452.1, read on the forward strand.
TACAGTATGGCATACATTTCACAGTTCAGGGGGCAATGCTGAAGGAGCGTCACAATCCCCTAGCTCAATTACATTGGGATAAGCGAGGTCTACTGTATGCACATTACGGTATACCGAGCTGGATCGCTTAGCAACCTGACAAAATGGCCGCCGACCGTGAACTCCCAGCACGTGGCAGCGCTCGGATATGTAGTGAGATACAGTATGGCATACATTTCACAGTTCAGGGGGCAATGCTGAAGGAGCGTCACAATCCCCTAGCTCAATTACATTGGGATAAGCGAGGTCTACTGTATGCACATTACGGTATACCGAGCTGGATCGCTTAGCAACCTGACAAAATGGCCGCCGACCGTGAACTCCCAGCACGTGGCAGCGCTCGGATATGTAGTGAGATACAATATGGCAGACATTTCACAGTTCAGGGGGCAATGCTGAAGGAGCGTCACAATCCCCTAGCTCAATTACATTGGGATAAGCGAGGTCTATGCACATTACGGTATACCGAGCTGGATCGCTTAGCAACCTGACAACATGGCCGCCGACTGTGAACTCCCAGCACGTGGCAGCGCTCGGATATGTAGTGAGAGATGGTATACATTTTAAAATACACCGGGATAAGTTGTACAGGCCATGGAGCAATGCACAGGGACATTCATCATTTACGTACAGTATATAAATAATTGTAAACCGTAAATGAAAGAATTACCGGTCAAATACTGTATGACGAAACTGTGTCAATGAGCTGGAACAGTATGGCCTGTGAAGAAGTTATCGAAGGCAGAAACGGAGAGCAAATTATCAGGAGATTTCTGAAAGGTCGGAGAAGATCCACACAGCAAGTCTGCCTACGAGGAAACAGCTTTGCAAAGTGGGTAGCGGGGCGGTGACTGAGACGCTCTTGGTTTATGCCTTAGAGGACTCGGACGCTCGCATTAGTAAAGCACGGTGTTTTCCTCCGCCTCCTGCTAGCCTGTTGCCCTTCCCCCATGGGAGCCTGCACAGATCATGCAGTAGACAGGGAGGGAATGCAGGTCATGTGCAATACACAAACGCCCACTGTAGTACTATTTTGCTCACTTACAGTACCGTACTGTACTGTAGGTTGCATTTAGCGTAAAGAATCGCTCCTGCAGATGTACTTTGATTTATGTGAAACCTGTGTGCATCCTTCCATTGGATGTACTGTATTGGAGAGAAAAAAAAAAATGTTAAAGTGAATGTCACGGGAACACATTAAAAATAAGGTTGGCACTTCCTTCCCATTGGTGTTGGTTTACAGTATGCCGTAGTGTACTCGGACGCTCATGTAATTGCATTTCAAAGGCACAGTATTTTCCATCGTCTCCCCCCTACCCCCATCGCCCTTCCCCCCTGGGGGCCTGCACAGGGAGGAAATTCAGGTCCTGTGCAATGCACAAACGCTGAAGATCTACAGTACTGTTTTGCTTAGTTGGTAGCGCCAGAATACACTCATTTCATTCACGCTGTTTGGGTGCATTTAGCGTAAAGAATCGCTCCTGCAGATGTACTTTGATTTATGTGAAACCTGTGTGCATCCTTCCATTGACTGTCTTACAATGGAAATAAAATAATACAGTGCATTATTACAGAAAAAAAAAAAAAAAAAAGAAAGAAAGCACATCATGTCTCGAACCCTGGACCCCCAGCGAGGGAGGTGGGAGCCTTCACCCCTAGCCCACGACGCCTCATGAGAGATTTCTAATTTCATGTGTGAAAGTACTGCAAACAGCGCCCGGCCCTCGCCCCATTGCTGTTGGTTTATGCCTTAGAGGACTCGGACGCTCGCATTTGTAAAGCACGGTGTTTTCCTCCGCCTCCTGCTAGCCTGTTGCCCTTCCCCCATGGGAGCCTGCACAGATCATGCAGTAGACAGGGAGGGAATGCAGGTCATGTGCAATACACAAACGCCCACTGTAGTACTATTTTGCTCACTTACAGTACCGTACTGTACTGTAGGTTGCATTTAGCGTAAAGAATCGCTCCTGCAGATGTACTTTGATTTATGTGAAACCTGTGTGCATCCTTCCATTGGATGTACTGTATTGGAGAGAAAAAAAAAAATGTTAAAGTGAATGTCACGGGAACACATTAAAAATAAGGTTGGCACTTCCTTCCCATTGGTGTTGGTTTACAGTATGCCGTAGTGTACTCGGACGCTCATGTAATTGCATTTCAAAGGCACAGTATTTTCCATCGTCTCCCCCCTACCCCCATCGCCCTTCCCCCCTGGGGGCCTGCACAGGGAGGAAATTCAGGTCCTGTGCAATGCACAAACGCTGAAGATCTACAGTACTGTTTTGCTTAGTTGGTAGCGCCAGAATACACTCATTTCATTCACGCTGTTTGGGTGCATTTAGCGTAAAGAATCGCTCCTGCAGATGTACTTTGATTTATGTGAAACCTGTGTGCATCCTTCCATTGACTGTCTTACAATGGAAATAAAATAATACAGTGCATTATTACAGAAAAAAAAAAAAAAAAAAAGAAAGAAAGCACATCATGTCTCGAACCCTGGACCCCCAGCGAGGGAGGTGGGAGCCTTCACCCCTAGCCCACGACGCCTCATGAGAGATTTCTAATTTCATGTGTGAAAGTACTGCAAACAGCGCCCGGCCCTCGCCCCATTGCTGTTGGTTTATGCCTTAGAGGACTCGGACGCTCGCATTTGTAAAGCACGGTGTTTTCCTCCGCCTCCTGCTAGCCTGTTGCCCTTCCCCCATGGGAGCCTGCACAGATCATGCAGTAGACAGGGAGGGAATGCAGGTCATGTGCAATACACAAACGCCCACTGTAGTACTATTTTGCTCACTTACAGTACCGTACTGTACTGTAGGTTGCATTTAGCGTAAAGAATCGCTCCTGCAGATGTACTTTGATTTATGTGAAACCTGTGTGCATCCTTCCATTGGATGTACTGTATTGGAGAGAAAAAAAAAAATGTTAAAGTGAATGTCACGGGAACACATTAAAAATAAGGTTGGCACTTCCTTCCCATTGGTGTTGGTTTACAGTATGCCGTAGTGTACTCGGACGCTCATGTAATTGCATTTCAAAGGCACAGTATTTTCCATCGTCTCCCCCCTACCCCCATCGCCCTTCCCCCCTGGGGGCCTGCACAGGGAGGAAATTCAGGTCCTGTGCAATGCACAAACGCTGAAGATCTACAGTACTGTTTTGCTTAGTTGGTAGCGCCAGAATACACTCATTTCATTCACGCTGTTTGGGTGCATTTAGCGTAAAGAATCGCTCCTGCAGATGTACTTTGATTTATGTGAAACCTGTGTGCATCCTTCCATTGACTGTCTTACAATGGAAATAAAATAATACAGTGCATTATTACAGAAAAAAAAAAAAAAAAAAAGAAAGAAAGCACATCATGTCTCGAACCCTGGACCCCCAGCGAGGGAGGTGGGAGCCTTCACCCCTAGCCCACGACGCCTCATGAGAGATTTCTAATTTCATGTGTGAAAGTACTGCAAACAGCGCCCGGCCCTCGCCCCATTGCTGTTGGTTTATGCCTTAGAGGACTCGGACGCTCGCATTTGTAAAGCACGGTGTTTTCCTCTGCCTCCTGCTAGCCTGTTGCCCTTCCCCCATGGGAGCCTGCACAGATCATGCAGTAGACAGGGAGGGAATGCAGGTCATGTGCAATACACAAACGCCCACTGTAGTACTATTTTGCTCACTTACAGTACCGTACTGTACTGTAGGTTGCATTTAGCGTAAAGAATCGCTCCTGCAGATGTACTTTGATTTATGTGAAACCTGTGTGCATCCTTCCATTGGATGTACTGTATTGGAGAGAAAAAAAAAAATGTTAAAGTGAATGTCACGGGAACACATTAAAAATAAGGTTGGCACTTCCTTCCCATTGGTGTTGGTTTACAGTATGCCGTAGTGTACTCGGACGCTCATGTAATTGCATTTCAAAGGCACAGTATTTTCCATCGTCTCCCCCCTACCCCCATCGCCCTTCCCCCCTGGGGGCCTGCACAGGGAGGAAATTCAGGTCCTGTGCAATGCACAAACGCTGAAGATCTACAGTACTGTTTTGCTTAGTTGGTAGCGCCAGAATACACTCATTTCATTCACGCTGTTTGGGTGCATTTAGCGTAAAGAATCGCTCCTGCAGATGTACTTTGATTTATGTGAAACCTGTGTGCATCCTTCCATTGACTGTCTTACAATGGAAATAAAATAATACAGTGCATTATTACAGAAAAAAAAAAAAAAAAAAAGAAAGAAAGCACATCATGTCTCGAACCCTGGACCCCCAGCGAGGGAGGTGGGAGCCTTCACCCCTAGCCCACGACGCCTCATGAGAGATTTCTAATTTCATGTGTGAAAGTACTGCAAACAGCGCCCGGCCCTCGCCCCATTGCTGTTGGTTTATGCCTTAGAGGACTCGGACGCTCGCATTTGTAAAGCACGGTGTTTTCCTCCGCCTCCTGCTAGTCCTCCATTCCCATTATGCATTAGCGAACTCAGACGCTCATACAGTATATTTCATATTTTAAAAAGCACGGTGTTTATACATTGTACTGTACATTATTCCTTTTACACAATTACAATTACTGTAGTTGCGTCTCCATACACATACAGTACTGTACTCCATACTTTTTCCACCGCTTCCCGTTACGCCTACAGTATTGCCAGAGCTGTAGATCAATCCGCCGCTATACTGTACGATCGAAAGTACTGGATTAGTGGAGCATTAGCCACACAGTGGTGGAGATGTGTAATGCATGATGAGTATCTAGATCGTCTCAACGCGCCTGCCTGTGATTAAACTCAGCTATCGCCTTAGCGTGGCTAAACGCCCGTCTCGGCGGAGAAACAGTCAAGATAAAGTTGGCTACATCTGTATGTGACTGAGTCACTGTGTGTATCGTTTTTTTCAGGCAGAGAACGGATATATTAAATAAAACTGCACTGTCTGGTGGTCACTGTGGTCAGTCACTAGTAAACTCTGCACTCTCTACACTTCTACAGTACTCCTAAGCTCCAGTAAATCAGGTCAATCTCTCTCTCTCTCTCTCTCTTCTAATCTAAATGGAGAGGACGCCAGCCACGTCCTCTCCCTATCAATCTCAATGCACGTGTGAAAATGGCGGCGACGCGCGGCTCCTTATATAGAATCCGAGTCTCGCGAGAATCCGACAGCGTCATGATGACGTTCGGGCGCGCTCGGGTTAACCGAGCAAGGCGGGAGGATCCGAGTCTGCTCGGACCCGTGAAAAAAACCATGAAGTTCGGGCGGGTTCGGATTCAGAGAAACCGAACCCGCTCATCTCTACTCATTAGTTCTTTTAACTTCCAATATCACCTCTATGCTGATGACACTCAAATCTACCTTTCCTCCTCTGATCTCTCCACAGCTCTCCTCACTCGTACCTCCAACTGTCTTTCTGCTATCGCTTTCTGATGTCCCAGTGCTTTTTTAAACTCAACATGTCTAAGACTGAGCTGATCATCTTCCCACCCTCCCGCAAAACATCACCTCCCACAATATCATTATCCATTGATGGCACGACTATCTCCTCTAGCCCCCAAGTACGCTATCTTTGCGTAATCCTTGACTCCTCCCTCTCTTTCAAACCACATATTCATCACCTCTCACAAACCTGTCATTTTCATCTCAAAAATATTTCCATTATCAGACCTTTTCTCACTCAGGATGCCATTAAGACCATTATTCACTCACTGATTATTTCCAGACTGGATTACTGTAATCTTCTCCTAACTGGCCTCCCTGACAATTACCTCTCTCCACTCCAATCTATCCTCAATGCTTCAGCATGGCTCATCTTCCTCGCCAAACGCACTACATCCACCTCCCCTCTCCTATAAGCCCTTCACTGGCTTCCCTTCCCTTTCAGAATCCAATTCAAACTTCTCACACTCACTTACAAAGCACTCACCCACTCCTCTCTCATTTACATCTCTGACCTTATCTCTCTTTACTCTCCCACCGTCCTCTTCGCTCTGCTAATGCACGCCGACTCTCCTGTCTTCAGATTACTTCCTCCCGCTCCTATCTCCAAGATTTTTCACGTTCTGGTCCCTTTCTCTGGAATTCTTTACCTCTCCCCCTCAGACTCTTCACCTCTCTCCAGAACTTCAAATGGGCTCTAAAGACTAACTTTTTTACCAAACCCAGCCAAATCTCATCCTAACCCTCTGTCCCATGCTCGGTCTACCCCATCTGTGTCACCCCTGTCTGCCCCTCCCCTTTAGAATGTAAGCTCTCAGGAGTAGGGCCCTCTTCCCTCATGTGCCTATCCTTTTATTACGTTAATAATCCTCAACTGCCCAAATCCTGCTTTTTTTTTACAACCTTAAAACTTATCTCTATGTCGTTTACTGGTGTAGTTATGCTTAGTTACCCTGTACTTGTCCTATATAGTCTTCTACTGTAAGTCACTGTTTTCCTGTTTTGATTATGTGCATATGTACTCTGTAATTGGGCGCTGCGGAACCCTTGTGGCGCCATATAAATAAAGGATAATAAAATAATAATAAATCTGACCCACATTGTAACCTGCATTGTATCTGACCTGCATTGTAACTGACCCGCTCTGTATCCAACCTGCACTGTAACCTGCACTGTGTCTGACCTGCACTGTATCCGACCAGCGCTGTATCTGACCAGCACTGTAACCTGGTCAATATTTAACTGTGTGTCCCAAAGTAGTCTGTACTGTACTACGCAGGTACGGAATGCTGTTTTTTGTGTTTGGGGAGATTTTGGGTAGCTGCTCGACAAAAAAGATGAGTGATCAGGGCTTTACATGGGCACAGGGTGCCAGTAAGCAGTGACCCAGGGCTCCCAGGAGGGAGGTACAGACTGGGCACTGAGAATAGGCATGTGCTGGGGGCACATGCACTTGTGTAGAGGTCATCAATGTCTGCTGTTGCTATTACACATGGTTTCGCATTTTTTTCTTTGCTGTTTGGTAACTACTTAAGAGTAGAGATGTGCGGCGGGCACGTTTCGTGTTTTCTGTTTTGATTTTGGATCTGGATCCGCGCTCGTGTTTTATATCTGGATTGGTTTTGCTATAACCACCCTTTCGGGTTTTGGTTTTGGATCTGGGTGATGCTTGAATAAAACACATAAACAGCTAAAAATCACAGAATTTGGGGATAATTTTGATCCTACGGTATTATGAACCTCAATAACATTAATTTCCACTCATCTCTAGTCTATTCTGAGCACCTCACACCTCACAATATTGTTTTTAGGCCAAAAGGTTGCACCAAGGTAGCTGGATGACTTTGCTAAGTGACACAAATGTGCAGCACAAACACCTGGCCCATCTAGGAGTGGCACTGCAGTGGCAGACAGGATGGCAGATTTTTTTAAAAAGAAGTCCCAAACAGCGCATCATGCAAAGAAGAAAAAGAGGTGCAATGAGGTAGCTGGGTGGCTAAGCTAAGCGACACAAGTGTGCGGCACAAACAGCTGGCCCATCTAGGAGTGGCACTGCAGTGGCAGACAGAATTCCACTTTTAAAAACTAGGCCCAAACAGCACATCATGGATAATATGTATATTGTGTCCAACGGATAATGGACAGACAAACGCTCACGTGATAGTATGTATAAATATGATACAAATGGTTTTAATGGAGATTAAGGATTATTTTTAGAATTTTATACTTGGAATATGTAAGGATTGCTGGAGTTGCCAGCAATCACAAACAGCTGTTTAATCAATCAGAGTATAAGTATCTGACAAGAGGAAGAGGACAGCACTTCTTGAAAAAGGGGAGTGTACTCCCTGAAACGCGTTGAAGCCGTCCGGTGTTTGTGCTTAGAAGGTCCTGGCAGTCGGTGATTCGGACTCCGTATTGTGCACTTACCTGTCTGCAGCCGGTGCGTGTATCTACGAGGTTTTCCATCAGCCGCCGATACCCAGCTCCTGTTGATGTTTGCGGACTTTTAAGACATTTTATGAAATTTGTAAATAAAAATAAATCCTTTTGTGGAGATCAGTCTGTTGGATGTAAATTGAGGATTTCTACTGGAAAGCAATACACAGAGAGGAGAAAGATACCTTTACGGGCACGCGGGACAGAAAGCCAATGTAAGTTTTATAACTGTCAGTGTATCAGTGAAAGTGTATTCTGGTGCCAGATTGTTGAAATCCTTGTGCTGATAAGATACCTTTATGGACACACGTGAAAGAAACAACCTGTAAGTGTATTTCCAGGGAGAGACTACATAGGGGATCATTGAAACTACGTGGCAATATCCCTATCATCTTACTTCAGTTTAAACACATAGCGCTAGTTCTAGGTATATTTTTGAGTCTGTAATTTTAGCTGTTTTTATGATTTTTCAAAAAAATAAAATACAGATCCAAAACCAAAACCCGCAAGGGCAGTTTTGTCAAGACCGTTCCAGATCCAAAACACGAAGGAGATACTAGAGATGAGCGGGTTCGGTTCCTCGGAAACCGAACCCGCCCGAACTTCAGTTTTTTTTACACGGGTCCGAGCGACTCGGATCTTCCCGCCTTGCTCGGTTAACCCGAGCGCGCCCGAACGTCATCATCCCGCTGTCGGATTCTCGCGAGGCTCGGATTCTATCGCGAGACTCGGATTCTATATAAGGAGCCGCGCGTCGCCGCCATTTTCACACGTGCATTGAGATTGATAGGGAGAGGACGTGGCTGGCGTCCTCTCCGTCTATAGAGAGTGAGACTACTAGAGTAGAGAGAGACACAGTATTATTTACTTTAGTAATTTTGGGGAGCATTAGGAGGAGTACTACTACTTGCTGAAGTGATAGTGTGACTGTATATCTGACTTGTGGGGGAGACAGTGGGGAGCAGTTAGAGTCTGAGAGCAGGAGTACATATTTTAACGTACAGTGCACACTTTTGCTGGCACTCTGCTGCCAGAGTGCCACACTGCCATTGTGACCACACTGACCACCAGTATATATTGTGATTGTCTGCTTAGGAGTACTACTTGCAAGTTGCTGATAGTGTGACCAGTGACCTGACCACCAGTTTAATTAATCACCACCAGTTTAATATATATATATATATATATATATATATAATTGTATATAATATATATAATTGTATATGTATACCACCTACCCGTGGTTTTTTTTTTTTCTTTCTTCTTGATACATACTACTATAGTAGCTTACTGTAGCAGTCTGCGGTGCTGCTGAGCTGACAGTGTCCAGCAGGTCCGTCATCAGTCATTACATAATAAATATATATACCTGTCCGGCTGCAGTACTAGTGATATTATATTTATATATATATTAATTTCATCTCATTATCATCCAGTCTATATTAGCAGCAGACACAGTACGGTAGTCCACGGCTGTAGCTACCTCTGTGTCGGCAGTCGCTGGTCCATCCATAATTGTATACCACCTACCCGTGGGTTTTTTTTTCTCTTTCTTCTTGATACATACTACTATAGTAGCTTACTGTAGCAGTCTGCGGTACTGCTGAGCTGACAGTGTCCAGCAGGTCCGTCATCAGTCATTACATAATAAATATATATACCTGTCCGGCTGCAGTACTAGTGATATTATATATATATATATATATATATATTAATTTCATCTCATTATCATCCAGTCTATATTAGCAGCAGACACAGTACGGTAGTCCACGGCTGTAGCTACCTCTGTGTCGGCAGTCGCTGGTCCATCCATAATTGTATACCACCTACCCGTGGTTTTTTTTTTTCTCTTTCTTCTTGATACATACTACTATAGTAGCTTACTGTAGCAGTCTGCGGTGCTGCTGAGCTGACAGTGTCCAGCAGGTCCGTCATCAGTCATTACATAATAAATATATATACCTGTCCGGCTGCAGTACTAGTGATATTATATATATATATATTAATTTCATCTCATTATCATCCAGTCTATATTAGCAGCAGACACAGTACGGTAGTCCACGCCTGTAGCTACCTCTGTGTCGGCAGTCGCTGGTCCATCCATAATTGTATACCACCTACCCGTGGGTTTTTTTTTCTCTTTCTTCTTGATACATACTACTATAGTAGCTTACTGTAGCAGTCTGCGGTGCTGCTGAGCTGACAGTGTCCAGCAGGTCCGTCATCAGTCATTACATAATAAATATATATACCTGTCCGGCTGCAGTACTAGTGATATTATATATATATATATATTAATTTCATCTCATTATCATCCAGTCTATATTAGCAGCAGACACAGTACGGTAGTCCACGGCAGTAGCTACCTCTGTGTCGGCAGTCGCTCGTCCATCCATAATTGTATACCACCTACCCGTGGTTTTTTTTCTCTCTTTCTTCTTTATACATACTACTATAGTAGCTTACTGTAGCAGTCTGCGGTGCTGCTGAGCTGACAGTGTCCAGCAGGTCCGTCATCACATAATAAATATATATACCTGTCCGGCTGCAGTACTAGTGATATTATATATATATATATATTAATTTCATCTCATTATCATCCAGTCTATATTAGCAGCAGACACAGTACGGTAGTCCAAGGCTGTAGCTACCTCTGTGTCGGCAGTCGCTGGTCCATCCATAACTGTATACCACCTACCCGTGTTTTTTTTTTTCTCTTTCTTCTTGATACATACTACTATAGTAGCTTACTGTAGCAGTCTGCGGTGCTGCTGAGCTGACAGTGTCCAGCAGGTCCGTCATCAGTCATTACATAATAAATATATATACCTGTCCGGCTGCAGTACTAGTGATATTATATATATATATATATATATTAATTTCATCTCATTATCATCCAGTCTATATTAGCAGCAGACACAGTACGGTAGTCCACGGCTGTAGCTATCTCTGTGTCGGCAGTCGCTCGTCCATCCATAAGTATACTAGTATCCATCCATCTCCATTGTTTACCTGAGGTGCCTTTTAGTTGTGCCTATTAAAATATGGAGAACAAAAATGTTGAGGTTACAAAATTAGGGAAAGATCAAGATCCACTTCCACCTCGTGCTGAAGCTGCTGCCACTAGTCATGGCCGAGACGATGAAATGCCAGCAACGTCGTCTGCCAAGGCCGATGCCCAATGTCATACTACAGAGCATGTCAAATCCAAAACACCAAATATCAGTAAAAAAAGGACTCCAAAACCTAAAATAAAATTGTCGGAGGAGAAGCGTAAACTTGCCAATATGCCATTTACCACACGGAGTGGCAAGGAACGGCTGAGGCCCTGGCCTATGTTCATGGCTAGTGGTTCAGCTTCACATGAGGATGGAGGCACTCAGCCTCTCGCTAGAAAAATGAAAAGACTCAAGCTGGCAAAAGCACCGCAAAGAACTGTGCGTTCTTCGAAATCCCAAATCCACAAGGAGAGTCCAATTGTGTCGGTTGCGATGCCTGACCTTCCCAACACTGGACGTGAAGAGCATGCGCCTTCCACCATTTGCACGCCCCCTGCAAGTGCTGGAAGGAGCACCCGCAGTCCAGTTCCTGATAGTCAGATTGAAGATGTCAGTGTTGAAGTACACCAGGATGAGGAGGATATGGGTGTTGCTGGCGCTGGGGAGGAAATTGACAAGGAGGATTCTGATGGTGAGGTGGTTTGTTTAAGTCAGGCACCCGGGGAGACACCTGTTGTCCGTGGGAGGAATAGGGCCGTTGACATGCCTGGTGAAAATACCAAAAAAATCAGCTCTTCGGTGTGGAAGTATTTCAACAGAAATGCGGACAACATTTGTCAAGCCGTGTGTTGCCTTTGTCAAGCTGTAATAAGTAGGGGTAAGGACGTTAACCACCTCGGAACATCCTCCCTTATACGTCACCTGCAGCGCATTCATAATAAGTCAGTGACAAGTTCAAAAACTTTGGGCGACAGCGGAAGCAGTCCACTGACCAGTAAATCCCTTCCTCTTGTAACCAAGCTCACGCAAACCACCCCACCAACTCCCTCAGTGTCAATTTCCTCCTTCCCCAGGAATGCCAATAGTCCTGCAGGCCATGTCACTGGCAATTCTGACGAGTCCTCTCCTGCCTGGGATTCCTCCGATGCATCCTTGCATGTAACGCCTACTGCTGCTCGCGCTGCTGTTGTTGCTGCTGGGAGTCGATGGTCATCCCAGAGGGGAAGTCGTAAGCCCACTTTTACTACTTCCACCAAGCAATTGACTGTCCAACAGTCCTTTGCGAGGAAGATGAAATATCACAGCAGTCATCCTGTTGCAAAGCGGATAACTGAGGCCTTGACAACTATGTTGGTGTTAGACGTGCGTCCGGTATCCGCCGTTAGTTCACAGGGAACTAGACAATTTCTTGAGGTAGTGTGCCCCCGTTACCAAATACCATCTAGGTTCCACTTCTCTAGGCAGGCGATACCGAGAATGTACACGGACGTCAGAAAAAGACTCACCAGTGTCCTAAAAAATGCAGTTGTACCCAATGTCCACTTAACCACGGACATGTGGACAAGTGGAGCAGGGCAGGGTCAGGACTATATGACTGTGACAGCCCACTGGGTAGATGTATGGACTCCCGCCGCAAGAACAGCAGCGGCGGCACCAGTAGCAGCATCTCGCAAACGCCAACTCTTTCCTAGGCAGGCTACGCTTTGTATCACCGGTTTCCAGAATGCGCACACAGCTGAAAACCTCTTACGGCAACTGAGGAAGATCATCGCGGAATGGCTTACCCCAATTGGACTCTCCTGTGGATTTGTGGCATCGGACAACGCCAGCAATATTGTGTGTGCATTAAATATGGGCAAATTCCAGCACGTCCCATGTTTTGCACATACCTTGAATTTGGTGGTGCAGAATTTAAAAAAAAACGACAGGGGCGTGCAAGAGATGCTGTCGGTGGCCAGAAGAATTGCGGGACACTTTCGGCGTACAGGCACCACGTACAGAAGACTGGAGCACCACCAAAAACGCCTGAACCTGCCCTACCTTCATCTGAAGCAAGAAGTGGTAACGAGGTGGAATTCAACCCTCTATATGCTTCAGAGGTTGGAGGAGCAGCAAAAGGCCATTCAAGCCTATACAATTGAGCATGATATAGGAGGTGGAATGTACCTGTCTCAAGCGCAGTGGAGAATGATTTCAACGTTGTGCAAGGTTCTGCAACCTTTTGAACTTGCCACACGTGAAGTCAGTTCAGACACTGCCAGCCTGAGTCAGGTCATTCCCCTCATCAGACTTTTGCAGAAGAAGCTGGAGGCATTGAAGGAGGAGCTAAAAGGGAGCGATTCCGCTAGGCATGTGGGACTTGTGGATGGAGCCCTTAATTCGCTTAACAAGGATTCACGGGTGGTCAATCTGTTGAAATCAGAGCACTACATTTTGGCCACCGTGCTCGATCCTAGATTTAAAACCTACCTTGTATCTCTCTTTCCAGCAGACACAAGTGTGCTGGGGTTCAAAGACCTGCTGGTGACAAAATTGTCAAGTCAAGCGGAACGCGACCTGTCAACATCTCCTCCTTCACATTCTCCCGCAACTGGGGGTGCGAGGAAAAGGCTCAGAATTCCGAGCCCACCCGCTGGCGGTGATGCAGGGCAGTCTGGAGCGACTGCTGATGCTGACATCTGGTCCGGACTGAAGGACCTGACAACGATTACGGACATGTCGTCTACTGTCACTGCATATGATTCTGTCACCATTGAAAGAATGGTGGAGGATTATATGAGTGACCGCATCCAAGTAGGCACGTCAGACAGTCCGTACTTATACTGGCAGGAAAAAGAGGCAATTTGGAGGCCCTTGCACAAACTGGCTTTATTCTACCTAAGTTGCCCTCCCACAAGTGTGTACTCCGAAAGAGTGTTTAGTGCCGCCGCTCACCTTGTCAGCAATCGGCGTACGAGGTTACTTCCAGAAAATGTGGAGAAGATGATGTTCATTAAAATTAATTATAATCAATTCCTCCGTGGAGACATTGACCAGCAGCAATTGCCTCCACAAAGTACACAGGGAGCTGAGATGGTGGATTCCAGTGGGGACGAATTGATAATCTGTGAGGAGCGGGATGTACACGGTGATATATCGGAGGATGATGATGAGGTGGACATCTTGCCTCTGTAGAGCCAGTTTGTGCAAGGAGAGATTAATTGCTTCTTTTTCGGTGGGGGTCCACCCTGTCACTGAAATGATGGGTTGGTTAAAGTGTGCATGTCCTGTTTATACAACATAAGGGTGGGTGGGAGGGCCCAAGGACAATTCCATCTTGCACCTCTTTTTTCTTTCATTTTTATTTGCGTCATGTGCTGTTTGGGGAGTGTTTTTTGGAAGGGCCATCCTGCGTGACACTGCAGTGCCACTCCTAGATGGGCCAGGTGTTTGTGTCGGCCACTAGGGTCGCTTAGCTTACTCACACAGCTACCTCATTGCGCCTCTTTTTTTCTTCTTTGCGTCATGTGCTGTTTGGGGAGTGTTTTTTGGAAGGGCCATCCTGCGTGACACTGCAGTGCCACTCCTAGATGGGCCAGGTGTTTGTGTCGGCCACTAGGGTCGCTTATCTTACTCACACAGCTACCTCATTGCGCCTCTTTTTTTCTTCTTTGCATCATGTGCTGTTTGGGGAGTGTTTTTTGGAAGGGCCATCCTGCGTGACACTGCAGTGCCACTCCTAGATGGGCCAGGTGTTTGTGTCGGCCACTAGGGTCGCTTAGCTTACTCACACAGCTACCTCATTGCGCCTCTTTTTTTCTTCTTTGCGTCATGTGCTGTTTGGGGAGTGCTTTTTGGAAGGGCCATCCTGCGTGACACTGCAGTGCCACTCCTAGATGGGCCTGGTGTTTGTGTCGGCCACTAGGGTCGCTTATCTTACTCACACAGCTACCTCATTGCGCCTCTTTTTTTCTTCTTTGCGTCATGTGCTGTTTGGGGAGTGTTTTTTGGAAGGGCCATCCTGCGTGACACTGCAGTGCCACTCCTAGATGGGCCAGGTGTTTGTGTCGGCCACTAGGGTCGCTTATCTTACTCACACAGCTACCTCATTGCGCCTCTTTTTTTCTTCTTTGCGTCATGTGCTGTTTGGGGAGTGTTTTTTGGAAGGGCCATCCTGCGTGACACTGCAGTGCCACTCCTAGATGGGCCAGGTGTTTGTGTCGGCCACTAGGGTTGCTTAGCTTACTCACACAGCTACCTCATTGCGCCTCTTTTTTTCTTCTTTGCGTCATGTGCTGTTTGGGGAGTGTTTTTTGGAAGGGCCATCCTGCGTGACACTGCAGTGCCACTCCTAGATGGGCCAGGTGTTTGTGTCGGCCACTAGGGTCGCTTATCTTACTCACACAGCTACCTCATTGCGCCTCTTTTTTTCTTTGCGTCATGTGCTGTTTGGGGAGTGTTTTTTGGAAGGGCCATCCTGCGTGACACTGCAGTGCCACTCCTAGATGGGCCAGGTGTTTGTGTCGGCCACTAGGGTCGCTTAGCTTAGTCATCCAGCGACCTCGGTGCAAATTTTAGGACTAAAAATAATATTGTGAGGTGTGAGGTATTCAGAATAGACTGAAAATTAGTGGAAATTATGGTTTTTGAGGTTAATAATACTTTGGGATCAAAATGACCCCCAAATTCTATGATTTAAGCTGTTTTTTAGTGTTTTTTGAAAAAAACACCCGAATCCAAAACACACCCGAATCCGACAAAAAAAATTCGGTGAGGTTTTGCCAAAACGCGGTCGAACCCAAAACACGGCCGCGGAACCGAACCCAAAACCAAAACACAAAACCCGAAAAATTTCAAGTGCACATCTCTAGGAGATACAGATCCAAAACCAAAACACAAAACCCGAAAAATGTCCCGGCGCACACCCCTAGTACTGATATGTTTATAGGAGGCTTATTTTGAAATTGTGGTGAAAACTTTACTATATATATTGTTTCTAATACATTATTAGTATCATTGTTTGATTGTATAGTGCTAAATACACATCTACAGTATATGTGCTTTTTAAAAAATACATTTAAAAATTCTATTTAGCTATTTTATTAGTATTTTGGCTGATGTGTGCATCGCCACCCACTACCTTTGTGTTTGTATATTCTATGTGAGAGAAGTGTGCAGCAGCTACTTTCATCTAGCCTCTTGGGACATCCGTTGCAGTTTGGCCACAGGATTATTTTTTGCTGTTTGTTGATATATTGTACCACACCCTAAAATAATTTTTGGCTTATTATATCACAATTATCATGAACCAAATATATCCTTTTTTATTTATTGCAATAAAATTACAATAATGCTATTATAAGAAAAAAAAATTCATATAGTATAATAACTAGAGATGAGCGGTTTCGGTTCTCAGAGAACCGAATCCCCCCGAACTTCACCACCCAAGCCCGGATCCGAGTCAGGCTCGGGTTTTCCCGCCTGACTCGGAAACCAGAACGATGCAAAACGTCATCATCCCGCTGTCGGATTCTCGCGAGGTTTGGATTCCATATAAGGAACCGCGTGTCACCGCTATTTTCACTCCGGCATTGGAGAGTGTAGAGAGAGGACGTGTCTCCGTCCTCAGTGTCCCTGTCTTGTGCTGCATCAGTCCAGTCACAGTGGTGGTGTCCTCTGCTGCCATATGTCCAGTGCTGCTGTATAAGTCCAGTCCAGTGGTGCTGTGTTGTGCTGCATCAGTCCAGTCACAGTGGCGGTGTCCTCTGCTGCCATATGTCCAGTGCTGCTGTATAAGTCCAGTTCATTGCAGTGGTGCTGTGTTGTCCTGCATCAGTCCAGTGGTGGTGTCCCTGTGCTGCCGTATATGTCCAGTGGTAATGCCGTATATGTCCAGTGATCCTGCCGTATATGTCCATTGATACTGCCGTATATGTCCAGCTGTACTGCCGTATAAATCCAGTGATCCTGCCGAATAAGTCCAGTGATCCTGCCGTATTTGTCCATTGATACTGCGGTATATGTCCAGCGGTACTGTTGTATAAATCCAGTGATCCTGCCATATAATTCCAGTGATCCTGCCGTATAATTCCAGTGGTACTGGCGTATAAGTCCAGTGATCCTACTGTATAGTTACAGTGGTACCGGCATATAAATCCAGTCCAGTGATACTGTCGTATATGTCCAGTGATATTGCCGTATATGTCCATTGATACTGCCGTATATGTCCAGCGATACTGCCATATATGTCCAGCGGTACTGCCATATAAATTCAGTGATCCTGCCATATAATTCCAGTGGTACTGGCGTATAAGTCCAGTGATCCTGCCGTATAATTCCAGTGATCCTGCTGTATAATTGCAGTGATCCTGCCATATAATTCCAGTGTTCCTGTCATATAATTCCAGTGATCCTGCCATATATGTCCAGTGGTACTGCCATATAATTCCAGTGATACTGCTGTATATACAGTTGTGCTCATAAGTTTACATACCCTAGCAGAATTTGTGATTTTCTGGCCATTTGTCAGAGAATATGAATGATAACTCACAAACTTTTCTTTCACTCATGGTTAGTGGTTGGGTGAAGCCATTTATTGTCAAACAACTGTGTTTACTCTTTTTAAATCATAATGACAATAGAAACTACCCAAATGACCCTGATCAAAAGTTTACATACCCTGGAGATTCTGGCCTGATAACATGCACACAAGTTGACACAAACGGGTTTGACTGGCTACTAAAGGTAACCATCCTCACCTGTGATCTGTTTGCTTGTAATCAGTGTGTGTGTATAAAAGGTCAGTGAGTTTCTGGACTCCTGAAAGACCCTTGCATCTTTCATCCAGTGCTGCATTGACGTGTCTGGATTCTGAGTCATGGGGAAAGCAAAAGAATTGTCAAATGATCTGCGGGAAAAGGTAATTGAAATGTATAAAACAGGAAAGAGATATAAAAAGATATCCAACCAATTGAGAATGCCAATCAGCAGTGTTCAAACTCTAATTAAGAAGTGGAAAATGAGGGATTCTGTGGAAACCAAATCACGGTCAGGTAGACCAACAAAAAATTCAGCCACAACTGCCAGGAAAATTGTTCGGGATGCAAAGAAAAATCCACAAATAACTTCAGCTGAAATACAGGACTCTCTGAAAAAAAGTGGTGTGGTTGTTTCAAGATGCACAATAAGGAGGCATTTGAAGAAAAATGGGCTGCATGGTTGAGTCGTCAGAAGAAAGCCATTACTATGCAAATGCAACAAAGCATGCCGCTTAAAATACTCCAAACAGCACAGAGACAAGCCTCAAAACTTCTGGAACAAAGTCATTTGGAGTGATGAGACCAAAATTTAACTTTTTGGCCACAACCATAAACGTTACATTTGGAGAGGAGTCAACAAGGCCTATGATGAAAGGTACACCATTCCTACTGTGAAACACGAAGGTGGATCGCTGATGTTTTGGGGATGTGTGAGCTACAAAGGCACTGGAAACTTGGTCAAAATTGATGGTAAGATGAATGCAGTATGTTATCAGAAAATACTGGAGGAAAATTTGCACTCATCAGCCTGGAAGCTGCGCATGGGACGTACTTGGACGTTACAACATGACAATGATCCAAAACACATGGCCAAGTCGACCTGTCATTGGCTACAGCAGAATAAAGTGAAGGTTCTGGAGTGGCCATCTCAGTCTCCTGACCTCAATATCATTGAGCCACTCTGGGGAGATCTGAAACGTGCAGTTCATGCAAGACAGCCCAAGAATTTACAGGAACTGGAGGCTTTTTGCCAAGAAAATGGGCAGCTTTACCATCTGAGAAAATAAAGAGCCTCATCCACAACTACCACAAAAGACTTCAAGCTGTCATTGATGTTAAAGGGGGCAATACACGGTATTTAGAACTGGGGTATGTAAACTTTTGATCAGGGTCATTTGGGTAGTTTCTGTTGTCATTATGATTTAAAAAGAGTAAACACAGTTGTTTGACAATAAATGGCTTCACCCAACCACTAACCATGAGTGAAAGAAAAGTTTGTGAGGTATCATTCATATCCTCTGACAAATGGCCAGAAAATCACAAATTCTGCTAGGGTATGTAAACTTATGAGCACAACTGTATATATACCCTGATTCAAAGTGGATTACTGAGGCCATAACAACTATGCTGCTGGTGTTAGACGTGCGTCCGGGATCCGCCATTAGTGGAGTGGGACTGCAGTGCCAACCCTAGATGGGCCAGGTGTTTGTGCTGCACACTTGTGTCGCTTTGCTTAGTCATACAGCTACCTCATTGCCCTCTTTTACTTCTTCGCATGATGTGTTATTTGGGTACTATTTTTTTTTAGGTTCCATCCTGTCTGACACTGTAATGCCACTCCTAGATGGGCCAATTGTTTGTGTCGCTTAGCTTAGTCATACAGCTACCTCATTGCACCTCTTTTTCATCTTTGCATGATGTGCTCTTTGGGCCCTTTTTTTATATCTGCCCTCCTGTCTGACACTGCAGTGCCACTCCTAGATGGGCCAATTGTTTGTGTCACTTAGCTTAGTCATACAGCTACTTCATTGAACCTCTTTTTCTTCTTTGCATGATGTGCTGTTTGGGGCCTAGTTTTTTAAGTGCCATCCTGTCTGCCACTGCAGTGCCACTCCTAGATGGGCCAGGTGTTTGTGCCGCACACTTGTGTCGCTTAGCTTAGTCATACAGCAACGTTGGTGCTAGAGATGAGCGCCTGAAATTTTTCGGGTTTTGTGTTTTGGTTTTGGGTTCGGTTCCGCGGCCGTGTTTTGGGTTCGAACGCGTTTTGGCAAAACCTCACCGAATTTTTTTTGTCGGATTCGGGTGTGTTTTGGATTCGGGTGTTTTTTTCAAAAAACACTAAAAAACAGCTTAAATCATAGAATTTGGGGGTCATTTTGATCCCAAAGTATTATTAACCTCAAAAACCATAATTTCCACTAATTTTCAGTCTATTCTGAATACCTCACACCTCACAATATTATTTTTAGTCCTAAAATTTGCACCGAGGTCGCTGTGTGAGTAAGATAAGCGACCCTAGTGGCCGACACAAACACCGGGCCCATCTAGGAGTGGCACTGCAGTGTCACGCAGGATGTCCCTTCCAAAAAACCCTCCCCAAACAGCACATGACGCAAAGAAAAAAAGAGGCGCAATGAGGTAGCTGTGTGAGTAAGATTAGCGACCCTAGTGGCCGACACAAACACCGGGCCCATCTAGGAGTGGCACTGCAGTGTCACGCAGGATGGCCCTTCCAAAAAACCCTCCCCAAACAGCACATGACGCAAAGAAAAAAAGAGGCGCAATGAGGTAGCTGTGTGAGTAAGATTAGCGACCCTAGTGGCCGACACAAACACCGGGCCCATCTAGGAGTGGCACTGCAGTGTCACGCAGGATGTCCCTTCCAAAAAACCCTCCCCAAACAGCACATGACGCAAAGAAAAAAAGAGGCGCAATGAGGTAGCTGTGTGAGTAAGATTAGCGACCCTAGTTGCCGACACAAACACCGGGCCCATCTAGGAGTGGCACTGCAGTGTCACGCAGGATGTCCCTTCCAAAAAACCCTCCCCAAACAGCACATGACGCAAAGAAAAAAAGAGGCACAATGAGGTAGCTGACTGTGTGAGTAAGATTAGCGACCCTAGTGGCCGACACAAACACCGGGCCCATCTAGGAGTGGCACTGCAGTGTCACGCAGGATGTCCCTTCCAAAAAACCCTCCCCAATCAGCACATGATGCAAAGAAAAAGAAAAGAAAAAAGAGGTGCAAGATGGAATTGTCCTTGGGCCCTCCCACCCACCCTTATGTTGTATAAACAAAACAGGACATGCACACTTTAACCAACCCATCATTTCAGTGACAGGGTCTGCCACACGACTGTGACTGATATGACGGGTTGGTTTGGACCCCCCCCCAAAAAAGAAGCAATTAATCTCTCCTTGCACAAACTGGCTCTACAGAGGCAAGATGTCCACCTCATCTTCACCCTCCGATATATCACCGTGTACATCCCCCTCCTCACAGATTATCAATTCGTCCCCACTGGAATCCACCATCTCAGCTCCCTGTGTACTTTGTGGAGGCAATTGCTGCTGGTCAATGTCTCCGCGGAGGAATTGATTATAATTCATTTTAATGAACATCATCTTCTCCACATTTTCTGGATGTAACCTCGTACGCCGATTGCTGACAAGGTGAGCGGCGGCACTAAACACTCTTTCGGAGTACACACTTGTGGGAGGGCAACTTAGGTAGAATAAAGCCAGTTTGTGCAAGGGCCTCCAAATTGCCTCTTTTTCCTGCCAGTATAAGTACGGACTGTGTGACGTGCCTACTTGGATGCGGTCACTCATATAATCCTCCACCATTCTATCAATGTTGAGAGAATCATATGCAGTGACAGTAGACGACATGTCCGTAATCGTTGTCAGGTCCTTCAGTCCGGACCAGATGTCAGCATCAGCAGTCGCTCCAGACTGCCCTGCATCACCGCCAGCGGGTGGGCTCGGAATTCTGAGCCTTTTCCTCGCACCCCCAGTTGCGGGAGAATGTGAAGGAGGAGATGTTGACAGGTCGCGTTCCGCTTGACTTGACAATTTTGTCACCAGCAGGTCTTTCAACCCCAGCAGACCTGTGTCTGCTGGAAAGAGAGATCCAAGGTAGGCTTTAAATCTAGGATCGAGCACGGTGGCCAAAATGTAGTGCTCTGATTTCAACAGATTGACCACCCGTGAATCCTTGTTAAGCGAATTAAGGGCTGCATCCACAAGTCCCACATGCCTAGCGGAATCGCTCCCTTTTAGCTCCTTCTTCAATGCCTCCAGCTTCTTCTGCAAAAGCCTGATGAGGGGAATGACCTGACTCAGGCTGGCAGTGTCTGAACTGACTTCACGTGTGGCAAGTTCAAAGGGCATCAGAACCTTGCACAACGTTGAAATCATTCTCCACTGCACTTGAGACAGGTGAATTCCACCTACTATATCGTGCTCAATTGTATAGGCTTGAATGGCCTTTTGCTGCTCCTCCAACCTCTGAAGCATATAGAGGGTTGAATTCCACCTCGTTACCACTTCTTGCTTCAGATGATGGCAGGGCAGGTTCAGTAGTTTTTGGTGGTGCTCCAGTCTTCTGTACGTGGTGCCTGTACGCCGAAAGTGTCCCGCAATTTTTCTGGCCACCGACAGCATCTCTTGCACGCCCCTGTCGTTTTTTAAAAAATTCTGCACCACCAAATTCAAGGTATGTGCAAAACATGGGACGTGCTGGAATTTGCCCATATTTAATGCACACACAATATTGCTGGCGTTGTCCGATGCCACAAATCCACAGGAGAGTCCAATTGGGGTAAGCCATTCCGCGATGATCTTCCTCAGTTGCCGTAAGAGGTTTTCAGCTGTGTGCGTATTCTGGAAAGCGGTGATACAAAGCGTAGCCTGCCTAGGAAAGAGTTGGCGTTTGCGAGATGCTGCTACTGGTGCCGCCGCTGCTGTTCTTGCGGCGGGAGTCCATACATCTACCCAGTGGGCTGTCACAGTCATATAGTCCTGACCCTGCCCTGCTCCACTTGTCCACATGTCCGTGGTTAAGTGGACATTGGGTACAACTGCATTTTTTAGGACACTGGTGAGTCTTTTTCTGACGTCCGTGTACATTCTCGGTATCGCCTGCCTAGAGAAGTGGAACCTAGATGGTATTTGGTAACGGGGGCACACTGCCTCAATAAATTGTCTAGTTCCCTGTGAACTAACGGCGGATACCGGACGCACGTCTAACACCAACATAGTTGTCAAGGACTCAGTTATCCGCTTTGCAGTAGGATGACTGCTGTGATATTTCATCTTCCTCGCAAAGGACTGTTGAACAGTCAATTGCTTACTGGAAGTAGTACAAGTGGGCTTACGACTTCCCCTCTGGGATGACCATCAACTCCCAGCGGCAACAACAGCAGCGCCAGCAGCAGTAGGCGTTACACGCAAGGATGCATCGGAGGAATCCCAGGCAGGAGAGGACTCGTCAGAATTGCCAGTGACATGGCCTGCAGGACTATTGGCATTCCTGGGGAAGGAGGAAATTGACACTGAGGGTGGGGTGGTTTGCGTGAGCTTGGTTACAAGAGGAAGGGATTTACTGGTCAGTGGACTGCTTCCGCTGTCACCCAAAGTTTTTGAACTTGTCACTGACTTATTATGAATGCGCTGCAGGTGACGTATAAGGGAGGATGTTCCGAGGTGGTTAACGTCCTTACCCCTACTTATTACAGCTTGACAAAGGGAACACACGGCTTGACACCTGTTGTCCGCATTTCTGGTGAAATACCTCCACACCGAAGAGCTGATTTTTTTGGTATTTTCACCTGGCATGTCAACGGCCATATTCCTCCCATGGACAACAGGTGTCTCCCCGGGTGCCTGACTTAAACAAACCACCTCACCATCAGAATCCTCCTGGTCAATTTCCTCCCCAGCGCCAGCAACACCCATATCCTCCTCATCCTGGTGTACTTCAACACTGACATCTTCAATCTGACTATCAGGAACTGGACTGCGGGTGCTCCTTCCAGCACTTGCAGGGGGCGTGCAAATGGTGGAAGGCGCATGCTCTTCACGTCCAGTGTTGGGAAGGTCAGGCATCGCAACCGACACAATTGGACTCTCCTTGTGGATTTGGGATTTCAAAGAACGCACAGTTCTTTGCGGTGCTTTTGCCAGCTTGAGTCTTTTCAGTTTTCTAGCGAGAGGCTGAGTGCTTCCATCCTCATGTGAAGCTGAACCACTAGCCATGAACATAGGCCAGGGCCTCAGCCGTTCCTTGCCACTCCGTGTGGTAAATGGCATATTGGCAAGTTTACGCTTCTCCTCCGACAATTTTATTTTAGGTTTTGGAGTCCTTTTTTTACTGATATTTGGTGTTTTGGTTTTGACATGCTCTGTACTATGCCATTGGGCATCGGCCTTGGCAGACGACGTTGCTGGCATTTCATCGTCTCGGCCATGACTAGTGGCAGCAGCTTCAGCACGAGGTGGAAGTGGATCTTGATCTTTCCCTAATTTTGGAACCTCAACATTTTTGTTCTCCATATTTTAATAGGCACAACTAAAAGGCACCTCAGGTAAACAATGGAGATGGATGGATTGGATACTAGTATACAATTATGGACGGGCTGCCGAGTGCCGACACAGAGGTAGCCACAGCCGTGAACTACCGCACTGTACTGTGTCTGCTGCTAATATATAGACTGGTTGATAAAGAGATAGTATACTCGTAACTAGTATGTATGTATAAAGAAAGAAAAAAAAACCACGGTTAGGTGGTATATACAATTATGGACGGGCTGCCGAGTGCCGACACAGAGGTAGCCACAGCCGTGAACTACCGCACTGTACTGTGTCTGCTGCTAATATATAGACTGGTTGATAAAGAGATAGTATACTCGTAACTAGTATGTATGTATAAAGAAAGAAAAAAAAAACCACGGTTAGGTGGTATATACAATTATGGACGGGCTGCCGAGTGCCGACACAGAGGTAGCCACAGCCGTGAACTACCGCACTGTACTGTGTCTGCTGCTAATATATAGACTGGTTGATAAAGAGATAGTATACTCGTAACTAGTATGTATGTATAAAGAAAGAAAAAAAAACCACGGTTAGGTGGTATATACAATTATGGACGGGATGCCGAGTGCCGACACAGAGGTAGCCACAGCCGTGAACTACCGCACTGTACTGTGTCTGCTGCTAATATATAGACTGGTTGATAAAGAGATAGTATACTCGTAACTAGTATGTATGTATAAAGAAAGAAAAAAAAACCACGGTTAGGTGGTATATACAATTATGGACGGGCTGCCGAGTGCCGACACAGAGGTAGCCACAGCCGTGAACTACCGCACTGTACTGTGTCTGCTGCTAATATATAGACTGGTTGATAAAGAGATAGTATACTCGTAACTAGTATGTATGTATAAAGAAAGAAAAAAAAACCACGGTTAGGTGGTATATACAATTATGGACGGGCTGCCGAGTGCCGACACAGAGGTAGCCACAGCCGTGAACTACCGCACTGTACTGTGTCTGCTGCTAATATATAGACTGGTTGATAAAGAGATAGTATACTCGTAACTAGTATGTATGTATAAAGAAAGAAAAAAAAACCACGGTTAGGTGGTATATACAATTATGGACGGGCTGCCGAGTGCCGACACAGAGGTAGCCACAGCCGTGAACTACCGCACTGTACTGTGTCTGCTGCTAATATATAGACTGGTTGATAAAGAGATAGTATACTCGTAACTAGTATGTATGTATAAAGAAAGAAAAAAAAACCACGGTTAGGTGGTATATACAATTATGGACGGGCTGCCGAGTGCCGACACAGAGGTAGCCACAGCCGTGAACTACCGCACTGTACTGTGTCTGCTGCTAATATAGACTGGTTGATAAAGAGATAGTATACTACTAATATTATATATACTGGTGGTCAGGTCACTGGTCACTAGTCACACTGGCAGTGGCACTCCTGCAGCAAAAGTGTGCACTGTTTTAATATAATATTATGTACTCCTGGCTCCTGCTATAACCTATAACTGGCACTGCAGTAGTGCTCCCCAGTCTCCCCCACAATTATAAGCTGTGTGAGCTGAGCAGTCAGGCAGATATATAATATATATAGATGATGCAGCACACTGGCCTGAGCCTGAGCAGTGCACACAGATATGGTATGTGACTGACTGAGTCACTGTGTGTATCGCTTTTTTCAGGCAGAGAACGGATATATTAAATAAACTGCACTGTGTGTCTGGTGGTCACTCACTATATAATATATTATGTACTCCTGGCTCCTGCTATAACCTATAACTGGCACTGCAGTAGTGCTCCCCAGTCTCCCCCACAATTATAAGCTGTGTGAGCTGAGCAGTCAGACAGATAATCAGATATATATAATATTATATATAGATAATAGATGATGCAGCACACTGGCCTGAGCCTGAGCAGTGCACACAGATATGGTATGTGACTGAGTCACTGTGTGCTGTGTATCGCTTTTTTCAGGCAGAGAACGGATTATAAATAAAACTGGTGGTCACTATCAGCAAAACTCTGCACTGTACTGAGTACTCCTAATGCTCCCCAAAATTAGTAAATCAAGTGTCTCTCTAATCTATTCTAAACGGAGAGGACGCCAGCCACGTCCTCTCCCTATCAATCTCAATGCACGTGTGAAAATGGCGGCGACGCGCGGCTCCTTATATAGAATCCGAGTCTCGCGATAGAATCCGAGCCTCGCGAGAATCCGACAGCGTCATGATGACGTTCGGGCGCGCTCGGGTTAACCGAGCAAGGCGGGAAGATCCGAGTCGCTCGGACCTGTGAAAAAAAACATGAAGTTCGTGCGGGTTCGGATTCAGAGAAACCGAACCCGCTCATCTCTAGTTGGTGCACCTCTTTTACATCTTTGCATAATGTGCTGCTTGGGGCATGGTTTTTTAAAGTGCCATCCTGTCTGACACTGCCATAAAAGTCCAGGGGTACTGCTGTAGTAGTCCAAGGTTACTGCCGTATAAGTCCACCAATTGCATAATTTTTGAAAAATGACAGGGGCGTGCAGAAGATGCTGTCAGTGGATTAAAAAATTGCAGGCCACTTTCGACATTCAGCCACTGCATGCCACTACTAGATGAGCCAGGTGGTTGTGTCGCTTAGCTTAGTCATACAGCAACCTTGGTGCACTTCTTTTTCTTCTTTGCATTATGTGCTGGGACTAGTTTTTTAAAGTGCCATCCTGTCTGACAATGCAGTGCCTCTGCTAGATGGGCCAATTGTTAGTGTAGTTTAGCTTAGTCATACAGCTTCCTCACTGCACCTCTTTTAAATCTTTGCATGATGTGCTGTTTGGGGCCTATTTTGTAATTCTGCCATCCTGTCTGCCACTGCAGTGCCACTCTAGATGGGCCAGGTGTTTGTGCCGCACACTTGTGTCACTTAGCTTAGTCATACAGCCACCTCGGTGCAACCTTCTGGCCTAAAAACAATATTGTGAGGTATGAGGTGTTCAGAATAGACTGGAAATGAGGGGAAATGAATGTTATTGAGGTTAATAATACCGTAGGATTAAAATTACCCCCAAATTCTGTGATTTTAGCTGTTTTTATGTTTTTTTCCCAAAAATCATCCAGATCCAAAACCAAAACAAGAAAGGGTGGTTTTGCCAAAACCAATCCAAAACCAAAACACGAGCGGGGAATTAGAACCAAAACCAAAACACAAAACACGAAAAGTACCCGCCGAACATCTCTAATAATAACATACAGTAAATTGTACAATGTAGAAGCAACTGCGAGTTTGGGTTGCTGTAAAGTGTGGCTGTTCTTGCACTGACTCTGCCGGGCAGATGTCTTCACCTGCAGTTAAATTCCCTCTTAACTGTAACTTCATCTCCCCCTTATATGTTACATTTCCATTCACACATTTCAGTTCTCCCTAAGGGGCCTATTTATTAACATTATGTTTACTAAAATAATGCGAAAAATTGTGTTTTCACACTCTTTTCACATTATTTAAGTATCACTCAAATGTATAAAAAGGCATTTGGCGCAGTTTTCATGAAAAACTGCTCCAAACCCTTTAATTGTAATTTTTTTAGTAACCCATATCTCATTCCCCATACTTAGAAGGGAAATGCAATGTGCCCGAATTTCCATAAAAGAAAAATGTCAATAAATACTGCAGTGTACCCTGGGATAATTTTGCCAGCTCAGACTGGTGAATTCACTGGGCAGCACTGTGAAATGCTGCCTTTGCCCAGCTTTCTCTGCTCCTTGTCAGAGAAAGCTGTGCGGGGACCAGGCTGCAGTGATCAGCTAAGCTGGTCACTGTAAAAAAAAAAAAAACAAACCCCAAAAACATACTTACCAGTCCAGGGAGCCTGTGTCTGCTGCTCAGATGAGTGCAGCCGGACGCCGGGTCCCCCATATGCTGCGTTGTGATCCTGGTGCAGTAAAGTGATACTGAGCGGCAGCGCACTTTACAGCACCGCTGGTCACAGTGCAGGAGAAGGACCCGGCGCCCGACAGCCTCCTGCAGCAGCGGACACCAGCTCCTGGACTGGTAAGTAGTGATGTGCACCGGACTTTTTTCGGGTTTTGTGTTTTGGTTTTGGATTCGGTTCCGCGGCCGTGTTTTGGATTCGGACGCGTTTTGGCAAAACCTCCCTGAATATTATTTTTAGTCCTAAAATTTGCACCGAGGTCGCTGAATGACTAAGCTAAGCGACCCAAGTGGCCGACACAAACACCTGGCCCATCTAGGAGTGGCACTGCAGTGTCAGACAGGATGGCACTTCAAAAAATAGTCCCCAAACAGCACATGATGCAAAGAAAAAAAGAGGTGCCCCAAGGTCGCTGTGTGACTAAGCTAAGCGACCCAAGTGGCCGACACAAACACCTGGCCCATCTAGGAGTGTCACTGCAGTGTCAGACAGGATGGCAGATTTAAAAAATAGTCCCCAAACAGCACATGATGCAAAGAAAAAAAGAGGTGCACCAAGGTCGCTGGATGGTTAAGCTAAGCGACCCAAGTGGCCGACACAAACAACTGGCCCATCTAGGAGTGGAACTGCAGTGTCAGACAGGATGGCAGATTTAAAAAATAGTCCCCAAACAGCACATGATGCAAAGATAAATTAAAGAAAAAAAGAGGTGCAAGATGGAATTGTCCTTGGGCCCTCCGATCCACCCTTATGTTGTATAAACAGGACATTCACACTTTAACAAACCCATCATTTCAGCGACAGGGTCTGCCACACGACTGTGACTGAAATGACTGGTTGGTTTGGGCCCCCACCAAAAAAGAAGCAATCAATCTCTCCTTGCACAAACTGGCTCTACAGAGGCAAGATGTCCACCTCCTCCTCATCCTCCGATTCCTCACCCCTTTCACTGTGTACATCCCCCTCCTCACAGATTATTAATTCGTCCCCACTGGAATCCACCATCTCAGGTGCCTGTGTACTTTCTGGAGGCAAATGCCGGTGAATGTCTCCACGGAGGAATTGATTATAATTCATTTTGATGAACATCATCTTCTCCACATTTTCTGGAAGTAACCTCATACGCCGATTGCTGACAAGGTGAGCGGCTGCACTAAACACTCTTTCGGAGTACACACTGGAGGGGGGACAAGTTAGGTAAAATAAAGCCAGTTTGTGCAAGGGCTTTCAAATTGCCTCTTTTTCCTGCCAGTATACATACGGACTGTCTGACGTGCCTACTTGGATGCGGTCACTCATATAATCCTCCACCATTCTTTCAAAGGTGAGAGAATCATATGCAGTGACAGTAGATGACATGTCATTAATCGTTGGCAGGTCCTTCAGTCCGGACCAGATGTCAGCACTCGCTCCAGACTGCCCTGCATCACCGCCAGCGGGTGGGCTCGGAATTCTTAGCCTTTTCCTCGCAGCCCCAGTTGCGGGAGAATGTGAAGGAGGTGCTGTTGACGGGTCACGTTCCGCTTGACTTGACAATTTTCTCACCAGCAGGTCTTTGAACCTCTGCAGACTTGTGTCTGCCGGAAAGAGAGATCCAACGTAGGTTTTAAATCTAGGATCGAGCATGGTGGCCAAAATGTAGTGCTCTGATTTCAACAGATTTACCACCCGTGAATCCTGTTTAAGCGAATTAAGGGCTCCATCCACAAGTCCCACATGCATAGCGGAATCGCTCTGTTTTAGCTTCTCCTTCAATCTCTCCAGCTTCTTCTGCAAAAGCCTGATGAGGGGAATGACCTGACTCAGGCTGGCAGTGTCTGAACTGATTTCACGTGTGGCAAGTTCAAAGGGTTGCAGAACCTTGCACAACATTGAAATCATTCTCCACTGCGCTTGAGTCAGGTGCATTCCCCCTCCTTTACCTATATCGTAGGTAGCTGCATAGGCTTGAATGGCCTTTTGCTGCTCCTCCATCCTCTGAAGCATATAGAGGGTTGAATTCCACCTTGTTACCACCTCTTGCTTCAGATGATGGCGGGGCAGGTTCAGGAGTGTTTGCTGGTGCTCCAGTCTTCAGCACGCGGTGGCTGAATGCGGAAAGTGGCCCGCAATTCTTCGGGCCACCGACAGCATCTCTTGCACGCCCCTGTCGTTTTTTAAATAATTCTGCACCACCAAATTCAATGTATGTGCAAAACATGGGATGTGCTGGAATTTGCCCACATGTAATGCACGCACAATATTGGTGGCGTTGTCCGATGTCACAAATCCCCAGGAGAGTCCAATTGGGGTAAGCCATTCTGCGATGATGTTCCTCAGTTTCCGTAAGAGGTTTTCAGCTGTGTGCCTCTTATGGAAAGCGGTGATACAAAGCGTAGCCTGCCTAGGAATGAGTTGGCGTTTGCGAGATGCTGCTACTGTTGCCGCCGCTGCTCTTCTTGCTGCGGGAGGCAATACAACTACCCAGTGGGCTGTCACAGTCATATAGTCCTTAGTCTACTCTGCTCCACTTGTCCACATGTCCGTGGTTAAGTGGACATTGGGTACAACTGCATTTTTTAGGACACTGGTGACTCTTTTTCTGAGGTCTGTGTACATTCTCGGTATCGCCTGCCTAGAGAAATGGAACCTAGATGGTATTTGGTACCGGGGACACAGTACCTCAAGCAATTCTCTAGTTTCCTGTGAATTAACGGTGGATACCGGAAACACGTTTAACACCGCCCAGGCTGCCAAGGCCTGAGTTATCCGCTTTGCAGCAGGATGACTGCTGTGATATTTCATCTTCCTCGCAAAGGACTGTTGGACAGTCAATTGCTTAATGGAAGTAGTACAAGTGGTCTTCCGACTTCCCCTCTGGGATGACGATCGACTCCCAGCAGCAACGACAGCAGCGCCAGCAGCAGTAGGCGTTACACTCAATGATGCATCGGAGGAATCCCAGGCAGGAGAGGACTCGTTAGACTTGACAGTGACATGGCCTGCAGGACTATTGGCGTTCCTATCTAAGGAGGAAATTGACACTGAGGGAGTTGGTGGTGTGGTTTGCAGGAACTTGGTTACAAGAGGAAGGGATTTAGTTGTCAGTGGACTGCTTCTGCTGTCATCCAAAGTTTGTGAACTTGTCAATGACTTCTGATGAATGCGCTCCAGGTGACGTATAAGGGAGGATGTTCCTAGGTGGTTAACGTCCTTACCCCTTCTTATTACAGCTTGACAAAGGCAACACACGGCTTGACAAATGTTGTCGGCATTTCTGTTAAAATAATTCCACACCGACGAGGTGATTTTTTTTGTAATTTGACCAGGCATGTCAATGGCCATATTCGTCCCACGGACAACAGGTGTCTCCCCGGGTGCCTGACTTAAACAAACCACCTCACCATCAGAATCCTCCTTGTCAATTTCCTCTTCAGTGCTAGCAACACCCATATCCTCATCGTGGTGTACTTCAACAGTGACATCTTCAATCTGACTATCAGGAACTGGACTGCGGGTGCTCCTTCCAGCACTTGCAGGGGGCGTGCAAATGGTGGAAGGCGCCACCTCTTCCCGTCCAGTGTTGGGAAGGTCAGGCATTGCAACCGACACAATTGGACTCTCCTTGGGGATTTGTGATTTAGAAGAACGCACAGTTCTTTGCTGTGCTTTTGTCAACTTAAGTCTTTTCATTTTTCTAGTGGGAGGATGAGTGCTTCCATCCTCATGTGAAGCTGACCCACTAGTCATGAGGAACATAGGAGAGGGCCTCAGCCGTTCCTTGCCACTCCGTGTCGTAAATGGCATATTGGCAAGTTTACACTTCTCCTCAGACGCTTTTAATTTAGATTTTTGGGTCATTTTACTGAACTTTTGTTTTTTGGATTTTACATGCTCTCTACTATGACATTGGGCATCGGCCTTGGCAGACGACGTTGATGGCATTTCATCGTCTTGGCCAAGACTAGTGGCAGCAGCTTCAGCATGAGGTGGAAGTGGATCTTGATCTTTCTCTATTTTACCCTCCACATTTTTGTTCTCCATTTTTTAATGTGTGGAATTATATGCCAGTAATATATCAATAGCAATGGCCTACTATACAGTACTGCTATATATTATATACTGGTGGTCAGCAAAATTATGCACTATCCTCCTACTACTGCGCACAACAACTAAAATGCACCACAAGTATGGATGGATAGTATACTTGACGACACAGAGGTAGGTAGAGCAGTGGACTACTGTACCGTACTGCTATATATTATATACTGGTGGTCAGCAAAATTATGCACTGTCCTCCTACTACTGCGCACAACTACTAAAATGCACCACAGGTATGGATGGATAGTATACTTGACGACACAGAGGTAGGTAGAGCAGTGGACTACTGTACCGTACTGCTATATATTATATACTGGTGGTCAGCAAAATTATGCACTGTCCTCCTACTACTGCGCACAACAACTAAAATGCACCACAGGTATGGATGGATAGTATACTTAACGACACAGAGGTAGGTAAGGCAGTGGACTACTGTACCGTACTGCTATATATTATATACTGGTGGTCAGCTAAATTATGCACTTTCCTCCTACTACAGCGCACAACAACTAAAATGCACCACAGGTATGGATGGATAGTATACTTGACGACACAGAGGTAGGTAGAGCAGTGGACTACTGTACCGTACTGCTATATATTATATACTGGTGGTCAGCAAATTTATGTACTGTCCTCCTACTACTGCGCACAACAACTAAAATGCACCACAGGTATGGATGGATAGTATACTTGACGACACAGGGGTAGGTAGAGCAGTGGACTACTGTACCGTACTGATATAATACTGGTGGTCACTGGTCAGCAAAATTCTGCACTGTCCTCCTACTATATACTACAATGCAGCACAGATATGGAGCGTTTTTCAGGCAGAGAACGTATATTACTGGTGGTCACTGGTCAGCAAAACTCTGCACTGTACTCCTACTATATACTGGTGGTCCCCAGTCCTCACAATAAAGCACACTGAGCACAGATATTTGCAGCACACTGAGCACAGATATGGAGCGTTTTTCAGGCAGAGAACGTAGATATTTGCAAGCACACTGAGCACAGATATTTGCAGCACACTGAGCACAGATATTTGCAGCACACTGAACACAACTGAGAGAAGGCTGCACACGTCCTCTCCCTATCATCTCCAATGCACGAGTGAAAATGGCGGTGACGCGCGGCTCCTTATATAGAATACAAATCTCGCGAGAATACGACAGCGGGATGATGACGTTCGGGCGCGCTCGGGTTAACCAAGCAAAGCGGGAAGATCCGAGTCTGCCTCGGACCCATGTAAAATGGGTGAAGTTCGGGGGGGTTCGGATTCTGAGGAACCGAACCCGCTCATCTCTACTGGTAAGTATAAAATCTGGGGGAGGGAGGTGTTTACAGCGCAGGGGTAGTACCGACGGATGGTGGTGCATGCACAGCAGGTTTTGGGGGTATTTTTTACGAAAAATACCCTGATGATGCTGCGAAGATGCATCGCAGGGACAGAGCTTGCGATGTACTCAATGCGATGTACTCAATTATCGCAGTGCGAGTTTGGTCGAGTTTATCACCTGTCATCCACATCATCAGATGTGGATGGTGATAAATAGACCTCTAAGATTGTAAGCTGATATGGTCAGACACCTCTGTGCTACTTGACTAGTTGACTGTGCTGTACTTTTCGCCTTCTGTAAAAGTGCTGTGTAGTATGTTTGTACTACATAAATAATGGATATTACGAATAATGGATATTAATAAAAAAAACTATATGTGACATTGCTGACACCATTACCCAGCATGACTGTGTAGTACATTTTAAAGGCAGGTTGTTCGGCTGTGCTTCACCACTACAAGGCTGGATTGACATTTGCAGGTATCTAGTACAAAGGGGCATTTTCTATGCCCATTGCCATGACAAGTCTGCATGCTGGGTGCAGTTGGTTCTTCATTCTGCCGTTTCCATAGTGACTGCCTGCCTTCAAATATAATGGATTTTTTGTCAGACAAAAAAACAATTTATTGCATTGAAACAATCCATAATGCTTCTGTCTCCATGGGGATACATTTGCACAAAAGGAAGCTCAACTAGTCACTGAAGCAATATTATCCAAGCAGAGATTTGATCTGAACAATTGATTAGTATTTATGAAGACAGTCACTGACAACCCCCCCCCCCCCTCCCCATTGCCAATGCTGTTTGAACTAACACTATATAAGAAATGAAAAATATAAACTCAGTCAAGCACATAGTCTGCCTGTACAAAACTTTGTATCTTTTTGGAATAAGAACTTGAAATGAATTTAGAAACAAAATACAGACACAATGTTCAAATATATAGCAAGTCTAAAGTAAGTGTGCAGTATGTTTTAAAATAGTTTCACTGGTGACAAGAAGCAGAGATGGCCATTGAATGGTTCTCCTTAGATGGCAGCAGGGCTTAAAGTGGTCTTGGAGAGATGGGGGAACTCATCTCCCCCACCATCCCTCCCCCTTAGCGGGCGCCGAAGGCGTGCGCCACAAAAAGGGTAGTGGCCTCACAAGGAAAGGGCGTGGCCACCTCAAAGTACCCCCAATTCAAAATAATGCCTCACAGCAGCATAATCTTATCCACATTACCCCACATACTAGTACCATTTACACACACAATGCCCACAGTAGCAAATCCCCTTAAACACGCAGTGCCCCCCTCTCACCAATTTTAGATTCGATGCACAATATAACAGTATATGTTGAACAACCTTTGCTCACCTCTCTTATGTCTTCCATGTGTCCCTTCTGCTTTCTTGTTGCCTTTGTCACTCTCCTCATGTGTCCATATCTTCATCCTCGGCAACCCTTACTCCCTCTCCTTTGGGACTGATCACCTGAATCTTTCTCTCTTTTACTTACCGCCTACATTTCCGCCTGATACCCTTTCAACTTCTGCTTCTATCTCACCCTGCGCCTCTCACTCTCCTATCTCACCCCCTAATCCTATCGCTCTCCCATCTCACCCCTGCTCCTCTCACTCCCCCATCTCACCCCCTGCTCCTCTCACTCCTCCATCTCACCTCCTGCTTCTCTCACCCCCCAATCTCACCCCCTGCTCCTCTCACTCCTCAATCTCACCTCCTGCTTCTCTCAGCCCCCAATCTCACCCCCTGCTCCTCTCACTCCTCCATCTCACCCCCTGCTCTTCTCACTTCTCCATCTCACCCCCTGCTTCTCTCACCCCCCAATCTCACCCCCTGCTCCTCTCACTCCTCTATCTCACCTCCTGCTTCTCTCAACCCCCAATCTCACCCCCTGCTCCTCTCACTCCCCCATCCTAAACCCTGCTCCTTTCACTCCCTCATCTCACCCACTGCTCCTCTCACTCCTCCATCTCACCTCCTGCTTCTCTCACCTCCCAATCTCACCCCTTGCTCCTCTCACTCTCCCATCTCACCCCCTGCTCCTCTCAGTCCCCCATCTCACCCCCTGCTCTTCTCACTTCTCCATCTCACTCCTGCTTCTCTAACCCCCCCAATCTCTCCCCCTGCTCCTCTCACTCCCCCATCTTAAACCCTGCTCCTCTCAATCCCCCATCTCACCCCCTTCTCCACTCACTCCTGCATCTCACTCCCTGCTCTTCTCACTCCCCCATCTCACTCCCTGCTTCTCTCACTCCCCCATCTCACCCCTGCTCTTCTTACTCCCCCATCTCAACACCTGCTCCTCTCACTCCCCCATCTCACCCCCTGCTCCTCTCACTCCCCCATCTCCCCACCTGCTTCTCTCACCCCCTCCCCATCTCACCCCCTGCTTCTCTCTCACCCCCCCCCCATCTCACCCCCTGTGTCCTGAGAGCCTTTAGCATCTGGTCTCCTGCTTCTCTCACCCCCTGCATAAGTGGCTGTGGCCTGGAGCATCAGGTCCCAGCTGCAGTGTAAAGCTGTCAGCAGCCACGACACAGTCCTCCTGGCTCGCAGATTGGCTACTATTCAAAGACACAGGGGCTGCACTCTGAATCTGGCACCGATTGTGGGCCATTCATGGCTCACGGACCGCCACCTAATGAGAAGCTGCCACTCTGCAAGCCGTGACTGGCTCATGCCAGATTTTGAAATAGCTGCCCCTTCTTTTGATTGGTTCTGCAGCTGGTCCATGAGCCGGGATTGGCTGGCGGCCGCTGACAACTTTACAATGCAGCTAGGATCTGATGCTCAGTTGTTGGTGTCCGGATAAACCTGTTCTGCCTGCAATTAGAGTTGACAGAACACAGTTCCGCCCCGTTCCAGCCCACTTTAACCTCTGGATGGCAGGAAAAAATTGGCAGCACAAATGCAGACCTCTGGCCATGGCAGGCCAGCCAGAGAAGGAGGGGGTTTAAGGACAGAGGACATGAGGGCTGGACTAAGTGTCATGCAAAGAAAAAAGAATTGCCGCATTATCATTGGAACTCAGCAATAGATTGTTGAGAAACAATGGATCTCCGCTATTGATGGCAAAACATCAACCATTGGTTGCAAAAAGGGGCTATTTTACCTGCACGACTGTAGCTCTCCTCAATAAAATCCACCACCTGCAATGGGCCAGTTGTAGTCCGTGACTGCAATGGCTTTACTGTAACTGGTAGTGATTTCCTATTGGAAGTTCTACCTGTCAGTCCCAGACATTACAGGCAGCCCCAGTGGGAGATGTTTTCTCCCTCTGGGAATGCCAGACCAGGCTGTGATTAGTAGAGAGCATGCTTCCTGTGTGTAGCCACTCCCTACCTTATCGTCAGCCCTAGCCAACTTTTATGGGCTGCAGTCAATGTAGTCTATAGAAGCTAGTATCTTACGCAGTCCTGCTGATGTCACCTGTCAGCTCCATTGTGCAGGTGCCGTGACCTGGCTGGAGGCTGGAAATAGTGTCTCATCTCATCGCCTGGATAAAGCAGCTTGGCCTGCTGCAGTCTTCCTCCTCCACACAGGTAGGAGCTGACGCTGGCAGCAAACTATTGTTGCTTACTAAACATAGATGGTCAATAAGCCCAATTCAGAGATGTATGCTACACTGATGTTTTTGCAAATGAGCAATTATCGACAGACTGTGCATGTGCTGCAATCGTACTGCGTATGTGCAAAGGTATCTTTGTGATTACGTTCGCAATGAGGATTCAGACGCAAAGTGACTGACAGAAAGTGACAGTTTGGGGGTGGTAACATGTGGTTAGCGGGGAGTGGTTGTAAAAACGCAGGCATGTCATGGCTGTTTATGGGGCATATTTGTGATGTCAGCTACAAGCTACTGCATAAAAAAAATGGCGCCTTTGTGACTACTGTCACTTCTAGTCTGAGTAGTGTCAAATCTATATTAGCCGAGTTGAATGATTTCAGTTGGAGATCTCCAGTTAATGATCGATCAGTGAGTGAATAAACACAAGACAGCGTGTTTTGTGTATCAGATATTCACTGTTTTAATTTCAGTTCGGACACACCTTTTATAGGATAACTCATACAGTGCAATACATATGAAATCATGCTTACGCGCGTGCCATCTTGTGCGCATATACCAATTAATTTAATAAGCAATTACTAGAATATTTCCTTATCTATTGTTTATATCTTTGCTTAGGTCATGTAATTCCTTGGCCGGAATCATAAGCGCATCCCTAAATATTTTGTTTCTGCGCCAGGCATTTTAATTGCCACAGGTGGTTTTTTCTTTGTTTTCTAAGGGGGTCATTCTGAGTTGATCGCTCGCTAGCAGTTTTTAGCAGTCGTGCAAATGCTAAGCCGCCGCCCTCTGGGAGTGTATCTTAGCTTAGCAGAAGTGCGAACGAAAGGATCGCAGAGTGGCTACAAAAAAAATTGTGCAGTTTCAGAGTAGCTCCAGACCTACTCCTAGCTTGCGATCACCTCAGACTGTTCAGTTCCGGATTTGACGTCACAAGCACGCCCTGCGTTTGCCCAGCCACGCCTGCGTTTTTCCTGGCACACCTGCGTTTTTCGAGCACTCCCTGAAAACGGTCGGTTGACACCCAGAAACGCCCCTTTACTGTCAATCACTTTGCGGCTGCCATTGCGACTGAAAAGCTTTGCTAGACCTTGTATTAAAATACTTTGCCCGTTGTGAAAGTACGTCGCGTGTGCGCACTGCGCCACATACGCATGCGCAGAAGTACCTTTTTTTGCATCATCGCTGCGTAACGAACATTTTTAGCTAGCGATCAACTCAGAATGACCCCCTAAATTCCTTCCTTGGGAGTTTAACATTAACATCTACTTATTTTGCAAGACAAATATTCATTTAGTTGAAAAACACATGGGCCCTCATTCCGAGTTGTTCGCAGCGGATCATCGCAAACGGCAGGAAACCCACAAACTGCGCATGTGCAAAAGCGGAAATACGCATGCGCAAGCATAGCGATACGACACTTGTGCAGAATTACTACAAATAAAACTGCTCATAATACACAAACGAAAACGGGGAGTGACGGAGGCGTGGCAGAGGCACGGCTTCGCAATCCTACGACATGGGCGTGAAAGTGGGCGGCTAGTGTGGGAGTATGCATCCAGCAGTAGGCGTGTTTTTGGCAAAAATGCGTATCCTATGTTAAAAGTACATAACAAATTTTCGCTATCTTCACGCAGCAGAAGAGTGAGTCTGCAGCTACTCAGCACTTGCGAAGCACTGTTACAAGTGTGTGTGTGCTCTAATTAGCAATTAATTAGCAACTGAATTCACCTGTTGAGCATTTACTTGCAAAACACTGCTCTTACAAAATAATACAAGCAGCAATTATATGGCCACTTCATATTTGTATCATACTTGCCTACCTGACCCTCTCCATGAGGGAGAAAATGCTCTGTTCCTGGACTTTCCGGGTAATGTATGATTGCCATCACCTGTGGTGAGCTAGTTAATTGACAAGAAAGGTGTTTCACCACAGGTGATGGCAATCATACATTACCAGGAAAGTCCAGGAACAGAGCATTTTCTCCCTCATGGAGAGGGTCAGGTAGGCAAGTATGATTTGTATTGTTAGCACAAACAAATCTGACACACTCACAAATAATGCACTGCATTTTTTGAACCAATAAAAATTAACTGATGTTAAATGCATGTTTAAATTATTTGTTTTATAATCTCAAATGTGACTAAACTAACGAATAAACTACATCAGCTAAATCTTCTCAACATAGACATATTCCTTTGTACATACTAAATAACATGAGCACCATAATGCAGCCTACATTTAATGTGACTTATTCTTTAAAAAATAAAAAAAAATAAAAAAAAAATATGTGTCCATATCTAATACTATGGCATGTTGCCCCTAGTAACCCAAGTTTTTTTTTTGTTAATTTTTTTGTATATGTTAATTTAAGTGTTGTGCAAGGCATACAGATTTAAAATTACACTATGCAATGTTTGTCTTAATATTCTGATTGTTCCCTTGTTCCACAAATGTCAATATGCCATGTTCAAGTTTACAGGGCACAGTTTTCATGAGTGCATAACCTTTAATAAAACACACAAACAATTGTAAAGTAATTTTTTTTTACTTCAAATAAAGTTCAAAATCAACACAACATGGCTACAAATGAGCATCACATACAGAGATGGACATAGCAGCAAGCAGATGGCATTGGGCAAATGCACATAGCAGAACCCAGTACTATGGTAACCCCTTATTCTGCCTGAATTTGTTTTTTTAAATTAAGTAAGTGAACCCCCAGCCAGACTAAACTTTTAGGGGAACTGAGGTAGATTCCGGAACAAACACACAAACACAAACATACACAGCACGCTAGGAAGAGGAAGATGGCTCAGGTGTAGGCACAAATAACTCACAGGCTACAATTTAAAGAAAACATTTCACTTTGAGGGAGTTCTACATTCTGGCCACATAAGCCAAAATAAAAAAATACATCGAGGCAACATGTAAAACATGGGTGCTGCCCATCTGGAGAGACATCACTTTCTCTTTTTTTTCCCCGCCTGATGATGTTCTTCTTGGCTTGGTCTGCGGAGCGACCTTCGAGGGCCCTGCCCAGTGGGATGTTCTTCCTGGGCAGGAGGAGGGGAGGGAGCCGATGTGGCTGGCTCTCTGCCACTGTGGGCAAGGGAGACAGCGATGTCCTGGAGCCCTTGCCGAATGGAATTGGCAAGTACATGGAAGGAGGAGGCGAGTTGATCTTGTCCCTGCCTGATCTCTGCCAGACCTTGGCAGAGTTGAGCTACACCTTGCTCCACACTGGTTCTGTGCTCAGTGAGCCGGACAGGTATCTGGCTTACCTCCCGGAGCATCCTGTCCTGAAAAGCATTCAGGCTCTCACTATACCTGGCTATTTCAGTCAGGATTTCCAGGATAGCAGAGGGTTGGGTGGGGGGGCCAGTTGGAATCTGGATGGGTGGGATTTGTGGTCCCACACTGCCAGACACACTAGGTCCCTCCACCTCAGCCTCAGCCACATAACCCTCCTGTGACTCTACCTGCTCACCCCCCTGTGCTGTGTTATGTGCAAAGCAAATAGAAGAATGAGTGTAAAAAGAGTAGATAAAAACAATATGAGATTTTTGTTTAAATAAAAAAATAAAATAAAATAAAATAATTGTTGAAGTTAAGCGGGTGTTGTGTTTATTTATGCTATAAAGGAACAGCACATTGGCGTGCAGAAATTGGGGACCTTAAACAGTTCACACATCATACTTAAGAATAATAAAAAAAAAAACAACAACAATAATTAAAAAAAAACAATCATTAGGAGGTTATGGATTATAAATACATGTAAACACATTTATTCACACACTACACATCTACACAATACTTCAAACATTTGCATTAGACCAGGCACATTTCCAATATCTATATTTGTAATTTTTCCAGATCAATGTTTATGGCCAATTATGGCTACAAAGTGTTCTTCTGGTATTCTTTGAAGACTTAATTGGTCAGGACCATTGTCATTCATTCATTACACTAATTGGATTCGTAATTGAGGAGGGCTTGTGGACTTTAAACTGAAAGGTGTAATTTCACTTAATAGAAAAAAAACCCATTGTTGTGCGTTTTTCCGCAAAAGTGTGCACTTTTAAGAAGAATGTGTAAATCTACTAAAACTTAGTATTTTTTGATTTTTTGACGTTTGTGTTAATGCGATGCCTTCGCATTGCTGCGATGTCATTTGGCGTACGCCCACATTGTGTAATACTGCGAACGACTTGGCAAAAATACGTTGGGGGCGGATATTCGCAATTTTGCAACATGTTCACATTTTTGCTCATACCTTGTGCGAACGAAAAAAATAGCGAACAACTCGGAATGACCACCATTTTACCTTAAAACTGAGGTTATGAATAAATACTCCATTTTGTATCAAGATGGAGTCTTGCTCACTGGATATCCTAACATCAGATCTAGCATTCCCTTCTTTGTTTATTCATAACTTTCTTTTGACCTTCTTAACTGACATACTTTAGCCTTTTTAACTGGGGTCACGGCTTGCTGAACTACAGGTACTTTACACACTAGCCCGGGCACAACCATTCCCAGTACTCGTGCATAGGACACAACCATTCCGCATAGTAGCCCATGATCCCAGTGTCTCTGGTCATTCAGATTGTCCACAATTCTTTATTGCATAGTCCTTTTGCAATACTCTAGCATCCATGGTTCTCATCATAGTTCAACATGCTTAGTCCTTCTAGTACTTTGCTGCAAATAGCATAAACATCTTGTCCATCTTATGGTGACTCCTCTTTATAACACATCAATAATTAAAGTTTATGCAGGGGGCGTGGCTTGGTACATCATGGAGTAACAGCTCCCTCACTTCATCCTGTTTAATATCCTGTTCCCTGGTGGATATTACACTGTATCCCATGTGCTGCTTTGGGAATACTCACTGTGCCCTCCGGTGCATGTGGAGGGGGCATGGAGGTGACTTTACCGCTGCTGGACTGCTGATAACTGAAGGAGCTGTGTGCCCTCCGGCCGAGACGTCCCTACTCCGTGCGCCCTCTGACTTCCGGTCGTGGAAGTCTCCCTGCACTCCGGCAGCTGCTGCTGTGTCTACGGCTCCGTGAGCGGGGCTGACACCGAGTGTGGAGCCAGAGTCATTACCTCTTCTATCGCCGGAGGCCGCGGGGTCCCGCCGAACGGCCGCCATCTTATGCTCCCCGCTGTGGATGCCTGCTGCCGCTGGCGGGAGACTGTGCCGCCTATTGCAGTGCTGTTTAGTGGACACCAGGACAGTGACTCTCCTACACTGGGGCCCCTCTGTTGATCCAGGTGAGCTGACTGAGTCTCTGTGGGGATGCATTCCCATCCTGGGGGCCTTGTGGTGGTAGCAAGCTGTGGCCATCTTGGATGGGGCTTGTACTCCACCTTCATTCATAAAGCCTGGTTACTGTATTACCTCAGAGTCACAGCCTCAGGGCACAGCTGTAGACTCCAGTTACAGGTGCTCCATTTTATATTTTATCAGTTTTGCTGCATTCTAGCTACTACACTTTCCTGTTATATTGCACCTGTGCTGCTTACTTTTGGATATTACAGATGCTCTCCTGTTACAATATATAGGTCTTGCTGCATCCCCAAAAATTCTCACTACCCTTCTGTTCTATTACATCAATACTGCAGCATCTTGGGAATTACAGACACTCTCTAGTAATATCAGTGCGGCTGCACTTCCGAAACTACAGACGCTCTCCTGTTATATTAGTGCGGCTGCACTTTCGTAACTACAGACGCTCTCCTGTTATATTAGTGCAGCTGCACATCCAAAACTACAGACGCTCTCCTGTTATATTAGTGTGGCTGCACTTCCGAAACTACAGACGCTCTCCTGTTATATTAGTGCGGCTGTACTTCCGAAATTACAGACGCTCTCCTGTTATATTAGTGCGGTTGCACTTCCGGAACTACAGACGCTCCTCTGTTATATTATATCCTGTTCCGTATATACAACGATGGGGAAGTCCAGTGCCGTGAAACGTCTTGAGAAGTATGC
This sequence comes from Pseudophryne corroboree, assembly GCF_028390025.1. Classification (NCBI taxonomy): domain Eukaryota; kingdom Metazoa; phylum Chordata; class Amphibia; order Anura; family Myobatrachidae; genus Pseudophryne; species Pseudophryne corroboree. The sequence continues at coordinate 301,313,518 of NC_086452.1, forward strand.
CAGAACCCCACAGTCACCAGTCTCTGATAGCCGCACTATTCCTTCGCCTCCCTCTCCTCCTCAGATTGATGATGCGGATGGAGGCAGTGACTCCCAGCATTCTACTCAACAAATTTTGCAGGCGATATCTGCGTCGGAGCAGAGGGTTTCTGACAAGATTGGACAGGTCCAAATTGATGTCTCCCTGCTTCGGCAAGACCTACAAAAAATTATGGAACGGGTTGGTGAGATTGAGCACCGTATCTCTGACCTGGAGGACGTTGCTAACCCCTGGAAGAGTAAAGTGGATGATTTCTCATCTCAGATGGCCACCATCCAAGCTAAACTGTCTGATGTTGAGGGGCGACTGCGACGCAACAATGTGCGATTTGTGGGGCTTCCTGAAAGGGCTGCGGGAACTACGCCTGAAAAGTTTTGGGAGGATTGACTATGCAGTCTTTTTGCTAGAGAAGCTTTTAGTCCTCAATTTGCGGTGGAACGGGCTCATAGGCTTCCTCCTTGTCCTCCTCTGCCTGGAGCCCCTGCCCGGACCTTCATTGCTCGCTTCCTTCATTTTAACGACAGGGACACTCTTCTACGCTTGGCACATACTGATGGTTCTCTCCAGTTTGAAAAATCATTCTATATCTGCCTTTCCGGATTTCGCTCTGAATGTACAAAAATCTCGTGCTCAATTTGTGCAAGTCAAGCGTAAACTACGAGATCGCAATATTCAGTGCTCGATGCTGTTTCCGGCCAGATTGCGGGTAGTTCATTACAACAGTACTCATTTCTTTACCACTCCGTGTGACTTAGAAGACTGGCTTGAGTGACAGCCTCGCGCTCCACGCTGAAGGTTACTTGTTGCAAATATGGCTAATGTGTCTTCGCTGTTTGATGTGTTCCACTATGCCTCTCCACTGCATTTCTACCATTGTATATGCATTGTGCACTATGTTATAGGGTTTTTTTCGATTGTTTTCTATATGTGGGGGAGTGCACGTCTGTGCTTATCGCTTTTGGGGTACATATAGGTATATATGCATTTGCACAGGTTGGTTCACCAGGGAAATGAATATTCGAATTCGCTAGGGAGTCCCACGCTGGATATAGCTGTAGGGACTTTTTCTTTACACCCTAGCAATTGGTCTTATTTTTTTTATATATAAGATTGTTCTAACTGTTTTGGTATAGGTATCAGGTATGCCTCAGGTTTTGTAGGTTATACGGGGTGGGTTAGGTAAGGGTTAGTTTTTTTTTTCTTTATGTCATCACCATTTCTGGTCTCTGTTTGTGTTTGCCCACCTACATGTTGGTGAAAGTTAGTATTGTGAATGGTATAATACTATTTTGCGTTAAAATGCTGAAGATGTTTTGTAACGACTTCTATGTGTGTGGTAACATAGTAACGTAGTAACTAAGGTTGAAAAAAGACAATTGTCCATCGAGTTCAACCTATTTGTGGTCTCCTATGCAGTCTTATTATAGGACTAGTTATTTTTATGTTAGGACTAGTTAAATTAACTATAATGCGTGCCTACGCACCATAACCCTGAATATCTTTATCCAATAGGAATTTATCTAGCCCATTCTTAAAGCTGTTGACTGAGTCCGCAGTTACTACTCTCTCAGGCAGGGAATTCCAAACACGTATTGTCCTTACTGTGAAAAAACCTTTCCACCTCAATGTGCGGAAACTCCTCTCCTCTAACCTAAGCGAGTGACCATGTGTTCTCTGTGCTGATCTTATAGAAAACAGGTCTCTCCCAAGCTCTATGTATTGACCCCTTATTTATTTGTAGATGTTGATCATGTCCCTTCTTAGTCTCCTCTTTTCCAATGTAAACATGCCTAGCCTTGCAAGCCTTTCCTCGTATTCCAGCGTCTCCATGCCCTTGATTAGTTTGGTCACCCACCTCTGAACCTTTTCTAGCTCCAGGATATCTTTTGTCGAAGTCAAAAATATTACATAGAGAGAACATAAAGACTCCACACATTGAGTCGCTATGCTTGCAAATGCGCACAGCAATATATGGTAACATACGCATTTACACAGACATGCCACAAAGATGTATTCAACACATATTTCATACAGCACATAAATTGAACATATCAAGCGCCAGACATCGTAATGTTTTAAATTATATAATGGAGTAACGTCATGTATGTGTATTATTGTAGTGGAGCAAGATGGACATGTCGTGCTTGGTATCAAAGTAATCAGATTAATGAGTGTATTAATTCGGTGCCTGTGGTTAGATTGTAGCATATTGCAATGAGTAGTTATGATTGAATGTAGGAATATGAAGTCACTTCTACTGGAACAAAAGGATTCTGAAAGGAGCATGTGATAGACAGGAAACCCAAGACCAGCAACCTTGAACAAAAGCCCTCACACTGACCAGTGACTCATCATGAATGAGAAAGTTCCCTCCCTTAGACTAATAACAAGAGATCTGTGCATGCCCCCAAGAGACTCAGTGTATAGGTGATCACACACTTTTTGTCCCAGATGCTGAGCGAGATGGAGTGTTGGTAATATTTTGCTGCTGTTAGCTGGAGTTAAGACACAGCTAAAGATGGAGGAACTGGAGCGATTATAAAGTGCATTGAGGAAGATGGTGATGTATTACTGGCCATGTCTGTATTTGAATTAGTTTGTAATAACTGCTTACTGAGTAAATTGTAACCATGTAATTATATATATATACTGTACATTGTGATATATTGAATACATATCCTTTTAATAACAAATATATACATTGATGAACTTTGGAACTCAGATAATGTGTGGGTGTATTGTTTTTCTCTTATGGGATGCAGTGTTTTGCCATGTATAGCGCTCATTCATAGCACATGGTAATAAGATGCGCAGGCGTCCACAGTATATATTAGAGCTGGCATTTTAAATATTTGTTAGAAAATAATTTGACTTGCACACCTTTTTGTAATATGATGCCCAAAATTGCACACAGTATTTAAGATGTGGCCTCACTAGTGATTTATATAATGGGAGTATAATACTCTCGTCCCTTGCATCAATTCCTCATTTTATGCATGCTAATATCTTATTAGCCTTCTTTGCTGCACTCCTACTTTGGGTACTGCTGCTTAATTTGTTATCTATGTGAACCCCTAAGTCTTTTTCCAGTACAGAATCCCCTAATATTACCCCATTTAGTATGTAGGTGTAATTTTGGGTCTTGCCCCCACAGTACATTACCTTACACTTGTCTGTGTTGAATCTCATTCTCCATTTTGCTGCCCATGCTTCCAGTTTAGTTAAGTCATTCTGAAGAGACTCAGTATTCCCCTCCGTATTTATAACCTTACACAATTTGGTATCGTCTGCGAAAATTGACACCATGCTCTCTAGACCTGCTGTTAGGTCGTTGATGAAAATGTTGAACAAAAGTGGTCCAAGTACAGACCCTTGTGGCACACCACTTAGTATTTTAATCCAATTTGAAAATGATCCATTGACCACAACACGCTGCTCCCTATTATCTAACCAATAGGTTCTCAAACTCGGTCCTCAGGACCCCACACAGTGCATGTTTTGCAGGTCTCCTCACAGAATCGCCAGTGAAATAATTAGCTCCACCTGTAGACCTTTTACAATGTGTCAGTGAGTAATTCATACACCTGTGCACCTGCTTGGTTACCTACAAAACATGCACTTTGTGGGGTCCTGAGGACCGAGTTTGAGAACCTGTGATCTAACCAATTACTGACCCAAGTGCATATTGTGCTCCCTAGCCCTATTTCTTGTAGCTTATAGATAAGACACATGTGTGGTACAGTGTCGAAAGTTTTGACAAAGTCTAAAAAGATTATATCCACCTCCTTTCCCTGATCCAGGTTCACACTTACTGTTTCATAAAAGCCAAGTAAGTTGGTCTGACATGATCTGTCCTTCACAAATCCATGTTGGTTCCTTTTAATGACCTTATTTGCTTCAAGGATCTTTTGAATACTGTCCCTTAGAATACCTTCCAATACTTTCCCCACTATAGATGTAAGACTAAATGGTCTATAATTACCTGGTTCAGCTTTGCTCCCTTTTTTAAATATCGGCACTACATCCGCTATACGCCAGTCCTTGGGAACCATACCCAATTTAACTAAATCCATGAAGATCAAAAATAGAGGTCTTGCTAGTTCAGCGTGCAGCTCCACAAGAACCCTTGCGTGAATTCCATCATGACCAGGGGACTTATTAATCTTTAACTTTTTTAATCGGTCACAGACTACCTCCTCACACAAATAAGCATTTAGCAGTGGGACATTATCTTTGTTGAGATTTTGTGTTAGACCCAGCATTTGGTCCTCTCTGGTAAATACCGTTGAAAAAAACTTGTTTAGTTTGTTTGCTATGTCATTATCATTTTTGATTAAGACTCCCCTTTTGTCCTTTAAAGGGCCTATACTCTCCTTCTTTAGTCTCTTACTGTTGATGTACTTAAAAAAAAAAGGGATTCGCTTTGCTTTCCTTTGCTACTAGTCTTTCAGTTTCTACTTTTGCCGCTCTTATTCCTTTTTTGCATATTTTGTTACAGTCCTTATAGTGTTGAAATGACTCTGCATCCCCCTCAGATTTGTATTTTTTAAATGCTCGTCTTTTTGTCCATTAATTCCTTTATATTTTTGTTAAACTATATTGGTTTGGGATTTTTATTCCTTTTTTTGCTGCTGGTGGGAATAAATTTACGAGTATTATTAATTAGCAGTGACTTTAATACATCCCATTTCTCTGTAGTATTTTTTCCTTGAAACACGATTTCCCATTCAATGTCCCTTAATGCTTCCTTCATCATGTCAAAGTTGGCTTTGCTAAAGGTTAGAGTCCTAGTTGAGCCAGTATAGGACTGCTTATGAAAACGGGTTCACTACGATATGCTGGCGGTCGGGCTCCCGGCGACCAGCATACCGGCGCCGGGAGCCTGACCGCCGGCTTACCGACAGTGTGGCGAGCGCAAATGAGCCCCTTGCGGGCTCGCTGCGCTCGCCACGCTACGGGCACGGTGGCACTCTACGCGCGCCACACTATTTTATTCTCCCTCCAGGGGGGTCGTGGACCCCCACGAGGGAGAATAAGTGTCGGTATGCCGGCTGTCGGGCTCCCGTGGGCCGGTATGCTGGTCGCCGGGAGCCCGACCGCCGGCATACTGAAGACCACCCTATGAAAACTGATATTGAATGTGACCATATTGTGGTCGCTGTTACCTATGGGCTCTTCTACTTCAATATTTGATACCAATTCCCCATTGTTAGTTAATACCAGGTCTAAGATTGCATTGTACCTAGTTGGTTCCTCGATTAATTGAACTAAGTAATTATCATTTAGCGCAGGGGTGGCCAAACAGTCGATCGCGATCGACTGGTTGATCGCGGACATGCGACCAGTCGATCGCTATCCGCCGCCCAGCCACCCGAAGCTGCGCCTCTCCTGCCTGCCGCTCTGCCTCCTCAGTCTGGTCTGCGGCAGTGACGGCCGAGTGTATAGCTCAAATCAGGTGCCGGTTCGTTAGCCAATGAGAGCTCGCGGACCGGCGCCTGATTTGAGCTATACACGCTGCCGTCACCGCCGGAGATTAGATTTGTTAAGCAGGGCGGCAGGCAGGAGAGGCGCGCGCTGCGCTCTCCACTCCGGTGAGCTCTACTATGGGGGCATATCTGGCATTGTGGGCACATGGCTCAGTGGGGGCATATCTGGCACTGTGGGGTCATATGTGGCACTGGGGGCATATCTGGCTCTGCGGGCACATGGCACTGTGGGGGCATATCTGGCACTGTGGGGGCATATCTGGCACTGTGGGCACATGGCACTGTGGGGGCATATCTGTAATCTGGTGCTGTGGGGGCATATCTGGCACTGTGGGGGCATATCTGTAATCTGGCGCTGTGGGGCATATCTGGCACTGTGGGGGCATATCTGTAATCTGGCGCTGTGGGGGCATATCTGGCACTGTGGGCACATGGCACTGTGGGGGCATATCTGTATCTGGCACTGTGGGGGCATATCTGGCACTGTGGGGGCATATCTGGCACTGTGGAAACATGGCACTGTGGGGGCATATCTGTATCTGGCACTGGAGGCATATCTGGCACTGTGGGGGCATATCTGGCATTGTGGGCACATGGCACTGTGAGGGCATATCTGGCACTGTGGGCACATGGCACTGTGGGGGCATATCTGGCACTGTGGGGTCATATCTGGCACTGTGGAGGTATATCTGTAATCTGGCACTGTGGGGGCATATCTGGCACTGTGGGGGCATATCTAGCACTGTGGGCACATGGCACTGTGGGGGCATATCTGTATCTGGCACTGTGGGGGCATATCTGGCACTGTGGGCAAATAGCACTGTGGGGGCATGTGTATCTGGCACTGTGGGGGCATATGTGTTTGAGGTTTTTACCTGTGGGGGCCAATGTGTTATTTCGTGTGAGGCAGTCATTACACTCTGTGCAGCAAGGCTACGTCCCTTTTTTTTGTTATACCACGCCCACTTTTTGTTATGCCACACCCCTTTTTTGCGCGCGCCTGCCGCGCGCGCTATTATTCCTCCTAGGTAGATCACAAAAGCTTTTTAGCTTTCAAAGTAGATTGCCGACTCCAAAAGTCTGGCCGCCTCTGATTTAGCGTGTTTAAAAATATATTGTGCCTAGCAGTATCACGTGAATTGATTTTCCAGTTTATCTCGGGATAGTTAAAATCTCCCATCACTACTATGTCTCCTACTCCTGCTGCTCTTTTGATTTGGTTCAGTAACAATTTCTTGTCAGACACATTAATACCAGGTGGCCTGTAGCATAACCCCAATAACTTCTTTATACCTTTACCCCCGCATGCAATTTCTACCCATAACGTCTCAATAGTATTTACAGTCCCTTCTTGAATATCTTCCCGTATAACAGGTTTTAGAAATGGCTTTACGTAAAAACATACCCCGCCACTCCGTTTAGTTAGTCTGTCTCTCCTGTACAGCGTGTAACCCTCTAGATTGACTGTCCAATCATTAGATTCGTCCCACCACATTTCAGTAATTCCTATAATATCATATTCCCTGCTTGCTGCGAGGATTTCTAGTTCCCCCTTTTTACCTTTAAGGCTTCTAGTATTTACATACATAAAATTGAGATATGTATTTCCCCTTATGGTAGGGACATCGTAATTCTTATGCAGTAAAGATGACCCGTTATCGTCGTTGGATACTGTTATTCTAAAACCCTTTTTAGTTCCCATATTACTACCCTTGCCATCTGCTCTATTCCTCCCCCCTACTCCTCCCCCGTTTTGTTCACTAACGCCACCCCTGCTATTCTTACTGAATGACCCGTCATTTCTTGCTAAACCCTCCCCCCAGGCACCTAGTTTAAAATCTCCTCCAACCTTCTAACCATCCTTCCCCCCAGCATCGCTGCCCACTCCTCATTCAGGTGCAATCCATCACGACAAAAAAGATGGCACCTGACTGAGAAGTCCGCCCAGTGTTCTATGAACACAAACCCTTCTTTCCTGCACCAATCCCTAAGCTACACATTTACCTCCCTAATCTCCCTCTGTCTTCCTTGGCTAGCGCGTGGTACGGGTAATAATTCGGAGAATATTACCTTAGATGTCCTTGCCTTAACTTTCTTGCCTAATTCTCTATAGTCTTTCTTAAGGACATCCCACCTTCCACTAACTTTGTCGTTGGTGCCAACGTGCACCAAGACTGCTGGATCATGCCCCTCCCAACAATCTGTCTACCCGGTCCGCGATATGCCACACCCGAGCACCCGGGAGACAACAGACCATACGGTGATCACGGTCCTGGTAGCAGATTGCCCTTTCTGTCTTCCTAATAATGGAATCCCCTACCACCACAATCTGACTAGGTACCTTACTAACTTTTATACCAACTGCGCCAGAGGGACCGCTCCTCTAGTTGCTTGAGGGAACAGTCTCCTCCGGCACCATCATTTCTTCACTATCATCCTCTGATCCCTCGTCCAGTCATGCGAATATATTGGGGTTTGATAGTTCAGAGATGTCGAGCCTCCCCCTCTTTTTCTTCATTCTAACTGTGGCCCAGCTAACTGCCTGGTCATCCTCATCTACCAGTGACCCCTCCCTCAACTCCTCCACCTTTCTATCTAAACTTCGCTTGAGATTGTGAATATCCCTCAGTCGCGTAACGGTTTGCTCTAGATCAGTTACCTGGGCTTCCAGGGCAACCGTTCGCACACACCTCATGCAGATGTACTCACACTGGGACGGTTGCTCCAGGTGCGCGTACATCTTGCACGACATGCACTGAGTGAAATCCCCAATCCCAGCCCCACCCATTTTTTTGTAAGGTCTAACTCCCTGTTACCCAAGAAGAAATAGAGAAGCAAAACAATCTAGGCAAAACACTTACTATAGTTAAGCTTCTACTTATCTATCCTTTGCGTCCCCTAGTCCTTCGCTTTTTTGCAGCAGTAGTCACCGGTTCCTTCGCTTGTATTCAGCAGTCTCCGTTCCCTTCCGTCCTCTCCTCTGATGTCTTCCTTGCCCCCTTGTGCAGCTCAGCAGTGGATTCAGACTCCACAGGCAGATTGTGTGTCTCTACGGTCATACGGGCCGGAGTGCTTTGTGCCAGACATTGCAGAGTTCCTCCTTTCTTTCTTTTCTCCATCCTGTTAGCTAGCTCTGCCTCTTGATTCTCTATGGCCGCTGTTGATGGGGGGTTCACCTGCTTGCCTGTAATGTTCGTGGTATAAATGACAAGGTTAAGAGGTCCTTAGTTTTATCGCAGATCAAAAAAATATCGGGCAGATATAGGGTGTCTCTCGGAGACCTATTTAACAGGCAGTAGGGTCTTGGCTCTTAAAAGGCCCTGGGTGGGACACATGTATAATTCCACGTTTTCACATAACTCTAGGGGGTGTTTCTATCCTTGTTAAAAAAATCTATACAGTTTCAATTGGAATCCAGTAAAACTGATAGCCATGGCAGGTACATCTTTCTTTGTGCGGTTGTTAATCGAATCACACTTCATATATTAGCTATATATATCCCTCCTCCATATAATAATGAAGTTCTCCGTCAGGCGGCTACATTTATTGCTCAATCTCCAGCTACACCAGTGGTTTGTATGGGGGATTTTAATAATGTTATGGACCACCACTTAGATCATTGGAAGGGTTCTGGTGTGCCTGCTTCTCATCCTCCCTCTCCAACTCTGTTTGCGCATTTAGTCGCAGAGTTGGTTTGGGTGGATATATGGAGATATCGCAATCCCTCTGTTGCTCGATACTCCTGTTATTCCACTTCTTTTCATACTATGTCCCAAATAGATTTGGTTTTAATTTTCCCAGACTTGTCTTCAGTTGTGGCAGATGTAACTTATCTATCTAGAGGTATTTCAGATCTCTTTCCTCTGCTATTTATGTTAAATACGCTTCAGGCCAAGGGGACCAGATTTTGGAAACTTAATCCTTTTTGGCTGACCTTGATGCCTGCTGGCTCTGACTTGATTGCTGATTGGCAGGGGTTCCAGTCCGATAACTCTTCGCATCCGGACCTGTTAATTAGACATGATGCTTTCAAGGCCTATATTAGAGGCTCCTTTATTAAACGCATTTTTGAGATCAAATTGTTCCATAGACAAGAGGAGTCTCGCCTTGAACGGTTATGTAGTTGGAGGCTTAGTTTTTCCTCTCTCATTCATGTTTTGATAGGGGGCTATTGCTGGATGTGCAGAGGGAGTGGACTGAATATCTTTTTGAAAAATCTAGGCGTAGATTGCTATTTTCTAAACATGAGCACTATTTTCAGGCTGACATAGGAGGCAAATATTTAGCATATTTAACAAGAGATGAGTCTACTGCCAATGTAGTCCAGAGTATACAAAATTCACAAGGTCAGGTATGCTATTCTGGGGATGAGATTGTAGAAGTGTTTCGCAGTTATTATTCTTGTCTGTACACTTCCAAGGCTGCATATACAAAAGAGCAACTGCAGAATTATTTGGACCAAGTTGCATTGCCGCATTTCGTTCAAGACGCTATTGATATCCTCGATGCTCCATTTACATTGGAGGAGGTTGGGGTAGGTGGTGCGAGTCAGGGTTGGGAAGGGAGACGGGAGCTGTGACAGCAGAGTAACTATGTTTGTGTGTACTTTTTACACACAGGACATGTTGTGGTGTATCTATCTTTAAAAAAAACAACTTTTATTTATATATATATTTTTTTTTTTATTATTATTATTATATCTTTTTTATTTATTACTCTTGGCTTGCCATATACCTTTGCAGAGTTGTGCGTGTATATACATCTATAGGTATTTTGGTTTATGGTACCTTGCATCGTCTATTCTGGATCGAATGGACTAGTGCTATGTATATGTTTCTGTTTATATGAATTTAAACTGGAAGGTTGTTCTGATCATGAATATATGTGGGCTACTTTGTATAATCGAGTGGTGTATGACATAATGTAATTGTTACTGTTTAATGTTTGTATTGTTTTGTTATTGTTTTTTTTTCTCTCTCTGTATTGAAATTTTCAATAAAGAATACGCAATTTAAAAAAAATATTCAAGTTTATGCAATTGATCGAATCTTGTCATCATCCCAGCATGTGATTCTATTTTTCTTCTCTCTGGAACAACAAACAAGTGTGAGTATTTTGCCTATCAGCCATACTATAACTTTATCACAAAATAGATAACTCTAGGCAATGAAAATCCTCCAGTAATCACCAACAAAATACAGGAGAATAATTATGTAAAAAGTTTAATCCAAGTCACTGGATTCTTCCATGAGTACCGCCCAGAGAGCCATTTGTTTCTGTGATAAACTTTGGAAAATTGGCTCTGTGCAGATAGAGCCATCTTTATTTTAGCCTTTAATAGGATTGATTGAGCCAGGGCAGTCTGACTTAATCCCCTGCTGCAATGACTTAATCCCCTGCTGTATTGCTCTCTCTTATTGTATTGCAGCTGAGAACAATAGATGAAAGGCTTATGGTAATAAACCATGGTGTGACTAGCTGCAGCATAGAAGCCAAGATGATCGTGGCTCCATCTGTATCTCTTTAACTTGGGATAGGTGGTCCTCAATGGCCTCAACAACTTCATATGTGTCATTAATGTAATTACAACAAGCTTCCTTTACAGTCATGCACATACCTTCTTCCTTTGCAGTCAGAAAGTCTGTAAACATTCTATGAGACTGCACCGTACGCTTTATTATTTTCAACTCTTGCCCAATAAACTAAAAAGCTTTGTCCTACAATTGAGTCATATTTTCTAATACTGTAGTTCAGCCAAATCTATAACAAGTTAGAATGCTTCCTTTATGCAGCACTTGTTAATCCATGGTATGTCTGTTAAATTTCTTGGGACAACTCTCTTTGGCCACTGTTGTGGCTTTTGTATATCGTCATGTGAGATAGAATCACTATAAAAGGTTGTAGGCACTAGTTGGCCTAAAGTACAATTACCATATCCTCTGTATGGGAGCCACTTGTATGCCTTTTCTCCCACATAAATAATATACATTTTCTGGTAACATATATGGAATGTTATTCACTACAGTTTGCAAACTGATTAATGTATTGTCTTCCACCTGTGAGTCTGGAGTTATACCTGCGTGGTCTGGAGTATGCTCACACCTGTGAGTCTGGAGTTATACCTGCATGGTCTGGAGTATGCTCACACCTGTGAGTCTGGAGTTATACCTGCGTGGTCTGGAGTATGCTCACACCTGTGAATCTGGAGTTATACCTGCGTGGTCTGGAGTATGCTCACACCTGTGAGTCTGGAGTTATACCTGCGTGGTCTGGAGTATGCTCACACCTGTGAGTCTGGAGTTATACCTGCGTGGTCTGGAGTATGCTCACACCTGTGAGTCTGGAGTTATACCTGTGTGGTCTGGAGTATGCTCATACCTGTGAGTCTGGAGTTATACCTGCGTGGTCTGGAGTATGCTCACACCTGTGAGTCTGGAGTTATACCTGCGTGGTCTGGAGTATGCTCACACCTGTGAGTTACAGTGAACTTACTCCACCATTCTTGAGCAGTTTCTGCTATCTGTATTTGCATTCCACTTATTAGCGTAGTCTCTTTGTCACCATCATCACAACTATAAACACTATAACCACGGGTTTGAGTCAAATTTACCTTGGAATGGGCATAATTTACTTGTCCCAGTTGTTTGTATATTGGTGTTAAACTTATCATCTCTTCATTTCTATTACCCATTGTACAAGAGTGTCATTAACTTTGATTGTGGGTAATTCAAAACAAAATTCTGGATCTTGTGCCATAGCAATGATCGTAAATGGCACAAGGGTCAGTAGTTCAGTCATATTAAAAGGAACTCCAACCCAATTCATGGATGTAACTGCTACTGGAGACTGTGTACAAATCCAGGAGTTCTTTAATCCCAAAATCTGGGCTGCTTTGTAGTGTGCCTGTACAAAAGAGTTTACCCACAGCTTAAAGAGCTCTCTCTTAGCTCTGTCAGTGGTAGTCCCTGCATATGTACAGTTCTGGAAATTGTCACTCTGTATCAATTATTAATGAAAAAAACAAGTGTCACAATAATCACTGTTATCATAGCAGAACACATTATACATCCCCAAAGATCCTTGTTAGATCTTGAGCCTATTAGACTGCGTCTATGCATGGTCCCGTACAATGATTCTATAATACTTCCTTTGAGACTTTCTTGTATCCCAGTGTCCTTATTTGACACTTTGCTGAGCTATGCAATCAATAGAGCTTGGCACAGACTTTCGAGTCAGGGTTCATTTCCTTTATAACCACTCAGTCTCCAAATTGCAGCTTGTTCTCATATCTGCATTGGAATCTAGAATGGAGGGTAAAACTTGATAATAGAATTCAATCAATCAGTTGTTGTATTTGGATTACATGTTCAATTAAGTATCATGTATCAAAATTGCATTTTTTTCCTGTAAGGTAATTTAATTTTCACCTTATATAATTTCAACTTGTTTTTCACTTATTAAATGTGTTTCTATTACTCTTGGTTAACGGTTGTTACAATCAAATCTAATATTCAGTTAAATCATCAAATTAATATCACAATGACAGATAAACATGACATCCTAGCCTATAATGAGAATCAAATTATGTCTCATAAGGTATCGGCTAGTATTTCACCCGTGAACTGTGTGCTGCTATAACTCTTTATTTTCTCATGGCACACCATATTTGCAAATAACCTTTGGTAAGTTCTTTACACTGCAACCTCAGTGTTTGCTGACTTGTAAAGCCCCTTCTCCTTCCAGTGGGATAATTGGTCTGTGTACACACAAGGGCAAATTCATATCTCAAGCAGTGGCGTAACTAGAAATTTTTCTCCCCCAAGCCAAAAAATCCCTCGGCGCCCCCCCCCCCCCTCCCTCATGCTCCATAATTGGGAGCAAGAAAGGGATAAATATGCGCGCGCCGAAGGCGCGCGCGTCAAAAAAGGGGTGTGGTTTTGTTGGAATGGGCGTGGTTTCCCATAAAGGGGCGTGGCATTGCAGGAAAAGACTACCTTATACCCCAGTTTTGCAACCTGCACGCCCAGACGTTAGCCACCACAGGAAAGAAAAATAATCCTGATTCATGCCCCTTACATTATTTGTCATTTTTCCTCCTTATAGTAATGCCCAGTATACATTATGCCACATACTGCAATGGCCCTTAGACATTATGCCGCACACAATAATGCACATGACACAATATGCACACACTGTAATGCCTGTGACACATTATGCCACACACCGTAATGCCTGTGACACATTATGCCACACACCGTAATGCCTGTGACACATTATGACAGGAATCGCAATGCCCGTTATACATTATGCTACACACTGCAATGGCCCTGATACATTATAGCACATACAATGTCTGTGACACATTATGACACACACCGCAATGTCCGTGATACATTATGCCACACACTGCAATGCCCGATACATTATAGCACATACAATGCCTGTGACACATTATCCCACACACTGCAATGACCTTGATACATTATACCACAATGCCCGTGATATAGTATACCATACACCGTAATGCCTGTGACACATACCGCAATGCCCTGCCCGTTATACCCTATGCCACACACCGCAATGCCAGTTATGTATTATGCCACACTGCAATGACCCTGAGACATTATACCACATACCACAATGCCCGTGATATAGTATACCACACACCGTAATGCCTGACACATTATGACACACACCGCAATGTCCGTGATACATTATGCCACACACTGCAATGACCCTGAGACATTATACCACATATCACAATGCCCGCGATATAGTATACCATACACCGTAATGCCTGTGACACATTATGACACACACCGCAATGTCCGTGATACATTATGCAACACACCGTAATACACATTAAGTCCTACAGTAAGGCTTCTAATTACTTTTCAATTACCTGCTCGTTGTCAGGGGTTTCATGCACTGGGTGTCATGCTCGTTGCCAGGGGTTTCATGCTCTTGGTTCCATGCACGGTGCCAGGGGTTTTCATGCTCAGGGTGTCATGCTCGTTGCCAGGGGTTTCATGCACTGGGTGTCATGCTCGTTGCCAGGTGTTTCATGCACTGGGTGTCATGCTCGTTGCCAGGTGTTTCATGCACTGGGTGTCATGCTCGTTGCTAGGAGGTAGTCCTTGTTGCTAGGGCTGTGCTCCCAGTGCCACATATGTCCCCAGTGCCAGATATTCCCCCATGGTGCCAGGTACTCACATGCCCCAGTGCCAAATATAGCCCCCCCCATGTGCCAGGTACACATATACCCCCCCAGTGCCACATATGCCCCCAGTGCCATATATTCCCCCCCAGTGCCAGATATTCCCCCAGTGCCAGATATTCCCCCCCAGTGCCATATATGCCCCCAGTGCCAGATATCCCCCCCAGTGCCATATATGCCCCAGTGCCAGATATTCCCCCCCAGTGCCATATATGCCCCCAGTGCCAGATATTCCCCCCCCAGTGCCATATATGCCCCAGTGCCAGATATTCCCCCCCCAGTGCAATATATGCCCCCAGTGCCAGATATTCCCCCAGTGCCAGATATTCCCCCCCAGTGCCATATATGCCCCAGTGCCAGATATTCCCCCCCAGTGCCATATATGCCCCCAGTGCCAGATATTCCCCCCCCAGTGCCATATATGCCCCAGTGCCAGATATTCCCCCCCAGTGCCATATATGCCCCAGTGCCAGATATTCCCCCCCCCCCGCGCCGCTGCTGCTGCTTTTTGGAGGGACACGGAGGGCACAGCTCGCCTCTCCTGTGTCCCTCCTGCTGCATCATCTCTCGCGGCCGCGGGTCTAATAGGGGGAAGTGCCGGTTCGTGAGCCAATTAGAGCTCACGGACGGCACTTCCCCCTATTAGACCCACGGCTGCCGGAGATGATGCAGGAGGGACACAGGGAGGCGATGTGCCCTCCGTGTCCCTCCAACAAGCGGCGGAGGGAAGGAGACCGCAGACTGACATGCGGACGCTCGTCCGCATGTCAGTCTGCTGTAAATCAGTGGCGCCCCCGCAGCCCCTCGCCCCCAAGCCACCGCGAGGACTGCGGGGGCAGTAGTTACGCCACTGGGCTTTGGGCAACTGGGTGAAGTTTACTTGTTTCCTTCAGAAAGGGTGGGTACATTGTATAAGGTGTACCCTCAGGTGGCATTTCTCTCCACTCTTCCCAGGTTCTATTATGCATACCTAATATAGGGCCTAATTCAGAGTTGATCGCAGCAGCAAATTTGTTAGCAGTTGGGCAAAACCATGTGCACTGCAGGGGCGGCAGATATAATATATGCAGAGAGAGTTAGATTTGGGTGGGGTGTGTTCAAACTGAAATCTAAATTGCAGTGTAAAAATACAGCAGCCAATATTTACCCTGCACAGAAACAAAATAACCCACCCAAATCTAACTCTCTCTGCAAATGTTATATCTGCCCCCCCTGCAGTGCACATGGTTTTGCCCAACTGCTAACAAATTTGCTGCTGCGATCAACTCTGAATTACCCCCATAGCCTTATGCAGAGGCTTATGCAACTTGTGCAAAACTCTGGGATTGTCCTTTTTACTTTTTCATCAATCTATTATGCCTTTTAGACACATATTGTCTTGCCATGAATAATATGGGCATCTGCTAGTGACTGTTGGCAGGCAATATGCTTACTTCCAGACACCACTTTGTCATTTCTCTCACATTTCTCACTTTTCCGACTTTACCTCTCGCTCTGAGGCTTTGCTGTTGGGACTTTGACAAGTATGTGTGTTTCTCCTTAGCGCTTGGGACCTATATCTGCTTATCGGATGGGTGTCTCAAACAGTGGTGCAAGTGGGCGGGTACGGGTGGGTACGGCGTACCCGTAAGAATTTAGCCGTGGGTACGCCGTACCCACACCGACGGGCCGCCGCTCCTCGCACCGCCGCTGATGTGAGGGAAGGAGAGCGCAGCCTGTGCCTCTCCTTCCCCTCAGTCTCCGGCGGCTGTCATAGTTTAATTCAGCGCCGATCCGTGAGCCAATCAGAGCTCGCGGTGCGAGCTCTGATTGGCTCACGGATCGGCGCTGAATTAAACTGTGAGACACCCGCCGGAGACTGAGGGGAAGGAGAGGCACAGGCTGCGCTCTCCTTCCCTCACACAGGACGGCAGCGGCCAGCGGCAGCGGTGAGCAGGGAAGGGGGGGGGGGGTTATACCTGGCACTGGGGGATATCTGGCACTGGGGGGGCATTTCTATCTGGCACTGGGGGATATCTGGCACTGGGGGGCATATATACCTGGCACTGGGGGGCATATATACCTGGCACTGGGGGATATCTGGCACTGGGGGGCATATATACCTGGCACTGGGGGATATCTGGCACTGGGGGGCATATATACCTGGCACTGGGGGATATCTGGCACTGGGAGGCATATATACCTGGCACTGGGGGATATCTGGCACTGGGGGGCATATATACCTGGCACTGGGGGGCATATATACCTGGCACTGGGGGATATCTGGCACTGGGGGGCATATATACCTGGCACTGGGGGATATCTGGCACTGGGAGGCATAAAGCCTGGCACTGGGGGATATCTGGCACTGGGGGGCATATATACCTGGCACTGGGGGGCATATATACCTGGCACTGGGGGATATCTGGCACTGGGGGGCATATATACCTGGCACTGGGGGATATCTGGCACTGGGAGGCATAAAGCCTGGCACTGGGGGATATCTGGCACTGGGGGGCATATATACCTGGCACTGGGGGGCATATATACCTGGCACTGGGGGATATCTGGCACTGGGGGGCATATATACCTGGCACTGGGGGATATCTGGCACAGGGGGGCATGTATACCTGGCACTGGGGGATATCTGGCACAGGGGGGCATGTATACCTGGCACTGGGGGATATCTGGCACAGGGGGGCATGTATACCTGGCACTGGGGGATATCTGGCACTGGGGGGGCATGTATACCTGGCACTGGGGGATATCTGGCACTGGGGGCATATCTGGCACTGTAGGGGCATTTCTGTATCTGGCACGGGGGGCAATGTATATCTGACACAGTGGGGGCATTTGTGTATCTGGCACTGTGGGGCAATGTGTATCTGGCACTGTGGGGCAATGTATATCTGGCACTGTGGGGCAACGTGTATCTGACACTGCGAGGCAACGTATATCTGGCACTCTGGGGGCATTTCTGTATCTGGCACTGTGGGGCAATGTGTATCTGGCACTGTTAGTCAATGTGTATCTGGCACTGTGGGGCAATGTATATCTGTCACTGTGGGGCAATGTGTATCTGACACTGCGAGGCAATGTATATCTGGCACTCTGGGGGCATTTCTGTATCTGGCACTGTGGGGCAATGTGTATCTGGCACTGTGGGGCAATGTATATCTGGCACTGTGGGGCAATGTATATCTGGCACTGTGGGGCAACGTGTATCTGACACTGCGAGGCAACGTATATCTGGCACTCTGGGGGCATTTCTGTATCTGGCACTGTGGGGCAATGTGTATCTGGCACTGTTAGTCAATGTGTATCTGGCACTGTGGGGCAATGTATATCTGTCACTGTGGGGCAATGTGTATCTGACACTGCGAGGCAATGTATATCTGGCACTCTGGGGGCATTTCTGTATCTGGCACTGTGGGGCAATGTGTATCTGGCACTGTGGGGCAATGTATATCTGGCACTGTGGGGCAATGTATATCTGGCACTGTGGGGCAACGTGTATCTGACACTGCGAGGCAATGTATATCTGGCACTCTGGGGGCATTTCTGTATCTGGCACTGTGGGGCAATGTATATCTGTCACTGTGGGGCAATGTGTATCTGGCACTGTGGGGCAATGTATATCTGGCACTGTGGGGCAACGTGTATCTGGCACTATTGGGGTCATACGTGTATCTGCCCCTCCCCATATGTGTATCACGCCCCCATTTCCATTGGCCACGCCCCATGTGGCATTTGGCCACACCCATTTTTTTGCGCGCGCGCCTTAGGCGCGCGCACACAGTACCCGTAAGACATTTTTTCTACTTGCACCACTGGTCTCAAATAACCATAACATGGCTACCTGCTCTGTAGGACAGCATCCAAATTATTGGGGGTCATTCTGACCCGTTCACACGCAGCGGTTCTTCGCTGCAGTGCAAGCGGGTCAGAAATGCGCATGCCCGGTGCCCGCAATACGCACGCGCGTTGTTGCCCAGCGACAGCCGTCGTCGGGCAATGACAAGAAGAGAGAAGAAAGTGAACGCTAGCGTGATTGCAAGAAAACTGACAGCGGTGAGGTGTTCCAGGGCGGATACGGTTTTCTGGGCGTGGAGATCCGAACGCAGGTGTGTCCAGGCATTTGGAGGGCAGATGTCTGATGTCAATCCCGGGACCTTCGTTGCTGGATCCGTCGCACAGGGTAAGTAAGTCTGACCCTGGTCTTGTTTTGCAGGAGACTTTTTTACCATAGCAGGGCTGCACAAGTGATCGCAGCCCTGCTATGCTAAAATACACTCCCCCATAGGCGGTGTCAAGATGATTGCATGAGCAGTAAAAAGTTGCTACGTGCGATTAACTCGGAATGAGGGCCAATGGGGGTTTATCGCAGCGCAGCGATCGGGTCAGATCTGCGCATGCGCCGCAGGTGCTGCAATGCACCGGCGCATGCTGGGTGGCTAAAGGCCGTTGTGTTGTAGTGATTGCCTCTGCCTGATTGACAGGCAGATGCGGTCGCTGGGCGGGAGGGGTCTGGACGGCAGCGGTAAGCCGCCATTTAGGGGACGCGGTCCTGGCTATGCAGGCGTGGCCGGACCGTTGGGGGAGCGGGCCGTGGTGGCTGCGTGACATCACACGCAGCTGCTGCGACCCGGACAGCGAGGAGGTTCTCCCGGCCAGCCACAGGAGCGCGCTTGCCGGGAGTTACTCCTGAAATGCAAAAGCATCGCCGCTGTGCGATGATTTTGCATTTCTGCGAGGGGTGGGGGGCCGGCACTGACATGCGGGGCGGACTAGCCCTGTGCTGGGCGTCCCCCCGCATGTCTGAGTGCCTGATCGTAGATGTGCTAAATTTAGCACAGCTACGATCAACTCGGAATGACCCCCATTGTCCGTAGTCTTGAAATGTTTGCACCTAAGTGTGCTCTGACCTTGGCCACAACTGGCTCGAGGGCAATAAGCATCCATTGCTTATTATACAAGTACATCTAAAAACAAAAGTTCCTATATCAATCCATTATGCATGGGGTATTATGAATGCAATATGTCTGGAAACCAACAGTCAAAACTTGGAGAGAGAAAAGAAAAAATAGTTTTTTTTTATTCTTAGCTCATTCTGCTGTTACCACAGCATCTTTCAGAGGTTTCTGCAATTGCTTCATAGTTCACTCTATCCCTCACACTCATTCACTCTCCATTCTTTGATCACAGCGTAACCACTGAGATCAATATAATGAGTGTGAAACCACTTGTTACAATTAATCATGTGCAAAAGCAGCAATATTATCAGTGAGATCAAACAAATAAATCATCAACATTACTAAAGCAAAATAGGGGTAGCAAGGAATCTGCTGTTGTTTGTAAGAAAAAACACAGGCACTCACAGCCCCTACTGTACCTACAGAATATGAGCCGCTTGTTGTGTTTCCAAAATAACAGAAATGAACACAGGCAAATTAGTCACAATGAAACACTGCATTATGCTTGAATGCACACCATATATTGAGGTAGAACATATTGTCTTATGGCTTTAAGACTGTTAAAAAAAAGTCAAAACTTTACACAAATCAGACTTTTCAACGTTATACAAGCACTTGGAGCAGATAAAGGATCGGCTTCCACTAAGCTTACGGAGCAGTCATGACCATCCATGCTTGGACTGGCCCACAGGGGTACAGAGGAATCCACCGGTGGGCCCCACTACCTGGGGGTCCACCTTCTGCTCTAAGGATCAGGCTCCAGACTGTACACTGGAATTATACATCATACATATGTTACCTTATACTGGACTATGGTGTATTTTCTACAGTGCGTTGCTGTCATTAATCTGGTACATTATCATGCATGCAGGAGCTGAATTTACTATGGCCCTCATTCCGAGTTGTTCGCTCGCAAGGCGATTTTAGCAGAGTTGCTCACGCTAAGCCGCCGCCTACTGGGAGTGAATCTTAGCATCTTAAAATTGCGAACGAAGTAATCGCAATATTGCGATTACACACCTCGTAGCAGTTTCTGAGTAGCTTCAGACTTACTCGGCATCTGCGATCAGTTCAGTGCTTGTCGTTCCTGGTTTGACGTCACAAACACACCCAGCGTTCGCCCAGACACTCCCCCGTTTCTCCGGCCACTCCTGCGTTTTTTCCGGAAACGGTAGCGTTTTTTCCCACACGCCCATAAAACGGCCTGTTTCCGCCCAGTAACACCCATTTCCTGTCAATCACATTACGATCGCCAGAACGATGAAAAAGCCGTGAGTAAAATTACTAAGTGCATAGCAAATTTACTTGGCGCAGTCGCAGTGCGGACATTGCGCATGCGCATTAAGCGGAAAATCGCTGCGATGCGAAGATTTTTTCCGAGCGAACAACTCGGAATGAGGGCCTATGTATATTTATGAAGGGGCCCAGATGTTGCACTCTCTAATGGTTAGTCAAACCAATGATGTCTCAAGCCACACCCCTGTCAAAGTCAGAAAAATATCACGCTACACACTGCCATATTTGCACCTCATGCGTGTCCCCGCTGCGCGTGCATGAGCTCTCCCGTGCGTGCGCATACTCGCTGTTGCGTGCACCCGTGGGCGCACGGTATGCGCATTTACGGTAGAGTTTGTATACGTCTAGCGTGCGACTCAATCGTAACATATTTTAACCATATAATGTATTTTGTAGATTATGGTCCCTTTGATAGAATCTGAAAGTTTTGTTAATGTAGCATGTTCATAGACAAAGAGATCCCTCTTTGTTTGATACGAAGGGTCAGACAGGGGTTATACAGTGGTGTTTAGTATCCATCGGAAGAGTATTTAATTAGCAATATTCCGGTGTTGGTTTGAAGCGGATTAATCGCTCGTGCGAATAGTTATGGACATAAGAAGTTTATGAACATTTACTGTATTTGCACTTTATTACCCATGCGGCGGGAAACCCAGTTTCCCACCCACCTGAGCAGTTAGGAATAGTCACAGCCCACCTGTATGAATCAACCTATGACCTTTTGTTATAATGCGAAGACGAATTCCTGTGTCCAATGAACAATAAGAATGTAGGGGCCATTGTACTGTATTGTGTGTAGTGTATAAAAGGACAAGCCGATCTGGGCCAGCTCTCTATTCTCTTCAACGGTTCTCATCACTGATAATCGGGAGCTGGACATCCAGAAGGCGCATGCGATTGTTTCCCTTTGTGCGTAAGTTTCTCTGCAATCATATTGTCTCTTATTTAATGTTATAAGCAATTCTCTCTCTCCTTCCCCCTTTAAATGTAATTGTATCTTTATTGTATTTTATGTGTAGTGATTTGGTTAGGTATTTTATGTTATCTTGGTAGTGTATAACTTGTATTGTATTATTCTTTTGCAATTGAACGTTCATTCATTTCCTTAAAAGGCGTTAGACCCTTAGACCGGTATTGTGGGTTCATTATATTGCAGAGGGTAATAGGAGCGTCTCTATCGCTCAAACAGCTTTAGTGTAAACAAGGTTAAGCAGCGTTATATCGCTACAGTGTTTCAGTACAAAGTCTACAGTATAAGAATATCCTTTCTGTGTGTTACATTCAAGGTCTACTGATTGTTATCTCGTGAGCGTCTGCGCCGCTCGCGATCTCCTCATGGTCTCGAGCGTCCGCTACGCTGATAGCGTAGCATTACGGTAGTCGCTCACCTATAGTGTGCCCGATACCAACAGCATATTCTCGCGAGCGTTTGTGTCGCTCGAGCGGCTCGCTCCCGATACAGCGTCCGCTACGCTAAGGGCGTACCCTTACGGTACCTGTGCGCCAATTGCGTACTGTGTCTCTTAACCTCTTTATAGTGTGTTATATAGGATAAATATTAGGCTTTATCAATTGGCGGCTCGTCCGTCCTTCACATATCTGCACTAGGTAATTTCAGCAGACATTATCGGTCAGCAAAGGGCGGGAGGTAATATTCCTCGTAGTGCTGACCAGATAAGCGTCTGCTTCGCTTAGTAAAGGGTGCTGAAGGAATCCGGAACCGGAGGTAAGAACAATACGCTAGTGTTTTTTTTTTTAAACTGTTTTTTTTTTTCTGTTCTGTCTTGCGTACGCACGCACGCATATATCTGCATTTCTTTTCATTCGTGTATTTTCACATATCACTCTCCTGTTT
The DNA here is from genome assembly GCF_028390025.1 of Pseudophryne corroboree. Taxonomy (NCBI): domain Eukaryota; kingdom Metazoa; phylum Chordata; class Amphibia; order Anura; family Myobatrachidae; genus Pseudophryne; species Pseudophryne corroboree. The sequence continues at coordinate 301,336,364 of NC_086452.1, forward strand.
GCCATTTCACAATTGATAACGTGCTAAGAAAGATTTGTTGCTATTAGTAGTTAAAGAGTAAAAGTAATACATTAAGGGGTAATTTGTAAAGCACGCACACAGCTTTGCCTAAGATACAAGGAGAGACCTGTGTGGTGCTCGGAAGATGAATACAATTAAAGATCATCTACATTGATAAACGTGTTAATTGTATTTCTGTGGACATATCTGGCTGGCATACACGTGTTTCTAACAAAAGGGTGAGACTAGTGTACGCAACACAAAGGCCGACGCACGTAGCGTATGTTACGCAACGGAGCGTCCGGGTACGCCCACATAATTCAAATCACACGATAGTATTATTTTTAACAGGCGAAAAGGAGGCAACGCGATAAATAGCGCAAGTCAATTTTAGTGTCCAAAATTTTAAGCTAATAGATCCTTCTCCAATTTGCGACTCATCTGGTCTAGACTGTTTACTGAATGAAAGGAATTTCTGCGCAGAAATAAAATTAAAGTGTACATGTGGTGAGTGTTTGTATATATAAGTTTTTACAATTTTGGGTTGAACCACAAGAAGTCGAGTTCTCGTGAGGTACATACATGTAAGTGACGTGCATGGTGGCTTGGGAGGCATCCCTTGTTAAACATAAATTTGAGCATTAGAGTATAGCAGACCAGGAGGTCTACTGTAGCACAGACCAGGAGGTCCGGAACAGACCAGGAGGTCTAGGTACAGCAGACTAAGAAGTCCGCTATAGAGAAAAGTAGCACAACACCAGGAAGGGTTGGTGCGGAACCCATATAGGCCATTAAAGCTCTGGCTGAAGGAATTCGCAGCCGTAATTTTCGATTCCACTGGTCGCGCCGCACATAAGATTAGTTGCTTATGTGCAGAACGATTGTACCGCACGTAATTGTGTGCATTAGTTAGTAACCTGACCAGTACCATTTGCGTACGAAAGGGGTCATAAACGCTATTTGTACACTCTAACATGATTTGTGTAATTTTTTTTATTTTAAGGGAGGTTCGCTGGTCACTCGGGAACTATCCAACAACCGATACTTGCTGGGGACTGGTAGGTCCAACACGCCCCAGTAAGTAAAGGTTCATAGGGGCCCTAGGTTGGGTACAGCAGCTCTGAATCAGTGATTGCAGTACTGGCCAACGTGGGCGAGGAGTGAGTGGAGTACTCGGTAAACTTCGCCGCCGGCCTGCCCCGGACATCTTGGTTTTTGTAAGGGTTCGCTGAAGACCCTGATTTGAAGGTCAGAGGTATTGAAAGCAACACCTGCAAGTATGGGGGCCAGTTGTTCAGGTAGGGGGCGATCAACCTTGGTTCGGGTTGATTTAGTAAACCGACCAATCGGGTCGGCAAGGTACGGTTCACACACAGAGGTTTTATGTGATGAATGGGAAAGGATGACTGTGCATGACGGGGAAAAGTTTCCCCGGGTAGGTAGTTTTAGCCCAGATGTGTTACAAAATCTAAGGAGAAGGATATGTCTCATTAAATCAGCAAAGAGACGGATCAAACATTATGATTGTTTAAAGTTATGGCAAAAGGAAAGTGAAATACAAAGAAACTTAACTTACATATCTGACTCTCATCTTGGGAAGAGAGACATGGCAATGGAGAGGATTATGGTTGCAGAGAATGGCGCAATGGGGTACGATAAAAATGCACTTAGTAACTGTATTAAGAATGAAAGTAACAAATGTAATAATGTTTATGAAAATGAAAGTGTAAAAATTACAAATGTTAACCTGTGCAAGTCGCACCCCATGTTAAACTTCCCTCAGGACTACAAGCAAGAACGTGAGCCCAGCACGATGTCGGCACCTTTTCCAGCAGCCATCACACAAGACATCCAGGTGGATGCGACCAAATCGGTAAAGGCAGTAATCGAACCCCCTAATGGAGGGTCAGGTGAGGTCGTGTCCACAGGTACGTACGGTGTTATATATCACGCACAAACAAATGTACCTCATATTGTAAGACCAACACAAGGTGATGTAATTGAATTTAGTCCTGTCAGGGTGATCACAGTCCCCAATGGGAAGACTGACGATCAGGGAAGCATTCCCGTCAAGGACAGTGCAATGCGCCGTCCCTGGTCCCGGATGGAATTGAGAGCAATTATGTCTGAATTCCCTGATCCTAGAAAAAAATCTAGTTGCATGTCAGAGATTTATTAAAGAACTAGGAAACTCAACAGAACCCACCAACAAAGATTGGCGGACAGTGCTGAGGGCATGTTTGCCCTCCAGTGTTGACCCTGCGAAATTTATTGCTGATTGTGAATTAGACACAGAAGTACCTCAAACGAAGGAACACAATCAGGAATGTATTAAGCAGATCAACCGACAGTTGGGAGTGTATTTCCCTGCCGTTGTCAAGTGGAATGAAATTTTCTCCATAAGACAAAACGAAGGGGAAAGTATTTCCAATTATTTTAATCGAGCACTGCAAGTAATGGCTAGAAACACTGGGATCACGGACATCAAGACAAATGTAAATCATAGAGAAGTAGCAGTATCTGTGTTAATGAATGGTTTAAAGGAGGTGTTGAGAACAAGGGTACAGACCACCAACCCAAACTGGAGAAATATCTCGGTGGCCGCATTAAGAGAGGCCGCTATTGACCATGATTGGAATATCACTAGATACAGGGAGTCACAAAGTGATAGGTTAATGGCCGCAAGTATACAGGCCCTAACCACAAGACCACTCCAGCATAAGCCCCAAACCCCTGCGAGAAATTCAAATGTGGAAGTCTGTTACAATTGTCATAAAGAGGGACACTTTGCAAGAGATTGTAGATCAAGAAGTAGACAAAAGTCATATCAACCCCCTAGACAACAACATAACCATGATATCCAAGGAAGCAGGGAAGTACAGGGAAAACTGTTGATGGTGATGAGCATCTGAGCGTTTGAGGAGGCATCAAATCAACCAAGACCTCAGGTCCCTGACACTTGAAGGAAGCCCAGGGTTTGTTATCTTTGTAAAAGAGAAGGGCATTATGCCAGTAACTGTAACAGCTCACATAAAGTCAGACCCCCTAGACAAGAAGACGAGCAAAGTTATGACACATCAAATTATAATCAGGGATCATATAGGAAGAATTTTGGGCCACACCCATGACATGTAGTCTGGAAAGGTGATCATTAGGACTGATGGTAAGCCTGAGGTTATTGTTAACAAATTGGGAGGTCATTCCCTGAAGACACAGGAATGACCGGGTAAAATTTGTAATGTATCTGTGAAATGTTTTCTTTTTCCCCATCTCTGACGGTTATCGGCAGGACTCAAACATTGCATAGCTACTTGGTCTTTGCAGAAGTCTACCAAACCCCAGCATGACCTATCCGCATCAATGTATCCTGGCCAGATACAAAGGGTGGAGTATGGAGGTGCTGGTGGGAGGGACTGAGCAAGGATACCATTGGACATGTAGATATGACAGCCTGATGATGAACGGCAGATCTGAAAATGTTTGAAAAATGTTTTTTCCTGTTGTTGTTTATTGTTGGTTTATGTAATATATATGTATATGAATTGTTCTCTCTCTCTGTTGTTTTTTTTTTTTTTCTCTCTTCTCACTCATGTTTTCATGTTTTAAAGATGGTATGTCACACATTAGTTGGACAAATGGTAATGCAAGATTTATTCTCCTTACAGAAAGAGCGCTGAGCTAGAAGAAATATTGTATCACCAGAATGGTTGGAAGACTGAGAGACAGCACCTTTGAGATGACAGCAGAACAAGAAGAACAACAAGACTAGAGAACTAATTATCGTAACAAGTTTCTCTCCCCCTCAAACTGTTTTTCTGTACCCCCATTACAAATTTCTCCTTTTCTCCTCCTGTAAGATGGACTTGCCCCAAGAGACTGTGATATGGATTTTCCTGTTGACCATGATGTTGACCAGAGCAGTCTGTTTCGGTGAGAGTACCAGTGAGGACGAGAAAGGATCCAGAAAGGGTTCTGATGACTGAGACGGAGGTGTAAATTTCCAATAGCAACACAATCACCAAGCAAAGGCGAGTATCGGAAACGATCTAGCAGCCATGTTATTTGTAAACATTGTGAAGGATTGTTAGCTGAAGAAAATTGCATCTGTAGGCATTGTGATAACTTAGTTGAGGATGGGTGCATCAAGAAATGTCAGTCTAGTTTTAACATTAACATGGACCGGCATCCATTGGGTGACTATCACTCATTAGTGGGTAAGGTGTTAAACCAAACAGACTGTTGGGTATGCTCTCAAGTACCTCAAGGTCACAGCAAGTCAGGACTAGTACCATTTCCTTTAACGATAGGGGAGGTACTTGAGCTAAGTGGTGGGAGGCCGGTGGACAGGAGGTTTAATATCTCCAGCCCTCCTAGTTTGAAGCTCCACCAATATCATGTGGATAGATCCCTAGTATGTTTTAACATCTCCAATCCCCGAAAGCCGGGAAATTGGGAAGTGTCATGGAATAACAAAACCATGACCTTTTCATACAGAGCCGATAGAATGCCAACAGATACAGAACTTATACGCCACATAGCCGGTAGTGGAAAATATTTCCGATATAGGTATACCCTAGGAAGTAGGACCATGAGAGTTGGAGAGGTATCACCAGGATACTGTACACATATCGTACAAACAGATACGTGTACTAAACAGATGGGAGAATTAGGGTTAGAAGATTTCATATGGAAAATGTGTAATATGGTAATGTCCTACTCAGTCCCATATGTTCTCCCCGATGATGCATATTTCATATGCGGGAGGAAGGCGTATAAGTGGCTTGCCCCAAACTCAGAAGGATTGTGTTATATTGGAAAAGTACTGCCTGAAGTAATGACTGTATCACATACTAAAATGAAAGATATTCACCGCGGTGCCCAAGCTCCTTATACTCACACTCATTACGAGCACATCGTTAAATGCCACCTAATAGAAAGAACAGAGCATCCGGCCTCTGACCTGATCCATGAATCCACCGGGATTCAGGTTCTACTCGCGTTAGACATCACTCGCACCGCCAGAGGAGTGTTGAATTATAAATACATATCAGCGCTTGCAAATTTATTTGACAATATCACTGAAATGTATGACGACACCTTTAGGCATACCGGAAGGGAGCTTCAAGCTTATAAAACAGAACTGGTTCAGCATAGGATGGTTCTTAATTATCTCACAGCAGTGACAGGCGGATATTGTGTCACACTGGCAACGCAGTACGGCGTAAAATGCTGTACTTATATTACGAATAGCACCGAGGACCCGGTCGAGGTCATAGACCAAAAGATGGACGACATTCTCCAATTAAAGTGGGAATTCCGCAGGAGACACAATCTCACCCTTGCTGCTGTGGGTAATGAGCTGACCGGTTGGGTGTCATGGTTGAACCCACGAAATTGGTTCTCTGGTTTAGGAGAATGGGCTCAAGGAATTATCATGGATGTAGGGAAATTTCTTTTGTGTATTCTGGGTGTCATCATATTGATCGGTCTGATATTTAGATGCGTTCAGGCTTTAACGAAGTGTAAACGAAGTACTAAGGTGATGAGTTTAAGGAGTGAGGACATTATAATTCCAATGGATTTGATTTATGACCCAACGATAGAGACAATGTTGTGATGAAAATGTGATTCCATGGTCCGTTTCTTTCACCCGTTTCTCCTTTGTTTCTCTCCAAGATAAAAAGACATCCGCTTGGAAGAAGAATTTGACAACCTTTTACACAGACAACTGATGGACTATGCCATAGACCCCCCATATCCCTAGTACCTTTAATTTTACGCAGCCCAACACTTTTTGTAAGTCTATGGACATTGATAAAGCTTTGCTTGCGTTTATTGGCAAAAGCACAAAGAGACTACAGTCAACATGTACATCGAGACAAGACAAGACAAGACAAGACCTCAATCGGCAAATGTATATTAAACTCACATAGTTTATCACTGCATTTACCATAATTGTTCTTTATCTTCATCTCTACAACCTTCAGGTAATGACACACATAGTCGATAGGGAATACAGGCACAGATATCAGCACCCACATATCCCCCCTACTCATGTATCATCGACTAAAATGTGCTCCCCCATTTTGTTGCAACCAAAAGCCGAAAAGAGCTCGGTAAAGTTTGACAGCCCATCCACAGACCCTTAATACGGGATAAGAAGGAATTCAAATGTATACTTCGCAATACCTCGAAGCTTGATTTAAAACACGTACGGCACGATGATACATGACCCCCCAAACATGGATTCATACACACATGCTTCTGCTATCTCACTAGGTCATACCCTTTTCCTACCTTCTCCTCTCCTCCCCTACCCAACCATAGAAATGTATTTACACATGACATATATTTTTCTCTTTTTGAAATGTTTTAGAAAGTGGCAGTTATTGGTGACTGCCAAAGGGTGGACTGTCAAAGTCAGAAAAATATCACGCTACACACTGCCATATTTGCACCTCATGCGTGTCCCCGCTGCGCGTGCATGAGCTCTCCCGTGCGTGCGCATACTCGCTGTTGCGTGCACCCGCGGGCGCACGGTATGCGCATTTACGGTAGAGTTTGTATACGTCTAGCGTGCGACTCAATCGTAACATATTTTAACCATATAATGTATTTTGTAGATTATGGTCCCTTTGATAGAATCTGAAAGTTTAGTTAATGTAGCATGTTCATAGACAAAGAGATCCCTCTTTGTTTGATATGAAGGGTCAGACAGGGGTTATACAGTGGTGTTTAGTATCCATCGGAAGAGTATTTAATTAGCAATATTCCGGTGTTGGTTTGAAGCGGATTAATCGCTCGTGCGAATAGTTATGGACATAAGAAGTTTATGAACATTTACTGTATTTGCACTTTATTACCCATGCGGCGGGAAACCCAGTTTCCCACCCACCTGAGCAGTTAGGAATAGTCACAGCCCACCTGTATGAATCAACCTATGACCTTTTGTTATAATGCGAAGACGAATTCCTGTGTCCAATGAACAATAAGAATGTAGGGGCCATTGTACTGTATTGTGTGTAGTGTATAAAAGGACAAGCCGATCTGGGCCAGCTCTCTATTCTCTTCAACGGTTCTCATCACTGATAATCGGGAGCTGGACATCCAGAAGGCGCATGCGATTGTTTCCCTTTGTGCGTAAGTTTCTCTGCAATCATATTGTCTCTTATTTGATGTTATAAGCCATTCTCTCTCTCCTTCCCCCTTTAAATGTAATTGTATCTTTATTGTATTTTATGTGTAGTGATTTGGTTAGGTATTTTATGTTATCTTGGTAGTGTATAACTTGTATTGTATTATTCTTTTGCAATTGAACGTTCATTCATTTCCTTAAAAGGCGTTAGACCCTTAGACCGGTATTGTGTGTTCATTATATTGCAGAGGGTAATAGGAGCGTCTCTATCGCTCAAACAGCTTTAGTGTAAACAAGGTTAAGCAGCGTTATATCGCTACAGTGTTTCAGTACAAGGTCTACAGTATAAGAATATCCTTTCTGTGTGTTACATTCAAGGTCTACTGATTGTTATCTCGTGAGCGTCTGCGCCGCTCGCGATCTCCTCGTGGTCTCGAGCGTCCGCTACGCTGATAGCGTAGCATTACGGTAGTTGCTCACCTATAGTGTGCCCGATACCAACAGCGTATTCTTGCGAGCGTTTGTGTCGCTCGAGCGGCTCGCTCCCGATACAGCGTCCGCTACGCTAAGGGCGTACCCTTACGGTACCTGTGCGCCAATTGCGTACTGTGTCTCTTAACCTCTTTATAGTGTGTTATATAGGATAAATATTAGGCTTTATCACCCCCTCTGCAGACTGACCACACCCCTAAACATGGGCCCCTCCTACTGCATTCCCCCAGTGGGCCCTACATGCCCCAGTCCGACACTGCGACCATCTACAATGTTATGACAAGTGTGGTCTCATTTGATATCACCCAAGAGGTAACACCTTTGATTGTGACAAGGAATATGTTGTAACAAGGTTGCAACAAAAAACATTTCACATAAATGACAGTATTAATTAAGTACTTGTCTGTTACATGCCGGTAAGCTGGATATGCAGAAACAGAACCTGTTGAATGTACAATCTTTATAGAATGTACAGATATGTTTCCAATAACTTTTAAACATAATACATAACGCATATACTTAGCAAAAGACTTAAATAAATCTGAGCATTAACTTAGCTAGTAATGAGCTTACAGCCTACATTACACAGTTAAACTTTATGCAACATTTATCATATTTTTAGAACAGAAGCCACAACTATTTGTTAGGCTGGGTTTTTCTTTACTTTCCTTTTTCCTAATTATTCTTGGAGTTTCTTACTTTTACTAAAAACACAGAATCAGTTATAAGAATCAGTTCATTAATTTTGTATTCAATGTGAAGCTCATATGCACACTGTATCTTAGAGATTTCAATTCATTGTATGCTCAATCATTCATGTGTGTTTAGAAACATTCTAAAACACATACGTTCTGTAACCATTTATCTTTTCTGGTGTGATACATTTCTTTGTCAAAACAATGCATTCTCTTTTATCTTTGAAAGACATTAACTGTTCCCCCCCTGACTGAAGTACATCACACGTCTGATCAGTCAACCGTTCAGTCTCTTTGATGGTATCTTCCCCCAAATCTGTGCACATTCCCATAGGGGTCAGGGTGCTAACTGTCAGTGATTTTCAAACCTATATCCTGGAAGTCAATGTAACCTCTTGACGTCCTTTTCCTTTGATCAATGTAACCTCTTGATCAAAATCTTTGTCACAGTAACCTTGTGACACACCCTGTTTCTCCTAGCTGACAGTCAAATTAACTGCAGCAATTCCTGGGGAACTATAAAGATGGTTACTTCTCTTAACTGTCAATTTCATTTATCACATCAGCTGAAGAATCATTCTAAAGGGGGGTACTCACGGAGCGATCGCTGCTTAAAATCTAAGCAATCTGACTAGATTGCTTAGATTTTAAGCAGGATCGCTCCGTGTGTAGCCCCCACAGCGATAGCGATGTGCAGCCCCGCGCATCGCTATCGCTGGTGCTAGATTGGTCTGCATGCAGGCCAATCTAGCGGGTCGTTCACTTCACCCGCTGGGTGAAATGAGCAGCCCCCCGTCTCCCCCCGCACGCTCAGCACACATTGCGCTGTGCTGAGCGGCGGTAGAGATGTGTGCTGAGCGGTTCGCTCAGCACACATCTCTCCCGCATAGGCCAGTGAGTACTGGCCTTTAGAAATTCAGGATCTGGATCAATATCAATTTCTAATGCATACAAATGAATAACTTTGTCAATTTTAGTAATGGAATCTGAAACTGTAACACTTTATTACCCTTCTTTTACAATAAACACAGTACATTTGCACTCTGGATAATCATAAGAGATGTCATTGCAAGTTTCAAACAAAAGTTTAGCCTAAGAATTCTAACATCTCTGCTATGACATTCAACTGGAGATCAGATATCACAAATTGCTTATACGTGTACCAGGGACGTCCAAAAAATATACAAAGCAAAGATTTGTCTGGTAATCAACTAGGTTTGATCGTAATAACAAGATGTCTAAGATCTGGACGCATTTTAGAAAGCAAGTCAAATAAAAACCCTTATCTGACAAATGCAATGATCACAACAGAAACATTTAAGCAATGAAAGCAAACATTTCTATGATACCTGAAATCTTCAAGTCAGGAGATCTCCGTGAAAGGACACCAGACAGAAATGACAATCTGACCCCCAAAATCAGAATCTCAACCTTGCAGATAAAAATTCTGAGTACCCGGGTGTCATTTGAGAACTGAGTTGTGGGGTAGATGTGTCCCAGTTTCCATCTAGAAAACCCTTCTGGGGTCTCGGTGGAACCTCCATTTGTCAAATCTATTTTCGCCGAGTTGAATGATTTCAGGTGGAGATCACCGGTTAATGATCGATCAGTGAGTGAATAAACACAAGACAGCATGTTTTGTGTATCAGATATTCACTGGTTTAATTTCAGTTTGGATACACCTTTTATAGGATAACTCATACAGTGCAACACATATGAAATCATGCTTACGTGCGTGTCATCTTGTGCGCATATACCAATTAATTTAATAAGCAATTACTAGAATATTTCCTTATCTATTGTTTATATCTTTGCTTAGGTCATGTAATTCCTTGGCCGGAATCATAAGCGCATCCCTAAATAATTTGTTTCTGCGCCAGGCATTTTAATTGCCACGGGTGACCTTATCTTTGTTTTCTAAATTCCTTCCTTGGGAGTCTAACATAAACATCTACTTATTTTGCAAGACAAATATTCTTTTAGTTGAAAAACACATTTTACCTTAAAACTGAGGTTATGAATAAATACTCCATTTTGTAACAAGATGGAGTCTTGCTCACTGGATATCTTAACATCAAATTTAACAGTAGTCATAGAACTACTCAAGCAGTCGATGTTTAATGCCCTTATGTATAGGCTACGTATGTGTACGCAAATTACGATTGGTATGCCTCTATCTTAATTCCTGGGTGGCAGCTTTACTTTCTAACATTAGCAGTTGCGTAGATAATCGTACTTACAATTGCATTAGTGTACAACTCTAAACTAGGCCCAATGTCCATCCCTAACAAGGAGAATAGATATATTAGGGGAAATTTACAGTAATAGCCTGCACGATACATGAATCAGGGAGATACTCGCCAGTCTGTCTGATGTCTTAAAGGTGCAATTTTTCAAAAGCAAAAACAGGATGGTTTTGGCATTTAAATGATTGCAGCTTTAAAACATTTTGATTTAGAGTTACACACCATTGCACCCACGTCTTTTTCCACAACAGCTGCTGCTTCTTTATGCTAATACCACAAGCGATTCTTAGTCTACTGGGACACCTATCGTCAGTGTCACTATTCTGTCTCAATGCGTACTAAGACATACCATCCAGTGGCATCGCAAGGGGGGTGCACGGGGTGCGGCCCACTCCCAGGTGTCACCCACCGAGGGGTGACACCAAAATGCCAGCTCCTGTTCAGTCACAGGAGCCGAGTGCTGCACTGTTACATTATGTGCAGCACTAGGCTCCTGTCTGTGTAGGAGCCAGTGCTGCAGGCACAAAACTCCCCGGGAGGCAGCCTGTACCTTCCAAACCCCCCAAGTGACTAAAAAAGAGTGTCAGGATGCAAAGCCTCACCCCTCCATTGAAGCTTCACCACCTTTTCGGACCCCAAGTGACAAAAAGCAGATTTTGGGTCGCTAAGCCCCGCCCCTTCTTGTGAAGTTACGCCCTTTTTTTGCTGCACCGCACCGGGTGTCCAGGAGGTAAGTGACGTCTCTGATACCATCTTTGTATCATCGGTCACAACAACAAAGATTGCACAAGCTTAATGAAAGGTGCAGATTTAACATTTGAACTTGACCTCGCTAGTTAGCGCTACTGCATATTTGCATTGTAATTGTGATGGATAACACATTTTACTGTTTCCTTTTTACTATTTATCAAATCTATATAAAATCGATAATCCAAGTAATTTTTATTTGATTGCACAATGTCAATTGTAATTTGGGGTATATCCATTAGTATTTAAGCTATATTATTTATAACATAGATTTATTTTGTTGCATAATACCATTCACATGAAAGCTTCTGAATAATTATATAGACAAAACTATTGGCAAATACTTCAGCACCATAAATATGCCATCATTATTTTTAAATACATAGTTGTACAATCTACAATATCTGGCGTGTTTGAAGTAGGTCATTTCAGTGATTAGCCTGTTTTAGCAATACTGTATGTTATATTCATTTTATGATCATGGTAGCCATTGTAAACCTATGGAAATGTTTCTGTACTATTATTTTCCAGCTTCAATGACAATTTCAGCAGGACCAACACAGCATAACCTCACTTGTTTATTATAATTACATCAGCGCTTGGTATGTCGGAACTTTGGGATGTGCTGCTGCCCGACAGTCAAATTTGTGGAGTTCCAGTTTTTCATTTAAGTTGTTCTGGGTTACCATGGCACAATTTGAGGTGGGGTTCTGCAACATTCCTACCTTTATCTGGTATATGTTTCTTCAGTTACACATATACCAGTCATAAGATGTCCATTGTTTATTGTCAATTAACAATACTAAAACCTCTTAACTCTATTATAATAAAATAAAAACACTGACATAATAATATGGTATAAAACATCACAGATTTTATTAATTGATTGAATTTGTAATTAATCCACAGTTGGCGATGCAACAAATGCAGTCCTAGCCCATCAACTCTACACAAATGGTGAACAACTAACATGTCGTCCGTGTTCGCAATTCCATCATTGTGGAAGACTCACCTTACTCGGGCACAGTACTAACACCTCCGCAAAGAAGTGCCTAGATCTACCAGCATGAGCAGGACAAACCCTTAATAATTCAAATAGTTAGTTCCCCACAACAACCTCTTGCACCACATGTTGTTGCTGTTGTAGCGCCTTCCCATAATAGCCAGTATCAACTGAATGGCAACCCGCCACCCATGTAATATAATTCAAGCCTAATATAAATATTGCAATTCCTAACCCTGATTCAAGTACATTCCACCCAGTCTATAAAACTGCATGCAATCCAACTTTAACATGGGATGCCAAATCACAACCCCACCAGCATCCAGAATAAAATGGGAAAGTAATATATCAATTTTTTGTCTAGCTTTGCCCAAAGCCAAATGACTCCTAGAACCCCACCAGACTATCTGTGGTGCCATCTCAGAGCATAAAATACTAACATTAGACCACTTAGACTTAAATACTGTGATGTTTGCCTCCATTTTCAAAACAAGGTCACTACCTTTCAACCTATCAACTTGCCTACATTATTTTCCCGCATATACACCAGCAACCGATTTAAAACTTTATACCCCCACTTAATTAATAATAACATTCAATAACTGATAGGCAAACAACATTTAGGGGTTAACACTGGAAGTACAAAGTATAAGTTATTGCAACGCACATATGATTTATACATGGATGATTTCCCTCTATTAATAGCTTGAATGAAAAATGCATATAATCTAAAAGCAGCAGCGCAATATTATGTGCCATAATCTTTACTATTCAAATCCAAATAAAACTGCATTAAATTGAAACTTGGCATGCAGGTAAGCATCAGCATGCACCAGCCATTGCAGTGTACTTAGGGCGCAAGCTTGACTAGGTGAAGAACAACCAAACATGATACACATTACTACACTTATGATATCTAACCATTATCCAAAACCCTCTACCCATCTGATCAGTCATGGACTAGTTATTTTGCACTAAACTACATCAGTCTTATATATAAAAATACACCGACACCCCTAACAGCTCCCACTGCAAAGTCAGGACAGACCAAGGGTCACTACTGTGTATCAAGGCACATTTCTGTGTGACACAATGTTTTATAAGGGACACTACTACTTTGTGGCATAATGTGTTATATGGGGCACTACTACAGTGGCATAATGTGTTAATAGGAGCACTACTACTGTGTAGCATAATGTGTTATATGGAGCTCTACTATTGCATGGCATAATATGTTATAAGGGCCACCAATACTGTGTTTCATACTATGAATGGGGGACTCCTATGTGTATCATACTATGCATAGGAGGTCCTGCAGTGTGGCATGCTTTGAATTGGGGACCTTATTATATAGCATGCCATGAATTGAGGGTCCTGTTGTGTGTCTTACTATTAATTGGGGGCCTTACTTTATGTCTTACTATGAATTGGGGGCCTTACTTTATGTCTTACTATGAATTGGGGGCCATGATGTATGTCTTGCTTTGCATTGTGGCACTGCTGTATAGTATAGACCTATTTGGGGGTAGGTGGGTAGACGTCAGGCATGCTGTCACTGCGTGAATCCTAGCACAGTTTCACACTCCCTCACCTGAGTACAGATGTGACTGTGTTATGTCTGTAGCCTGAGTGAGGAGGAGGAGTTTGAGTGTAGCTCCTTCCCACATTTTGCTGAGCAAATAATACATTAATGTAGTAGTAAATGTGATAATAATTCTGTATATTATTATTATTATTTCCATCTAAGGGTCAATCCAATTAGCTGCAATGATCTCACGGGTGCGAGCCATCTCGGCAGCAACTGCACTTTACTGCGGTCCAAATTCAAACAATAGTAGGGAAAGTAGGGGTAGTTTCCTGCGCTGGATATGTGACAGCAGCAAAATTTGATATCTTCTGGTGTTATATCCCAGATTTAACAGAAAAGCAAAGCAAATAAATGGATATCATATGCGCTATGACAATATTAAAAAGGGTAAGAGATCAAAATGAAACTGTTTCTGGAAAGTCCACCAGGTGGAAACTTCAAACTGTAAGGATGGTTCTCTCTCCAAAAAGTTGATTCATGCAACGAGAAAGAATAAAAACACTCCAATGTGTAGTATGTTCCTCAAATCCAAAAATAGGGGGTGGGAAAGTTCTGTTGCAGAAATATTTTCACTTCGTGTGTTACATTACAGGACCACCCGAAAAGTGTGCAACATCCGCTGGAAAATGAAAATGCTCACTTTTTCGCTTACATAAAAACAGTGAGATAAAGCATGTAAAGGTATTTTTAGATTCCTATATAGGCTATGCCTTCTTATGAAGTAATTTTCTGATATTTCGGGCTTACGTGTATGCTTACTTGAAAAATGAGCTGTATGTTCCCGTAGCAGTTTCTTTAATTCATATTCGCGTCACAGACCCATTGGATCAAACCGTAGTATATATGCTTGGGTGGCAGGTCTCTGGCAGGCAGCAGGGTGATCTCTGGAGTGAAGCGAGCTCTCACTCTGCAGCAAGGATGAGGGGAAGTAGAAATGGAACACAACACACAGTCAAACAATAGTGCTCACCACCACATAGAGGTCCAACCAATTTTGTGTGGATTGGAGCTGATTTCAGCCCATGAAGGGTGCGAGATTCGGTGCTGTTGAAACGCTGCAGCAATGGTACATCACACCCTTTCCGGCTAATTAGATTGACCCTTTATTGTCTGTTTCCTTTGTTCACCATATGTATCTTTAGTATGTGAGGTCACACTGGGCCCACATTATGATGTGGTTTGAGCTCATATTTATATTCATTCAACTAACCATCATCTGTCTCTTTCTCTGCTGTATGAGTGATGAAAGGGGGAGGGGGGCAAACCACGTGACTTCGTCTCATGCACCTTTTCCAGTGTGCACTCATGCTTTCAATGCGTGCAGGTGTGAACTCATTGATGTTCAGCACCTAACTATAAAAAAATCCTACTATACTATTTAATCCTCTATATCTGCTAAGCTAGGGCTTGATGGGTGTAGTATGGTATGCTGGGCGGCCGGGCTCCCGGCGACCAGCATACCGGCACCGGGAGCCCGACCGCTGGCATACTGACAGCGTGGCGCTGCGCTCACCACGCTGTGAGCATGGTGGCACGCTACACGTGCCACGCTATTTATTCTCCCTCCAGGGGGGTCATGGACCCCCACGAGGGAGAATATGTGTCGGTATGCCGGGTGTCGGGATTCCGGCGCCATTATACTGTGCGCCGGGATCCCGACATACGGCAACCAGAAGACCACCCGGCTTTATCAATTGGGAAAATGCCTCCTCTTTTCTTTGTGTGACCTATAACAACTAACTTCCAGCTGTACCTAACAGAACCAACCAAATACCAAATGTCTGACTTTGGCACATGTTTGAATCCAATGCAACATGAGCACTGCTGTGAGTATTTTAATACAGATAATGATGTACACTTACATAATGTCCTAATATTAATTATATTTGTAAAAGAATAGAGAGAGAAGTAGGAGGAGTCAGTAAAAGTAAAGGGGAGGGTCTATGCCAGGAGCCAGACACTGACACCGAGGTGGGCCTGTGTGGAATAAATGCCAGGGCCTTTTTTTAGTCCCAGCCCGGCCATGGCAGTAAGTCAACAAGCTTGGCATGTATCGATATTGGCCATGTCGAGATTCAATTAGAGATGTGCGGTGGGCACTTTTCATGTTTGTGTTTTGGTTTTGGATCTGGATCCTCGCTTGTGTTTTGGATCTTGATTGGTTTTGCCAAAATCACCCTTTCGGGTTTTGATTTTGGATCTGGATGTTTTTTTTAAAAAAACACAAAAACAGCTAAAATCACAGAATTTGGGGGTAATTTTGATCCTACAGTATTATTAACCTCAATAACATTCATTTTCACTCATTTCCAGTCTATTCTGGACACCTCACAATATTGTTTTTAAGCCAAAAGGTTGCACTGAGGTCTCTGGATGACTAAGCTAAGCGACACAAGTGTGCGGCACAAACACCTGGCCCATCTAGGAGTGGCACTGCAGTGGCAGACAGGATGGCAGTTTTAAAAACTAATCCCCAAACAGCACATCATGCAAAGAAGAAAAAGAGGTGCACCAAGGCTCTGTATGACTAAGCTAAGCGACACAAGTGTGAGGCACAAACACCTGGCCCATCTAGGAGTGGCACTGCAGTGTCAGACAGTATGGCACTTAAAAAAAACTAGTCCCTAACAGCGCATGATGCAAAACAGAAAAAGAGGTGCATCGAAGTTGCTGTATGACTAAGCTAAGCGACACAAGTGTGAGGCACAAACACTTGGCCCATCTAGGAGTGGCACTGCAGTGGCTGAATGTTGAAAATGGGTGGCAATTTTTTTGGCCACCGACAGCATCTCCTGCTCGCCCCTGTCATTTCTCAAAAAATTCTGCCCCACCAAATTAATTGTATGTGCAAAACATGGGACGTGCTGGAATTTGCCCAGATGTATTACACGCACAATATTGGTGGCACAGGAGAGCATACCCCTAAACCACACACACACACACACACACACACACACACACACGGCAAAGCCTGTAAAAAAAATTTGGATAATAATAACCCTTTTATTTGGACGGCGTTATATAACAATATGCGGCACTGGACTTATGGCAGCATAGGACACCACCACTGGACTTATGGCTGGCAGCACAGGACACCACCCCTTGACTGATGCTGGCCAACACAGCACCACTGCACTGGACTTATACAGCAGCACTGGACTTATGGCAGCACACCACTGTGACTGGACTGATGCAGCACAAGGCACCACCAC
Source organism: Pseudophryne corroboree (assembly GCF_028390025.1). Classification (NCBI taxonomy): domain Eukaryota; kingdom Metazoa; phylum Chordata; class Amphibia; order Anura; family Myobatrachidae; genus Pseudophryne; species Pseudophryne corroboree. The sequence continues at coordinate 301,353,482 of NC_086452.1, forward strand.
TGGACTGATGCAGCACAAGACAGCACTGGAATGACACATAAGAGCAGGTCACCACACCACTTTCTCGCACAGACAGACACTGAGGAGAGAGACACATCCTCTCGCTACACTCTCCAGGACTGGAGTGAAAATGGTGGCGACGCGCGGCTCCTTATAAGGAATCCAAAACCCGCAAGAATACGACAGCGGGATGATGACGTTTGCCTCGTTCTGGTTTCTGAGTCTGGCGGGAAGTCCCTAGCCAGACTCAGATCCGGGCTCGGGACTTGATGTTCGGGGGGTTTGGTTCTCAGAGAACCGAACCCGCTCATCTCTACATTCAATGTGATTAGAATGTTGACTAAACAATCCTAATGGTAAAGAGGACTTACTTGTCTCCATCAGTGTCTTCCAAGTCCAGCAGTCAGCTGGCAGCAACTTCCAGCCGTGATTCAGCAGTACTTCTGGTGGTGAGTATCACTAACCCTTAACCCTCCGCTATAGTGCTTAACCCTAACCTACACTATCACAGCCTACTCTTTACCGTTCACTTCTGCAGCCTAACCTAGCCCTCTGGTCCATTTGTGAACATGTCGACATTCTACAGATGCTGACATGTTCAATGTCAAAATGTCAACAAATGTCAATATCATAAACATCAACCTTGTGGTATCAGCATAATGATGGCTACCATTGCAAATGTCAACATAATGACTGCTTCTCAATAGGAATGTGCGCCGGCCCACATAATTGGTTTTAGTTTTGGATTTGTATTTCTTTACAAAAATCATAAAAATAGCTAAAATACAGAATTTTGCTTGTTTTTGTTCCTACAGTAATATTAAGCTCAATAACATTAATTTTCACTAATTTCCAGTCAATTGTGATGACCTCACAACTCACGATATTGTTTTCATCCAGTTTAGGTCAAAAGGTTGCAATGAGGTATAGTAGCTGGGTGACTAAGCTAGGCGACAGCCGTGGGCTCAGGGCCAGCGCAAGGTTTCTTGGCACCCTAGACAAAACTTCAGCCTACCCCCCCTCCTTCACACACACACCAATACCCACTTTACAGGTCCTCACTAGAAAGTGTGGTTGTAATGTTTTAGAAGTTCCTCAGCCACCACCTGCAGGAATGGATAAGGGCCATGACTTCCTCACCAGATACATGGGAGAAAGATGTCAGAGTTGGTAAGAGGGAAGGGGAGGGGTGGCAAGGGAAAGGTGGTGGCTGGTTGCTGGTCTGGTGGGATGTGATGTCCTGACATATGGAGTCAATCTTGGATGTGAAATAAGTAGCAAAGTCAAGCGCAGACAATGAGGAAGGGAGAGGAGGTGGTGGTGGGCAAAGGAGAGAGTTAACAGTGACAAAGAGACGCCGGTGGTTGGAAGACCTGAGTAGAGAGTAGAGATGAGGATTTTGAAGTATGATTGTTTAGCGAGGGAAAGGGCAGTACTGAAGGATGACAGCATAAATTTGAAATGGAGGAAGTCTGCTTTAGAGCGTGATTTCCTCCACTGTCGCTCGGCAGTACGTGAGCATTTTTGAAGATATGTTGTGCATTTGGTGTGCTAGGGTTGAGGTGTTGATCTGCGAGGGTGAATAGTGGTTGGCGGAGCTACAGAGTCAAGGGCAGAAGTAAGAGATGCATTGTATAGGGTTGTGGCTTGTTCAGGGCATGTGAGAGAGAGAAGAGGAGAGAGAAGTGAGTCAAACAGGGAGGATAGGGATGAGGCGTCAATAGCCTCAATGTTACGCTTAGTGATGGTAGCCTTAGGAGGGAGAGATGGGGAAGCAGAGATAGATAAGTTGAAAGAGAGCAGGTGGTGGTCAGAGAGGGGAAAAGGGGAATTGGAGAAATCAGAAATATCACAGCGGTGAGTGAAAACCAGATCCAGTGAGCTCCTCTTCACATGGGAGGGTGAGGTGGTCCACTGGTAGAGACCAAGTGAAGAGGTGAGATTAAGGAGTTTAGAGGCAGGTGATTTTGTGGGGTTATCGATAGGGATGTTGAAATCACCTAGAATAATGGAGGGAATGTCAGGAGAGAGGAAGTGAGGTAGCCAGGAAGCAAAGTTGACAAGGAATTTGGAGGAAATGCCAGGTGGACAGTAAATGACAGCAACTCGAAGATTAGTAGGTTGGTAGAGGCGTATCGCATGGAACTCAAATGTAGAGAATGTAAGGGATGGTTCTGGAGGTATACATTGGAATGTGTAGGTTGAGGGTAAAAGGATCACCACCCCCATGGCGACCCCCGGGTCGGGGTGTGTGTGAGAATGTGTGGCCCCCAGCAGAGAGGGCAGCTGGAGAAGTTGTGTCATAGGGAGTAATCCAGGTTTCTGTAATGGCCAGGAGGTGCAGGGAGTTGGAAATGAAAAGGTCATGAGTGGGGGCCAGTTTGTTGCAAACAGATCTGGCATTCCAGAGCGCACAGGATAGGGGGTAGGAGTTTGTGGGAGAGATGTGAATGAGATAATCAGGATTGCTGTAGCATTGAGGTAAGCTTGATGTGGAAGGAAGGGATAAAGAGGGTGTAATGATGGAGCTGGGGCCTTGGCTAGGAAAGGAGACAGCAGGAGTGAGGCAGGGAGGGAGTGCAGAATGATACTGGTGGAGGAGAGGTGATGAGACAGGCAGAGGAGGGAGAGAACAGACTTGAGTGGTGGGGTAGAAATGGTGTGAAGGGGCAGAAGTAAATTGCAACGGGGAAACAGAAGAAGAGGGGAAGGGAGGCAGAGTTGTACAATGTTTCCCTGCCGCAGCCTGCTCCTGTCACAGGCAGTATGATAGGCAGCGCAGCGGCACCGACAGATTACAGACTCCTTTCCAGTCTGTTGATTGCATGTTGGGCGCTCCCCCTTCTCTCTCGTACCTGCTCCTCCCCACTGCCCCATCAATCTGGATAACAGACAGCAGCTCCGCCTGTCTGTCCCCGCCTCTGACTGTGCTCAAAGCAGAAGCCGGGCAGCCACCTCCGAGTTACAACGTTCTGCTGAGCTACATGAGTCACACTTGTCTGTGCACTGCACACACAGGAGGAGCCAGGAGGCGTGGAGCAGCCACAGGCAGCACATGATTAACAGAAAAGCAGAAACTCAGACAAGTTCTGGATAAAAGGTAAGGGGAGGGGAATATCAACAGTGTGTGCTATGGGGGACAGGGACATATTAATGTGTGCTATGGGGGACAGGGGAATATTAATGTGTGCTATGGGGGGACAGGGGCATATTAATGTATGCTATGGGGGACAGGGACATATTAATGTGTCCTATGGGGGACAGGTACATATTGATGTGTGCTGTGGGGGACAGGGACATATTAATGTGTTCTATGGGGCGGACAGGGGCATATTAATGTGTCCTATGGGGGACAGGGACATATTGATGTGTGCTGTGGGGGACAGGGACATTTTAATGTGTGCTATGGGGGGACGGGCATATTAATGTATGCTATGGAGGACAGGGACATATTAATGTGTGCTGTGGGGGACAGGGACATATTAATGTATGCTATGGGGGACAGGGACATATTAATGTATGCTATGGGGGGACAGGGGCATATTAATATATGCTATGGGGGGACAGGGGCATATTAATGTGTGCTATGGGGGGACAGGGGCATATTAATGTATGCTATGGGGGACAGGGGCATATTAATGTATGCTATGGGGGGACAGGGACATATTAATGTATGCTATGGGGAGACAGGGACATATTAATATGTGCTATGGGGGACAGGGACATAGTAATGCGTGCTATGGGGGGACAGGGACATATTAATGTGTGCTATGGGGGGACAGGGACATATTAATGTGTTCTATTGGGGGAAAGGGGCATATTAATGTGTGCTATGGGGGACAGGGACATATTAATGTGTGCTGTGGGGGACAGGGACATATTAATGTGTGCTATGGGGGGACAGGGACATATTAATGTGTTCTATGGGGGGATAGGGACATATTAATGTTTGCTATGGGGGGACAGGGGTATATTAATATATGCTATGGGGGGATAGGGGCATATTAATGTGTGCTATGGGGGGACAGGGGCATATTAATGTGTGCTATGGGGGACAGGGACATATTAATGTATGCTATGGGGGGACAGGGGCATATTAATGTGTGCTATGGGGGGACAGGGGCATATTAATGTGTGCTATGGGGGGACAGGGGCATATTAATGTGTGCTATGGGGGGACAGGGGCATATTAATGTATGCTATGGGGTACAGGGGCATATTTTATGTGTGCTATGGGGGGACAGGGGCATATTAATGTGTGCTATGGGGGGACAGGGGCATATTAATGTATGCTATGTGGTGACAGGGGTATATTAATGTTAGCTATGGGGGACAGGCTGTCACAACTGAGGGTTTAGGCTGACGGGAGGAAGCCTCAGTTGTAGGGGCTGAGATGAAATTAAACCTGGGAGGTTTAATCAGACCCCTGGACATGTAAGTGCAGAATGATTACCCGAAGGTGTGACCATGACAACCAGTTTAAAATTCAAAATAAAAGTTTATTAACAGACTCCGTGTGATAACAAGCAGTATTCAAGGTTTAGCAAAGACAGTGGCAAATAACACAGTTCCTGGAACACATAACCATAGAAGGTTTCTCAGAGCACTGGTAGATTTAGAACAGATGTAAAAGTCCTTTGATGGAATCACCTTACCAGGCCTGGTTGTAGTAGTAGAAATAGCCGAGGAACATGCCAGTAGTTGTAGCAGGTGAATCTGTAACTTGAGTATGCTGCTGTATCAGCTGGATGGAACCAGCCAGGTGGTAAGACACGGAGTGGATGCTGAGTGGAATCAGCCAGGTGATGAAACACAGGGTGGATGCTGAATGGAATCAGCCAGGTACTAAAGTCACGGAATGGATGCTGGATGGAACCAGCCAGGTGATGAACACAGAGTGAATGATGTGAGATGCTAGTGAGCGTAGAAACAGAATAGCTGATAGATGATTACCGGTGGTAGTGGATACTGCTGGTAAGATAGGATCCGCTGGATCAGCACCGGTGTTTGGTAGAAGCTGGAATCAGATGAAAGCTGGCTGCTTGGAAGCAGATAGTAGATAGCTGGAAACTGGACAGCCACGGAAGGCTGTAGAGTCAGGCTGCACCTGCAGGATGGAAAGCAGGTGCGGGTCTCTTTGTGGATGCTGGAGACAGGAACTGGAACCTGGAGAAACAAGCCACAGGAGAGAGAGACTGGAACAAGGTATGACATTCAAAGCACTGACCTCTATCTGGCCCAGACACAGGATACTTATACCTGCTGCTATGCAGGCATTGGCTGGGCAATTATGCAGATTCCAGAGACGGTGGATTGGAGGAATTGGAGCATGTGATCAAATCCAACATGGCTGCGCCCATGCTGGAACCTGGAGGGAAAACTGGTATGAAATGAAATGTGCAAACATAATGATAATGGCGGCGGCAGCCGCGGAGGACAGGAGACGCCAGATGACAGTTATATGCTGAGACACTTGGAGGGCAGCAGAGGCCGCGGCAGGCATGATACACGATTCTGAGAACCTACAACAATAACACAGTAACGGCGGCGGAGGCCGCGGAGGATGGGAGACGCCATGTTGGATTCAAACATGGCGCCGCTGTGGTAGTGTCTCAGAATGACAGGAGGGATGTGCAGAGTGTTGACACAGATGAGATCCGGACTTGGAACGCTGGGCCAGTCTCAGAAGACACCTAAACGGCAGGTAATGGCGTCCAGATACCCGGATCGTGACAGCACCCCCCCCTTTAGGAGTGGCCCCAGGACACTTCTTAGGCTTTAAAGGAAACTTTGAGTTGAAATTTCGGACCAAGGCAGGAGCATGGACGTCTGAGGCATTGGTCTAAGAGCGTTCTTCAGGACCATAGCCCTTCCAGTCAATGAGATACTGTAACTGACCGTAACGGAAACGTGAATCCAAAATCTTGGCCACCTCGTACTCGACTCCCCGTTGAGTCTGAACTTTAGGAGCTGGAGGAAGTGCGGAATGAAACCGATTCAGGATCAGCGGTTTCAACAAGGAAACATGAAATGTACTGGGTATTTTCAAGAAGGGTGGTAACTGTAATCTGTAGGCAACAGGATTGATGACTTGTTCAATCTTGAAGGGACCGATGTAGCGAGGTGTAAATTTCATACTGGGAACTCTCAACCTCAAATTCTTCATGGACAACCACACACGATCACCCACCTTGAGAGCAGGAACCGCTCTACGCTTCCTATCGGCAAACTTCTTATACCTGGATGAGGCTTTAAGCAGGGCTGCGCGGACGTTCTTCCAGTTATTTGAAAACTGACGCAAGGTGACATCCACTGCTGGAACAGAAGTTGCGGGAAGCGGTTGAAATTCTGGGACTTTAGGGTAGAATCCATATTTAATGAAGAATGGTGTCGAAGAAGATGAGGAATGGTATTGATTGTTGTGGCTGAACTCGGCCCAAGGAAGGAGTTGAACCCAGTCATCTTGAGAGGAAGACACATATATACGGAGGAAGGCCTCCAAGTCCTGATTCACCCTCTCGGTTTGACCATTGGTCTGAGGATGGTAAGCTGTGGAAAACTTTAACTTGACTTGGAGGGCTTGACACAAACTTCGCCAAAATTTGGCTACAAATTGTACTCCACGATCCGAGATGATCTCTTCAGGAAGACCGTGAAGACGGAAGATCTCTTGTATAAACACTTGAGCCAACTTGGAAGCTGATGGAAGACCGGTGAGAGGGATGAAATGTGCCATCTTGGTGAACCGGTCAACTACCACCCAGATGGTATTAAACTTGTTGCAGATAGGTAGATCAGTAACAAAGTCCATCGAAAAATGGGTCCATGGTCGACGGGGAACAGATAATGGAACCAGTTGCCCTGCAGGCGACTGGCGGGAGACTTTGTGTTGGGCACACTTCGGGCAAGAAGCAATAAACTCCATAACGTCCTTCTTCAGAGTTGGCCACCAGTAGGATCTAGAAATAAATTCAAGGGTTTTCTGAATGCCTGTATGTCCAGCAAAACGGGAAGCATGGGCCCAATGCATGAGCTTCTTCCTTAGAACTGGCTTAACAAAACTTTTCCCTGGAGGGGGCGTAGAGTCCATCCCTACCATGGAGAATGCCAACGGATTAATAATAGGATGCTTGTCTGCAGACTCGGACTTATTTTCTTGCTCCCATGAGCGGGAAAGGGCATCGGCCTTACGATTCTGAGAACCCGGACAGAACTGGAGTTTAAAGTCAAACCTAGAGAAGAAAAGTGCCCGTCTGGCCTGACGAGGGTTCAGACATTGTGCGCCTTTGAGATATAAAAGATTTTTGTGGTCGGTAAGTATGGTGATTGAATGAGAAGCTCCCTCCAACAGGTATCTCCACTCCTCCAGAGCGAGCTTGATGGCTAGCAACTCCTGATCGCCAATGGCATAGTTGCGCTCAGCTGGGGAGAACTTCCGGGAGAAGAAACTGCAAGGATGTAGATGTCCATCTTTGGCCCTCTGGGATAACACCGCTCCTACTCCAACGGAGGAGGCATCTACCTCTAAGATAAAAGGAGAGTCGGTGTCGGGTTGTTTCAGAACTGGTGCAGAGATGAACCGTTGCTTCAGAAGGTGAAAGGCCTGCGTAGCTTCTTCGGACCACTTGGACGGATTAGCACCTTTCTTGGTTAATGCAGTGATAGGCGCCACAATGGTGGAAAAGTCTCGTATAAACTTTCTATAATAATTATCGAACCCTAAGAACCTCTGGACCCCTTTGAGGGTTAAGGGTATAGGCCAATTCTGGATTGCTTGGAGTTTCTCAGGATCCATCTCTAGTCCGGAACCGGACACAATGTAACCTAGAAACGGAATGGTTTTAACTTCAAACACACACTTCTCCAATTTACAATAGAGGTGATTGACACGGAGATGGGAAAGAACCTCCTTTACCCAGAAACGATGATCTTCTAGATTATTAGCAAAGATGAGGATGTCATCTAGATAAACCACGACATGGCGGTATAAGATGTCCCTGAAGATCTCATTCACGAAGTGCTGGAAGACTGCTAGAGCGTTGCTCAATCCGAAGGGCATGACGAGGTACTCATAATGTCCGTCACGGGTGTTAAAGGCGGTCTTCCACTCGTCACCCTCACGGATTCGGATGAGATTGTAGGCACCCCTCAAGTCCAGCTTTGTGAAAATGGTTGCACCACTAACTCTATCGAAGAGTTCTGTAATCAGGGGTAAAGGGTATCGGTTCTTAAAGGTAATGTCGTTCAGACCTCTGTAGTCGATGCACGGACGCAGACCACCGTCTTTCTTCTTAACGAAGAAGAAGCCTGCGCCGGCTGGAGAAGAAGATGGTCGGATGAAACCCTTCGCCAGGTTCTCTTTGATGTACTCTTCCATGGAGTGTGTCTCAGGCAGAGACAACGGATAAGTTCGGCCTCGCAGTGGAACCTTCCCTGGAATGCGGTCGATTGGGCAGTCCCATTCTCTATGAGGAGGAAGGATATCAGCAGAGGCTTTACTGAACACGTCCGTGAAGTCTTGATATGGAGGAGGTGGAACATCAGATGACCTGGGGAAGGAAGAACTAACAGGAAGAACTTTGGCTAAACAAGTCTCAGCACAGGAGGGACCCCATGCCAGTATTTGCGTAGTCGTCCAGTCAATCGATGGGTTGTGGAGACGGAGCCATGGAAGGCCTAAAACCACTGGATGTGTGGCTCTTGGAATCACTAGAAAAGAAATATACTCAGAATGAAGAACTCCCACTCTCAGACGAACTGGAAGAGTCCTTAAGGAAATGACTGCGTCAAAAATCTTGCTGCCATCCACGGCAGTCAAAGAGATGGACGAGGACAGTCTCTCGGTGGGTAGGGACCTCCGTTTAACATAAGCTTCGATTATGAAATTCCCAGCTGCTCCGGAATCAAGGAGGGCAATGACGTTCCTGTAATGTTGAGCAATTTGGAGCGACACTGGGAGGTTACAATCGTGAGGAGATGGAGAGGAGATCATTACTCCTAGCCGGCCCTCTCCTTGGCGAGCTAGGATCTGGAGTTTCCCGAACGTTTGGGACAGGCGTTGATAGTGTGCGACGGAGCTGCACAGTAGAGACATAGAGACTCGGAGAGGCGTCTTCGGCGCTCAGCGGGAGATAGACGGGAACGACCAATTTGCATAGGCTCATCCTTGGATGGAGATGGTTGACGAGGAGGAGGAGCAGAAGATTTAGGAACGGATGATCTTCCTCGCTCGGTTGCTCTCTCTCTGAACCGTAGATCAACCTTCGTGCATAGTGAAATTAGCTCATCCAACTTAGAAGGCAAGTCTCTGGTAGCTCTGGTTAATGCGTTCTGACAAGCCATGCCAGAATGCAGCATACAGGGCCTCGTCGTTCCAGGCCAGTTCAGATGCCAGGATACTGTCCCACAGTACGTGTTCCCTGGCGTAGATGGAGAATCTCAGATGAAGCAGAGGAAACCCGGCCCGGCTCGTCGAAGATGCGCCTGAATGATGCTACAAAGTCAGTATAGGAGGACAGCAGGGGATCAGACTTCTCCCATAACGGTGATGCCCAATCAAGGGCTGAGCCACTGAGGAGAGAAATAATATAAGCAACTTTGGTATGGTCACTGGGGAAGTTGCCAGATTGAAGCTCAAAATGGATTTCGCATTGGTTGAGAAATCCCCTGCAGAACCTTGGAGATCCGTCAAATTTTGCTGGCGTTGGAAGATGAAGACGTGGAATGGAAATGGGTAAGGTGGGTGGGGTTACAGCTGGAGTCACTGTGGTGGACGCATCAGACGTGACAGGTCCACGGAGGGTCGTCTGAATCCCATCCAGCCGAGTAGAGAGATCCTGGAGACAGCGGATGATGTGACCTTGTGCAGCCTCCTGATGTTCGAGTCTGGCTGCCAGTTCTTGCATAGGTCTAGCCGCTTGTTCCTGGTCTCCGGCTGGATTCATATGGTCAGTGCTTACTGTCACAACTGAGGGTTTAGGCTGACGGGAGGAAGCCTCAGTTGTAGGGGCTGAGATGAAATTAAACCTGGGAGGTTTAATCAGACCCCTGGACATGTAAGTGCAGAATGATTACCCGAAGGTGTGACCATGACAACCAGTTTAAAATTCAAAATAAAAGTTTATTAACAGACTCCGTGTGATAACAAGCAGTATTCAAGGTTTAGCAAAGACAGTGGCAAATAACACAGTTCCTGGAACACATAACCATAGAAGGTTTCTCAGAGCACTGGTAGATTTAGAACAGATGTAAAAGTCCTTTGATGGAATCACCTTACCAGGCCTGGTTGTAGTAGTAGAAATAGCCGAGGAACATGCCAGTAGTTGTAGCAGGTGAATCTGTAACTTGAGTATGCTGCTGTATCAGCTGGATGGAACCAGCCAGGTGGTAAGACACGGAGTGGATGCTGAGTGGAATCAGCCAGGTGATGAAACACAGGGTGGATGCTGAATGGAATCAGCCAGGTACTAAAGTCACGGAATGGATGCTGGATGGAACCAGCCAGGTGATGAACACAGAGTGAATGATGTGAGATGCTAGTGAGCGTAGAAACAGAATAGCTGATAGATGATTACCGGTGGTAGTGGATACTGCTGGTAAGATAGGATCCGCTGGATCAGCACCGGTGTTTGGTAGAAGCTGGAATCAGTTGAAAGCTGGCTGCTTGGAAGCAGATAGTAGATAGCTGGAAACTGGACAGCCACGGAGGGTTTTGAGTCAGGCTGCACCTGCAGGATGGAAAGCAGGTGCGGGTCTCTTTGTGGATGCTGGAGACAGGAACTGGAACCTGGAGAAACAAGCCACAGGAGAGAGAGACTGGAACAAGGTATGACATTCAAAGCACTGACCTCTATCTGGCCCAGACACAGGATACTTATACCTGCTGCTATGCAGGCATTGGCTGGGCAATTATGCAGATTCCAGAGACGGTGGATTGGAGGAATTGGAGCATGTGATCAAATCCAACATGGCTGCACCCATGCTGGAACCTGGAGGGAAAACAGGTTTGAAATGAAATGTGCAAACATAATGATAATGGCGGCGCCGGCCGCGGAGGACAGGAGACGCCAGATGACAGTTATATGCTGAGACACTTGGAGGGCAGCAGAGGCCGCGGCAGGCATGATACATGATTCTGAGAACCTGCAACAATAACACAGTAACGGCGGCGGAGGCCGCGGAGGACGGGAGACGCCGTGTTGGATTCAAACATGGCGCCGCTGTGGTAGTGTCTCAGAATGACAGGAGGGATGTGCAGAGTGTTGACACAGATGAGATCCGGACTTGGAACGCTGGGCCAGTCTCAGAAGACACCTAAACGTCAGGTAATGGCGTCCAGATACCCGGATTGTGACACAGGCATATTAATGTGTGCTACGGGGGGACAGGGGCATATTAATGTGTGCTATGGGGGGACAGGGACATATTAATGTGTGCTATGGGGGGACATGGCCACATCTGTATTTGTAGGAGGGCGCAAAATTTATAGTTTGCAGGAGGGTGTTGAACACCCTAGCACCGGCCCTGAGTGCAAGAATCAGTGCTGTCTCCGTACATACGTATTGTGGTGGCAAGGATAAATGCTGTTACTAGAGATGTGCGGTGGACACTTTTCGTGTTTTGTGTTTTGGTTTTGGATGTAGATCTCCGTTCTTGTTTTGGATCTGGATTGGTTTTGCCAAAACCACCCTTTTTGGTTTTGGTTTTGGATCTGGATTTTTATGAAAAAAAACAAAACTTAAAAACAGCTAAAAATCACAGAATTTGGGGGGGGGGGGGCGGGATTTCCTACGGTAATATTAACCTCAATAACATTAATTTCCACTCATTTCCAGTCTATCCTGAAGACATCACACCTCACAATATTGTTTTTAGGCCAAAAAATGTCACTGAGGTAGCTGGATGACTAAGATAAGTGACACAAGTGGGCAGCAAAAACACATGGTCCACCTAAGAGTGGCACTGCAGTGGCAGCCAGTATGGCAGTTTTAAAAACTAGGCCCCAAATGCTAAAAAAAAGAGGTGCAAGAATGAATTGTCCTTGGGCCCTCCCACCCACCCAACAGGGTCTGCCACACGACTGTGGCTGAAATGATTGGTTTGTTTGGGCCCCCACTAAAAAAGAAGCAATCAATCTTTCCTTGCACAAACTGGCTCTACGTCCTCATCATCCGATTCCTCAACCCTTTCAGTGTTTATATCCTCATCCTCATAGAGTATTAATTCGTAACCACTGGAATCCACCATCAGAGGTCTCTGTGTACTTTCTGGAGGCAATTGCTGGTAAAAAAATTTCCGGGAGGAATTTATAATTCATTTTGATGAACATCATCTTCTCCACATTTTGTGGAAGTATCCTCCTACGCCGATCGCTGACAAGGTTACTGGCTGCACTAAACACTCTTTCAGAGTACACACAGGAGGGAGGGCAACTTAGGTAAAATAAAGCCAGTTTGTGCAAGTGCCTCCAAATTGCCTCTTTTTCCTGCCATTACACATATGGACTGTCTGACATGCCTACTTGGATGCTGTAACTGATACAATTCTCCACCATTCTTTCAATGGTGACAGCATCATATGCAGTGACAGTAGACATATCAGTAAATGTTGGCAGCTACTTCAGTCCGGACCTGATGTCAACACTTGCTCCTGACTGCCCTGCATCTCCGCCAGTGGGTCGGCTAGGAAATTTTATTATTTTCCTTGCAGCCGCAGTGGCAGGAGAAAATGAAGGAGGAGCTGTTGAAGTGTCACGTTCTGCTTGAGTTGACAATTTTCTCACCAGCAGGTCTTTGCACCTCTACAGGCTTGTGTCCACTGGAAAGAGATAAACAATGTAGGCTTTAAACCTACGATCGAGCACAGTGGCCAAAATGTGGTGATCTGATTTCAACAGATTGTTCACCCTTGAATTCTGGGAAAGCAAATGAAGGGCTCCATCCACAGGTCCCACGTGCTTAGCAGAATCGCTCCGTCTTAGCTCCTCCTTCAATTTCTCCAGCTGCTTATGCAAAAGCCTGATGAGGGGAATGACCTGACTCAAGCTGACAGTGTCTGAACTGACTTCATGTGTGGCCAGTTCGAAGGGTTGGAAAACCATGCACAATACAGAAATCACTCTCCACTGCGCTTGAGTCAGGTGCTTTCCCACTACTTTGCCTATATCATAGGTGGTCGGTGGATGCATAGGCTTGAATGGCCTTTTGCTGCTCCTCCATCCTCTGAAGCGTATAGAGTGTTGAAGTCCACCTCGTTACCACTTCTTGCATCAGGTGATGGTAGGGCAGGTTCAAGCGTGTTTGATGGCGCTCCAGTCTTTGGCACACAGTGGCTGAATGCCGAAAGTGGCCCGCAATTTTTCGGTCCACCGACAGCATCTCCTGTACGCCCCAGTCATTTTTCAAAAAATTCTGCACCACCAAATTAATTGTATGTGCACAACATGCTGGAATTTGCCCAGATGTAATTCACGCACAATATTGGTGGCGTTGTTCGATATCAGAAATCCCCAGGAGAGTTTAAATGGGGTAAGCCATTCTGCGATGAAGTTCCTCCGTTTCCGTAAGAGGTTGTCAGCTGTGTGCCTCTTACGGAAACCGGTGATACACAGCGCACAGCATAGCCTGCCTAGGAACGAGATGGCATTTGTGAGATACTTCTACTGGTGCCACTGCTGTTGTTGGTGCAGAAGGCAATACATCTACCCAGTAGGCTGTCACAGTCATGTAGTCCTTAGTTTGCTTTGCTCCACTTGTCCACATGTCCGTGGTTAAGTGGACAGTGGGTACAACTGCATTTTTTGAGAACACTGATGACACTTTTCTTAATGTCCCTGTATAGTCCAGAAATTGCTTGCCTAGTGAAGTGGAATCAAGATGGGATTTGGTTCCAAGGACACAGTATGTCCATCAACTGTCTAAATACCACTGCACTTATTGCTGATACCGGACGCATGTCTAACACCAGCATAGTTGTATTGGCCTCAGTAATCCACTTTGCAACTGGGTGACTGCTGTCATATTTCATCTACCTCGCAAAGGACTGTTGGACAGTCAATTGCTTAGTTGAAGTAGTACAAGTGGTCTTCAGACTTCCTTTCTGGTATGACGATCGACTGCCAGCAGCAACAGCAGCAGCAGTAGGCTCTCTAGAGGAATCCCGGATAGGAGAGGACTCGTCAGTCATGCCAGTGACTTGGCATGCAGGACTACTTACATTCCTGACTAAGGAGGAAATTGACATTGAGGGAGTTGGTGGTGTGTATTGCAGGAGCTTGGGTACAACAGGAAGTAGGGATATAGGTGTCAGTGGACTGCTTACGCTATTACCCAAAGTTTCTGAACTTGATAATGACTTATGATGAATGGTCTGCAGGTTGCGTATAAGGGAGGATGTTTCTAGGTGGTTAACAGCCTTACCCCTACTTTTTATGGATTGATAAAGACACATGGCTTGACACCTGTTGTCCAGATTTGTGGATAAATAATTCCACACTGAAGAGGTGGCTTTTTTGGCATTTTGCCCAGGTATGACAATGGGCTTTTTCATCCCATGGCCAACAAATGTCTCCACTGGTGCCTTATTCAAACAAACCACATCACCTTCAGAATCCTCATCATCAACTTCCTCCTCAGCGCCAGCTACACCAATATCCTCCTAATCCTGGTTTACTTCAACAGTGACATCCTCAATCTCAATATCAGCAACTGGACTGGCGGTGTTCTTCCCAGCACTTGCAGGGGGCGTGTAAATGGTGGTAGGAGCCATCTCTTCCCAAACAATCTTGGGAAGGTCAGGCCTAGACATTGCAACCGCGGACACACTTGAACTCTCCTTGGGGATTTGTGATATCTCTGAACGCACAGTTGTTTTTTTGTGTGCTTTAACAAGCATATTTTTTTTATTTTTCAAGAGGGAGGAGGGCTTCCATCCTCATGAGAAGCTAAACCACCAGTCATGAACATAGGTCAATGCCTTAGCCTTTCCTTGCCACTTTGTGTTGTGAATGGCATATTGCCAATTTTACTTTTCTCATCAGATAATTTCTTTATTTTGGTTATTTGTTTTTACTTCTTGGATTTTGATTCTTTTACATGCCCTCTATGACATTGTGCATCGGCCTTAGCAGATGACATTGATGGAATTGAATCATCAATGTCATGACTGGTGGCAGCAGCAGCTTCAGCACTAGTACTAGGAACTGGAAGTGGTTCCTGATCTTTCACAATTTTTTCCTCCAGATTTTTGTTCTCCATTTCACAGGACAGCACCCCATTATTATTATGGCACACAGTACAGTGTACCTTTATTTTCACAACACTCCTGTATTTTACAGCATACAAGACAGGGCCAGTGTACTTTTATTTTAACAACAGCACCCCTGTAGTTTTACAGCATACAGAACAGGGCCAGTGTATATTTATTTTAGCAACAGCACCGCTTTATTTTTTCAGCATACAGGACAGGGCCATCACCCCTGTATTTGAACAACACCCCTTTAATTTAACAGTATACAAGACAGGGACAGTGTAATTTTATTTTAACAACAGCACCCTGAATTTGGGTCAGTGTACTTTTATTTTAACAACAGCACCCCTGTATTTTTAAAGCCTACAGTACAGGACCAGTGTACTTTTATTTTAACAACAGCAGCCCTGTATTTTTACAGCATACAGGACAGGGTCAGTGTACTTCTATTTCAACAACAGCACCCCTGTATTTGGGCCAGTGTACTTTTATTTTAATAACAGCACCCCTGTATTTTTACAGAATACAGAACAGGGCCAGTGTACATTTATTTTCATAGCACCCCTTAATTTTTACAGCATACAAGACAGGGCCAGTGTACATTTATTTTGACTGCACCCCTAACTTTTTACAGCATACAAGACAGGGCCAGTGTGCATTTATTTTCCCTGCACCCCTGTATTTTTATAGCATTACAAGACAGGGCCAGTGTAATTTTTATTCACTGTACCCCTGAACTTTTACAGCATACAAGACAAGACCAGTGTACATTTATTTTTGCAGCACCCCTGTATTTTTACAGCATACAAGACAGGGCCAGTGCACATTTATTTTCGCAGCACCCCTGAATTTTTACAGCAATCAAGACAGAGCCAGCACCCCTGTATTTTCACTGCATACAGGAGACAGTGCCCCTGTACAGCACAGTGACACCCAGGACAGCAACATCCATGTACAGCTGCAGCACCCACAACAACACATGACACCAGTGACAGCCAGGACAGCACCCCTAACAGAGCAAGGACACCACAGTGACAGGACAGCACAGCACCCCTAGAGAGCACACCTACCCTACCCAATGCCACCACCCACAGAGAGACAGAGGTCTGACTGCCTAACTCTGCAAGCCCAGAGTGAAAATGGCAGCGACATGCTGCTCTTTATATGAAATCCAAAACCCGTGAGAATCCGAAAGCGGGATGATGTTGTTTTCCCTCATTCTGGGATCCGAGTCTGGTGGGAAGTCCCGAGCCGGGCTCGTATCCCAGCTCAGATCGTGAAGTTCAGGAGGATTCGGTTCTCTGAGAACCAAACCCGTTTATCTCTACTCTTTATGTATTTATTGTATGATAACGGTGACAGGAATCAGTGCTGTCCCTGTGCATAACTCTATATGATAGCAGGAATTATTGCTGTTCCTGTGCATTTCATATTGGATACACGTTGCTGTTAGTGACTGGCACACTACTAAATATCTCCTTAAGATAATGGAGCACGATGATCCAGAGGCATAACTAGAACTTTGAGGGCCCCATTGTAAAATCCTGAAAGGGCCACTACAATGCCATTTAGGGGAGCACGAGATAGAGGGGAGTGAGAGACAAAGAGCATGTCTGGGGGAGAGAAGGAGAGAGAGACAGACAGAGAGGGGAGCAAGAAAGAGAGGGATTTGTGAAAAAATAGGGAATGAGAGAAGGAGAGAGAGGAACAAGAGAAAGAGAGGGTGTCAGGGAGAAAGAGAGAGAAAGAGATGAGAGGGTATAGAGAGAGAGCATCAGAGAGTCAGAGAGAGAAATGGGAATGCAAGTGGGAGTGAGAGAGAAAGTGTCAGGGAGGGAGCAAGAAAGAGTGAGTTCCAGGGAAAGAAACAGGTAGAGACAGGGAGAGAGACAGTGTCAAAGGGAGACAATGAGAGAGGGGGAGAGAGAGCCAGTGAGAAAGAGGGAGGGGAGAAGACAGTATCAGGGAGAGAGAGAGAGACAGTGTCAGGGAGAGAGAGAGACAGTGTTAGGGAATGAGAGAGACAAGGTCGGGGAGGGAGGAAGAGAGTGTGTCAGGGGGAGATAGAGACAGTGTCAGAGAGTGTCAGTAAGAAAGTGAGAGAGAGGGACAGTGTCAGGCAGAGAGAGAGGTGCAAGATTGAGAGTGAGGGGAAGAGAGAGAGGGAAGAGTAGCGAGCAGGAGAGAAACTACCTGACTACAGCACAGTCCCAGGAGGGGATAGATGGACAGAGGCATGGGCAGACAGAAAGAGCACCATTTGGGGACATGGATGGACAGATGGAGGACAGATGGACAGAGCACCATATGGGTGCATAGATGGTTGAGGGGGTATAGACGTACAGACAGAGCACTATATGGGGCATAGATGATCAGAAGGATGGACATAGTGTGTATAAATGGAAAAAAAAAACACCATGTAGGGGCATAGATGGATAGATGGATGATGTGGGCATAGAAGGACAGAGCACTATATGAGGGCATAGAGGGATAGTTAAATGTAGGGAGCATTGACAGACAGAGAACCATATGGACACATAGATAATAGATGGAATGTAGACTGGACATAGACGGATGGTGGTGGGGGGCATAGATAGATAGATGGGCAGACGGACATGGAGTGGCATAGATAGAACACCAGAGCATAGACGGGGGCAAAGACGGACAGACAGATGGATGGATGGTAGGGCAGGGGGATCTCACTGTCGGGTCTGTGTGGCACTGTCCAAACACAATTTGTCTGTCAGCTCAGCTGTGCAGCGCCATTGCTACTGCAGATACTGTATGCTTCTAGGTTCTCTCTATAGCACCGCCGGTCACACATTAAGAGCAGCTCTGCACCCTGCATACTCCCTCCCTCCCTTCCTCCCAGGAATTAAACTGCCGGGTCCCGAACCTGGCATGCGGCAGTACTAATTTAAAAAGAAAATGTTTTTGTTTTTTTGTTTTCATAAGGGTGCAGTGGGATTGCTTGCTGGGCCTTGGGGTCCCCAAGGGGCTGGACCCCATAGCAGTTTCATCCTCTGTACCCTCTGTAGTTATGCCACTGCTTAGCCATGTGCCAGCCAGTGCTGCAGACTTTTGTCACCTAAAGGAGGGGGTATCACCACTTGGTCCTTTCTGATGATACTAGATCCCTAAGGTCCACAGCCATGCCAGTAACATGTCAACTGTGATTACTCAGGTATACGCTGATGATACATACCTTGGGATCTTCTCTGAAATCCATTCCCCAATGGAGGTGTTCTCAGTGTAACCCACCCCTCAAACAGAAGGGATAAGTGGGATATTAATATATATATATATATTGGATTGGCCCTGAAACGTTGGTGGGCACAGCATGTAATGTATGCCTTTGCTATATAAAATTATTAAATTCAAGTCTCCAGGGAGTGCCGCTGTTCTTCCGTCACATATACCATTTATATATAGAGGGCACCCAAGGAACGTTATACAGGATAGGAGATTGCCGGTTCATCCATTGGACTATATCTAATTAGAAACCTAGCCTTAGGTTTCTTACCGGAACAAGGCACCACCTCACTATTTACATGTGAATGCACAGCAGCTACTGACTCAGCATTGCGCAAAATGGACACAGGAGTATCAGCTAACATGGGTTACAGAGGAGTTACCAACATTAAAGGCTTGTCACATAGCTTCACTAAAGCACTGGCACAAGACATCCTGTTTAAAGAGCCTTGGCTTTATACTAGAGATGCGCACCGGACACTTTTCAGGTTTTGTGTTTTTGGTTTTGGATCTGGATCTCCGTTCGTGTTTTGGATCTGGATTGGTTTTGCCAAAACCATCCTTTCGGGTTTTGGTTTTGGATCTGGATTTTTTGGGAAAAAATATAAAAACAGCTAAATTCACAGAATTGTTTTCTTTTTTTTTTGTTCCTACAGTATTATTAACCTCAATAACATCCATTTCCACACATTTTCAGTCTATTTTAAACACCTCACACCTCACAATATTGTTTTTAGGCCAAAAGGTTGCACCGAGGTAGCTGGATGACTAAGCTAAGCGACACAAGTGGGCGGCACAAACACGTTGCCCATCTACGAGTGGAACTGCATTGGCAAACAGTATGGCAGTTTTAAAAACTAGGCCCCAAAGAGCAAATAATGCAAAGAAAAAATAGGTGCAAGATGGAATTGTCCTTGAGCCCTCCCACCAACCCATATGTTGTATAAACAGGACATGCACCCTTTAACAAACCAATCATTTCAGTGACAGGGCCTGCCACACTACTGTGGCTGAAATGATTGCTTTGTTTGGGCCCCCACCAAAAAAGAAGCAATCAATCTTTCCTTGCACAAACTGGCTCTACGTCTTCATCCTCATCATCCGATTCCTCACCCCTTTCAGTGTTTACATCCTCATCCTCACAGATATTAATTTGTCCCCACTGGAATCCACCATCAGAGGTCCCTGTGTACTTTCTGGAGGCAATTGCTGGTAAAGGTCTTCCTGGAGGAATTTATATTTAATTTTGATGAACATCATCTTCTCCACATATTGTGGAAGTATCCTCCTACGTCGATCGCTGACAAGGTTACCGGCTGCACTAAACACTCTTTCAGAGTACACACTGGAGGGAGGGCAACTTAGGTAAAAATAAAGGCAGTTTGTGCAAGTGCCTCCAAATTGCTTCTTTTTCCTGCCAGTACACATATGGATTGTCTGACATGCCTACTTGGATACTGTCACTGATATAATTCTCCACCATTCTTTCAATGGTGACAGCATCATATGTAGTGACAGTAGACATATCAGTAAATGTTGACAGCTCCTTCAGTCCGGACCAGATGTCAACACTTGCTCTTGACTTCCCCGGATCACCATCAACGGGTCAGCTAGGAATTTTTATTCTTTTCCTAGCAGCCACAGTTGTAGGAGAAACTGAAGGAGGAGCTGTTGACGTGTCACGTTCTGCTTGAGTTGACAATTTTCTCACCAGCAGGTCTTTGCACCTCTGCAGACTTGTGTCCACCAGAAAAAGAGATACAATGTAGGCTTTAAACATAGGATCAAGCACGGTGGCCAAAATGTGGTGATCTGATTTCAACAGATTGTTCACCCTTGAATTCTGGCAAAGCAAATGAAGGGCTCCATCCACAAGTCCCACATACTTAGAAGAATCGCTCCATCTTATCTCCTCCTTCAATTTCTCCAGCTGCTTCTGCAAAAGCCTGATGAGGGGAATGACCTGACTCAAGCTGGCAGTGTCTGAACTGACTTCACATGTGAGAAGTTCAAAGGGTTGAAGAACCATGCACAACACAGAAATCATTCTCCACTGCGCTTGAGTCATGTGTATTCCCCCTTTTTTGCCTATGTCATAGGTGGATGTATAGGCTTGAATTGCCTTTTGTTGCTCCTCCATCCTCTGAAGCATATAGAGGGTTGAATTGCACCTTGATACTACCTCTTGCTTCAGGTAATGGCAGGGCAGGTTCAAGAGTGTTTGGTGGTGCTCCAGTATTCGGCACGTAGTGGCTGAATCACGAAAGTGGCCCACAATTTTTCAGGCCACCGACAGCATTTCCTGCATGCCCCTGTCATTTTCAAAAAAATCTGCACCACCAAATGAATTGTGTGCAAAACATGGGACGTGCTGTAATTTGCCCTGATGTAATGCTTGCACAATATTGGAGATGTTGTCAGATATCACAAATCCCCAGTAGAGTCTAAATGGGGTAAGCCGTTGTCCGATGATGTCCCTCAGTTTCTAGAAGAGGTTCTCAGCTGTGTGCCTCTTCTGGAAACTGGTTATACACAGCATAGCCTGCCTAGGAACGAGTTGGCGTTTATGAGATGCTGCAGCTGGTGCCGCTGCTGTTGTCGCTGTGGAAGGCAATACATCTACCAAGTAGGCTGTCACAGTCATGAAGTCCTTAGTTTGCCCTGCTCCACTTGTCCACATGTCCATGGTTAAATGGACAGTGGGTACAACTGCATTTTTGAGGACACTGAGGACACTTTTCTTATTGTCCCTGTACAATCCGGGAATCGCTTACCTAGTGAAGTGGAATCTAGATGGGATTTGGTACCAGGACATGGTTCGTCCATCAACTGTCTAAATTCCACTGCATTAATAGCAAATACCAGATGCACGTATAACACCAGCATAGTTGTTATGGTCCCAGTAATTTGCTTTGCAACAGGGTGACTGCTGTACAGTCAATTGCTTAGTTGAAGTAGTACAAGTGGTTTTCCAACTTTCTCTCTGGGATGAAGACCGACTGCCAGCAGCAACAACAGCAGTGGCAGCATTAGGCGTAGCACTCAAGGATCCTCCAGAGGAATCCCGGATAGGAGAGGACTCATCAGTCATGCCAGTTTCTGAACTTGACAATGACTTATGATGAATGCGCTGCAGGTGACGTAAAAGGGAGGATATTCCTAGGTGTTTAACGTCCTTACCCCTACTTATTATGGATTGATAAAGGCAACACATGGCTTGACACCTGTTGTCCAGATTTGTGGAGAAATCATTTCACACCAAAGAGGTGGCTTTTTTGGTATTTTGCCCAGGCATGACAATGGGCTTTTTCATCCCATGAACAACAACTGTCTCCACTGGTGCCTTATTCAAACAAACCACATCTCCATCAGAATTTTCATCATCAACTTCTTCCTCAGCGCCAGCTACACCAATATCCTCCTAATCCTGATGTTCTTCTACAGTGACATCCTCAATCTCAATATCAGCAACTGGACTGATGGTGCTCCTCCCAGCACTTGCAGGGGGCATTTAAATGGTGGTAGGGGCCTCCTCTTCACATACAGTCTTGGGAGGTCAGGCCTAGACAGCTTTATTTTGTATTTTTCAAGAGGGAGGAGGGCTTCCATCTTCATGAGAAGCTGAACCACCAGTCATGAACATAGGCCAAGGCCTTAGCCTTTCCTTGCCATTTCATGTGGTGTATGGCATATTGCCAATTTTACGTTTCTCAACAAATAATTTCTTTTTTTTTTGGTTATTAATTTTGCTTCTTGGATTTTGCTTCTTTTACATGCCCTCTATGACATTGTGCATTGGCCTTACCAGATGACGTTGATAGAATTGCATCGTCATTGTCATGACTGGTGGCAGCAGCAGCTTCAGCACTAGTACTAGGAACTGGAGGTGGTTCCTGATCTTTCACTATTGTTTCCTCCAAATATTTGTTCTCCATTTCACAGGACAGCACCACTTTATTATTATGGCAAACAGAACAGTGCCCCTTATTTTCACAGCACCCCTGTATTTTTACAGCATACAGGACAGGGCCAGTGTACCTTTATTTTAACAACAGCAGCCCTGTATTTTTACAGTATACAGGACAGGGCCAGTGTACTTTTACTTTCACAGCACCCCTGTATTTTAACAACAACACCCCTGTATTTTTACAGCATACAGGACAGGACCAGTGTACCTTTATTTTAACAACACCCCTTTATTTATATCATACAGGACAGGACCACCACCCCTGTATTTTAACATCAACACCCCTGTATCAGGCATCTCCAGTGGCCTCTGCCTGTAATCAAGGTCCCGGCTCTGGAGGGGTACTGTAGGCAGGCCGCAACCCACAGGGAGCAGCGCAGGTCTCCCCCGGCTCTGCAGTGCAGATCTTCATGTGTAGGGTGGCTCAACAGGGCTGGAAGACTATGTCATAGTAAGGGGATGCATAAAGAGAGGGTATAACTCCACTTTTTTGAGGTTGCAGGCAGGAGCTATTCACCACCACGTCTTCCCCTAATGCCAGCCAAGCCACGCCCCTCCAGTGTACCTTTATTTTAACAACACCCCTGTATTTATAGCAAACAGGACAGGGTCAGCACCCCTGTATGTTAACAACACCCCTGTATTTTTACAGCATACAGGACATGGCCAGCACCCCCGTATTTTTAACAACAACACCCCTGTAATTTGACAGCATACAAGACAGGGCCAGTGTACATTTATTTTAAAAACAACACCCCTGTATTTTAACAGCATACAGGACAGGGCCAGTGTATCTTTATTTTAACAACAATACCCCTTTATTTTTACAGCATACGGGACTGGGCCAGCATACCTTTATTTTAACAGCACCCCTGTATTTTTACAGCATACACGACAGGGCCAGTGTACTTTTATTTTCACAGCATCCCTGTATTTTTATAGCATACAGGACAGGGCCAGTTCACTTTTATTTTAACAACACCTCTGTATTTATAGCATACAGGACAGGAACAGCACCCATGTATTTTAACAACAACACCCCTGTATTTTTACAGCATACAGGACAGGGCCAGTGTACCTTTATTTTCACAGCACCCCTGTATTTTTTTTAAAGCACTTTTTTATTGAAAAGATGTCAAATCAGACAATACAGACCAAAGAGGAGATGATGATGATACAAAACAAATCCAGAATAACATACGGGATATCCCGTAGGATATACAAAAACATGACACATTAACAGTATAAATATTGACAACAATTTTTTATATATAAGAACAAGTAGAAAAGAGAAAAGGAAAGAGGGGAGAAAGGATTAGAAGTAGATGAAAGAGAGAAGAAATGGGGGGGAGGGAGAGACCACTATGAAAGGATTCCAGGACAAAATCACATCATGAGAACCTACGAGTGTGATCGCAAAGAGGAGCCAGGGGGGAAGTCCCAGATATCCCAAACAGAGGTGATAGGAGACGGGAATGTAGAGAGACTATAGTATCGAATGCAGGAAAACCACAGGGAACAGGTAAATTGTGTGGTAGGAGTGCACATTCGCGCCTTCTGGTTAGGTTGGACAGGTGTTAGTAGGGACACCAAAGTGGAGGTCTTAGCTAGCAGAAGTTCGATTTGTATCCAGGGTAAGTGAGGGGCTTGAGAAAACCAGGCAAGAGCCTGGCTCTAGTGAGTGGCGTGATAATATTTTCGAATATCCGGTAAACCTCTGCCTCCAGCAACCGGGTCCCTTACTAGCGTGGGAGTCTTAATCCTGGGGGGTTTATTAGATCATATGAATTTTAGAAAGAGTTTCTGCATTCGGCACAAAGCCTCTGCGGGGATGTGTACCAGAATTGTTTGAATCAGATATAAGAGCCTGGGCAAAATGTTCATTTTTACCATAACTATACGTCCAAACCAAGCTATGATTTGCTTGTCCCACGCTCGTAAGTCGGACTCAATACAATTGAAGAGGGTTGGAAAATTTTCAGAATACAAGGACCCATAGGAGTTCGTAATAAACACGCACAAGTATTTAATTTTCTTAGAGCGCCAGGAGAAATTAAAATTAGCGGCAAGGAGAGACCTGGTATCCTCACTAAGATGCAGGGGGATGGCTTCCGATTTGGCATAGTTAATGCGGTAACCTGAATAAAAAGAATAGGATGATAATGTTTGAAACAAATTAGGAATGGATATGTGGGGAGAGGAAACAGTTACTAATACGTCATCCGCAAATAGTGATAATTTAAACTCTGCGTCATCAACTAATATACCTTTAATATCAGGGTTAGCCTGAATCATACACGCCAGAGGCTCGATAGTCATAGCAAAAATTAATAGTGGTAGGGGACACCCCTGTTGCGTACCGTTATTAATCTGAAATAGACAAGAGTCCCTACCGTTTACCCGGACTCTGGCCGAAGGATTGGAATAGAGAGCCTGGATGTCCTGGAGTAGGCTTCCTCCCAAGCCAAACCTACGTAAGGTAGCAAACATAAAGGGCCACAAAATTTTATCAAAAGCCTTCTCTGCATCAAGCGAGAGAAGGATAGAAGGCAATTTAGATTTATTAATCGAATGAACTAAGTTAATAGTTCTACGGGTGTTATCTCTAGCTTGTCGGCCTGGGATGAAGCCCACCTGGTCGGCATGTATTAATTGCGGGAGAACCGAGTTCAACCGCAGGGCTAAAACTTTGGCAAAAAGTTTAATATCATTGTTTAACAGGGAAATTGGGCGATAGCTAGAGCACGAGTTGGGGTCCTTCCCAGGTTTATGAATTAAGACAATCCGAGCCTCCAGCATACGAGAAGACAAAGGTTCACCCTTAAGATATCCATTAAAGAGCCTACAAAGGTGGGGCAGTAGAATCCCCTTGAATTTCTTAAAATACATAATAGACATACCATCAGGCCCAGGGGCCTTGCCCGGCTTCAGGGTTTTAAGGGCACTGTCTAGTTCTTCAATAATTATCTCTGAGCCCAGCTGAGCCACCATCGAGCCACTCAGTGATGGCAAATTACATTTGTCCAAAAGGGACTCAATCCCCTCTGTGAATCTCGTAGAGGGTAAGGAAGCAGCATCAGCATTATATAATGATTTATAAAAGTCTTCGAATTCACTAAGGATGCGATCAGGGTCGTGCGTTAATACCCCATTTTTCATACGGATAGACAAGATATTTTTGAAAGAAATCTGGGCTCTCAACTTCCTGGCAAGGAGTTTATCTGCCTTATCCCCTTTTTCATAATAGATCTGATTAAGATGTCTAAGGTATTGTTCTGTTTTGTGGGACAGCAGCAAATTAAGTTCGCCCCTTATTTTAAGTAACCGATCCAGGTCAGCTGAGCTCAGGGACAATCTATGAATTTCCTCCAGATGGTGAAGCCGGTCGGTTAATTCCATGATCTTTTGGGAGCGCTGTTTAGTAAGTCTAGCAGCAACCTGTATGAAATGGCCCCGGAGGACCGCTTTATGCACCTCCCACAAGGTCATGTCAGACATTTCAGGGGTTTGATTCAAGCTAAAATAATCAGTCAGTACCTGTGTAATTTGTGGCAGGACGTCAGTACATTGGAGAAGAGCGTCATTAAGGGACCAAGAAGGGGGGGAAGGAGTGCGATATAAACCAGAAAGAATCAGAGATACAGGTGCATGGTCAGACCAAGAAATTGGGTGTATAATACTTTTTTGGATCCTAGAGGTTAAATCCCTCCCAAGCAGAATCATGTAAATTCTTGTGTAAAGATTATGAACCGGGGAAAAAAATGTGTAGTCCTTAACTAAGGGATCAATAACTCTCCAAGAGTCGAATAGTAGGGGATTTTTAAGTAGGAACAACAGAGCTCTAGAATTACGGTTACTGGGATGGGACTGGGAAGAAGGCAAGGAATGGGAGCGATACAGACTATGGTGAAGAACAGTATTAAAATCCCCTGCCATTACAATATCACCTTTCCTACACTGGGTAATCTTTGAGTCTAAGGAAGCGAAGAAAGAGGCCTGATTAACATTGGGGGCGTAGACGTTGATCAGGGTAAAAGAAACATTATTAAGTTTGGCCACAATGATAAGGAACCTACCACTTTTATCCCTAATAATTTTTCCGGCTCTAAGCATAAGTGGGCGGGGATCATGATAGCGACACCCCGTTTCTTCTGAGTGTAATCACAGGCATGTATAACAATAGGATGACGTCTAGAACATAATTCGGGATGGGAAGTACCTCTAAAATGTGTCTCCTGTAAAAACACCAGATCACCCCCAACCTGTTTCAGGAAGAGATATAATTTAGTCCTCTTTTGGGGACTGTTGAGACCCTTCACATTGTAGGTTATTACATTGACCGACATGACAAAATAAACACAAGCAGAGCTGAGCTAACCCTAAGGGCACACAGTTGGTCCCCCGAAGAAACAGGAATAAAAAGGGAGATAGGCAGAAGGAAAAATGGAAAAAGGAAAGAAAAGAGTCAGAAACACCAATGTAAAAGGGAAAAATACAACAATAAACCAGGCCAAAGACCCATTGTACTCACCGTATGGGTCCACATGTTTGAGCTCCCATATGGGGCAGTGAGGGAGAGAGAATCTCTCATATGCTCAAAACCGGCCATGATGGCCTAGTGGTGGGCGTGGCTTTGAACCCCAATGAACAAGTAGGTGAATGAACAGGGTGACCCTGGTGGGGTCAAAATAACATTTGACATCAATAAATCATTACAGAATTAAGTTAACAGTGTAAACAGAAGCTCACTCAAGAAAGCTCGGCAATGGAGGCTATAAAATCTCTAAGATATAAATCAACATATGAAGTAGCAATATACAGTAACCCAGCAAACCGTCTGCAAAGGAAAGTCATGGAGGGTTATGTCTGGACGAGTTTTTAGCTGGGACTGTCGACCAAAGGTGTCGAGGCACTCTCTGAGGGAGAGACGAGCTTGGGGGGCGCTGGAGACCTGGTGCAGCTTGCAGGGAAGAAGGCACGTCAGGTGTCGGTGGAGACAGGTTGAGTTTCAGAAAAAGTTGGTGGGCCTCTTCCTTGGAACGTGCTCGCAGTCTCATCCCATCAAGCTGTACTAGCAGAGCAAAGGGATAGCCCCACCTATAACGAATTTGACTCTCCCTGAGGATCTGGGTATATTCCTTCAGATCATAACTTCGTTTAAGAGTAATAGGGGATAAGTCCTGGAATACCAACAGCTTATGCGTTTCAAACAGGCACGAGTCTTTATTGCGAGTAGCAGCCAAGATTCTGTCTTTGGTTTTGAAGTAATGGCAAAGCAAGACCACATCTCTCGGTGGAGATGACGGCGGAGGTTTTTGCCGTAGGGAACGATGGGCTCTATCTAAGAGGAAATTCTCCGGTGGAGTGTCTGGCAGGAGATGTTGGAAAAAGCGGACAAGGAAATCTTGTAATTGGGCGGGTTCCACCGATTCTGGAATATACTTGATACGCAGATTATTACGTTGTGCGCGATTATCTGCGTCCTCCTGTTGGTCCTGGAGGAGATAGATGTCCTCCTGCATAACAAAGACAGAGTGCTCCATCTCTTGCTGGAAATTGATAACTTCATCAATTTTCTGTTCGACATCATTAGTGCGCGCACCAAGGTCAGAGATCTCGTCCTTGAGACCAGAGATGGCTTTGTGGATCTCCGAGTGGAAAGCCTGTTTTAATGATTTCATCTCATTAAAGATGGAGTAGATGCAGTCTTTCATGGAGGAGTCCAACACAGGCGAATCTTCCTCCGATTCCAAAATCGGGGCAGATTTGGCGGTATTTGACGGTTTAGAGGCACTAGGATCTAATTTAGAAATAAAGGTAGTAAGATCCGCTGAGGGGGCAGATTTTTTGGACATAGGCATGACGTATGAAAGTCCCGGCAATGAATAGTAACTGCAAATCAGAAGTGAGCAATAGTGTATTGAGTCAGTGTTCCATTATGTTGTAAAGAATGAGAACAAACATGAGGCCCCGAAGGCAGCACCCATTGTAGGTTAGTAGAGCATTCCTTCAATTTCTGCTGTTATGGGAGACTAAGGCACAACACAGGTATAACAGGAGGCGACAGCCAGGAGATGGCACTCCAAGGCATTGGATTGTGATGCAGCAAACAAATTAATTAATGGAGGCCCCAAATTGTATTATTATTATAGAAGAAGGCCCCTGCAGCAAGTGGTATGGTACAGCACAGTACAGGCAGGAGGCTGGAGAAAGAGTAACCCAGGCAGGGATGGCAGGGAGGAGACAGGTATTCCCAGTGTGGGACAACTAGCACTGAAGCAGGGAGGGGAGAAACAGCCAAGCAAAGAGACTTGTAAAATGGCCGCTGCCAGGGAGCTCTATCCAGGGCCAGCAGCAGGTACCTGAGCTGCCAGCGGTGGCAGAGGATGTTTATCGGTGTCCAGCGAAGCCCAGGAGGTCAAGGGCCACCCAGTGCTGCCCAGTGAGGAAGACAGAGGTACGGAGAGCACTCCGGAAGCCCCGCGGTGGCCTCGTCCCGGTCCCGGAGCTCACGGCCGGGCCGTTGCCAAACTCCAGGTACCGGCTCCAGATCGATGAGAAGGCCGCAGCGGCCTGAGGGAGCGGGGAGCCGCCCGGCCGCGCCGGATCGTCCTTCGGTCTGCTGCACATCTCGGGGAGGCTCCTGGGCGGTGATGGACGCTGGCAAAGCCACGGAGAAGGTGATATTAGTGTCCCCTATGCGGGAGCTCTGGAGCCGCACGTCTGCTCGGCTCTGCATCCAGGCCACGCCCCCAGCACCCCTGTATTTTTACAGCATACACGACAGGGCCAGTGTCTTTTTATTTTCACATCACCCTTGCATTTTTACAGCATACAGGACAGGGCCAGTGTACCTTTATTTTAACAACATCCCTGTATTTATAGCATACAGTACAGGACCACCACCCCTGTATTTTAACATCAACACCCCTGTATTTTTACAGCATACAGGACAGGGCCAGCACCCCTGTATTTTAACAACAACACCCCTGTAATTTGACAGCATACAAGACAGGGCCAGTGTACATTTATTTTAACAACATCCCTGTATTTTTACAGCATACAGGACAGGGCCAGTGTATCTTTATTTTCACAGCACCCCTGTATGTTTACAGCCAGTGTACCTATATTTTAATAACACCCCTGTATTTATAGCATACAGGACAGGACCAGCACCCCTGTATTTTAACAACAACACCCCTGTATTTTTACTGCATACAGGATAGGGCCAGCACCCCTGTATTTTAACAACAACACCCCTGTATTTTTACATCATGCAGGACAGGACCAGTGTACCTTTATTTTAAAAACACCCCTGTATTTATATCATACAGGACAGGACCACCACCCCTGTATTTTAACATCAACACCCCTGTATTTTTACCGCATACAGGACAGGGCCAGCACCCCTGTATTTTAACAACATCACTTCTGTAATTTGACAGCATACAAGACAGAGCCAGTGTACATTTATTTTAACAACAACACCCCTGTATTTTTACAGCATACAGGACAGGGCCAGTGTATCTTTATTTTAACAACAATACCCCTGTATTTTTACAGCATACAGGACAGGGATAGTGTACCTTTATTTTAACAGCACCCCTGCATTTTTTCAGCATACAGGACAGGGCCAGTGTATCTTTATTTTCACAGCACCCCTGTATGTTTACAGCCAGTGTACCTATATTTTAATAACACCCCTGTATTTATAGCATACAGGACAGGACCAGCACCCCTGTATTTTAACAACAACACCCCTGTATTTTTACTGCATATAGGATAGGGCCAGCACCCCTGTATTTTAACAACAACACCCCTGTATTTTGACAGCATACAGGACAGGACCAGTGTACCTTTATTTTAACAACACCCCTGTATTTATATCATACAGGACAGGACCACCACCCCTGTATTTTAACATCAAAACCCATGTATTTTTACCACATACAGGACAGGGCCAGCACCCCTGTATTTTAACAACAACACTTCTGTAATTTGACAGCATACAAGACAGAGCCAGTGTACATTTATTTTAACAACAACACCCCTGTATTTTTACAGCATACAGGACTGGGTCAGCATACCTTTATTTTAACAGCACCCCAGTATTTTTACAGCATACAGGACAGGGCAAGTGTCTTTATTTTCACAGCACCCCTGTATGTTTACAGCATACAGGACAGGACCAGTGTACCTTTATTTTTATTTTTATTTTTGCAATAAATGTTTATTGGAATTTTAACAAAATAACAAAATAAGATGAACAGCGTGGACACATAGACAGGTAGTACAATAGGATATAAATTAAGAGAAGTGGGCATTGACAGTTGGTCAGGAACGCGTCAAACTTAGATGTATGCTCAATGCTTAAATCAGTATGCCATAGCATCCAAGCAGCCAAATAATCACATATCAATTCCTATCTAAACAGCACAAGTCCAAACATATAAACAAATAAAGGAAAGAAAGAACAGAAAAGAAAGCAGGAAAGAAATAAAGAGTCAAAGAGAGGAAAGGGGGGAGGGTAGTGTGGTCATTCCAGTGCCTGTTTGAACCAAAAAGCAGAAATGTCTCCTCATTGTATCATTAAACAGTGACATTTTAGATGTAGGGCCCAATATATGGGACCCGTATTCAGGTCACATTCATTAGGTATGTCTGTGAGGACTTAAAATCCAACCAGGGGCACCAACTGGGCGTAAATCTCCGGTGGTTGTCTGGAGTCACTCGCAATTCCTCCATGGACATATACATATCTATTCTATGGTGTAGTGCGCCGCCAACGAGCAGGGATAACCGCTTTAGCAGCGCTAATAAGAAACTTCAATAGAGACATTTTGTATGTTGCCAGGGAACCCGTAAGTAAGTTAAGAAGCCAGAAAGCAGGCTCAGAAGGGACATCAGAACCCACGATCAACCTTGAGATTGCAATAACTTTATCCCAAAAGGGGCGAAGTAAGCAAAAATCTCACCAGATATGCATTGGGGAACCCGTTTCAGCAGTACATTGCCAACATGTATCTGGTACACCCGGGAACATTTTAGCAAGTGTCAGGGGACATCTATACCATCGCGATAGAACCTTGAATTGCGTCTCAATCACTGAATAACTGATCGAGCTTGCAAAAGTGTCCCGAAAACTTTTTTCCCAGTCTTCCGCTGTAAAATCAATCTGTAAGTCACGACCCCAGTCCCTTGCGTACTTAGGGAGATCCAGGAACCTATGTTCAATCAAGAATCTATAGCATTTTGAGAGAAAATGCATCGGAACAGAAGAATCCAAACACATACTCTCAAAAATCGTCAAAGGTCTAGTAACACTAGGGCGGACATTACTCCCCAATACAAAGTGCTTCAGCTGAAGGTACTTCCAGATCTCTGATGGTGGAAGACTCCATTTCAACTGCAAAGTAGGGAAGGGGATTATTGCTCCATTCTCCACCAGCTGGCCAACACGTGTCACCCCCACCAACTTCCATTAATCAAATCCCCTTCCAGAGACTCCGGGAAGAAAATCCGGGTTATTAAGCAGTGGGGTTAGGGGAGAAAATTTGGAGGAGACATACGGGAGGACCCAAAGCCTATTCCAGTGTAACAGTGTAGGGCCAATAGTAGGATTAGCAATGGTAGGGAGCTTTGAGTGCCAGGGGTAATGGGATATGGGTGAGGATAAAGCTGCACTTCCTATGAGTACCCATTGTTTAGTGTCATATGATCGGGTCCACTCCATTACCCTATTAAGGACAATTGCATCATAATACAGAGAAAGATGGGGCAACTGAAGACCACCCATGTGTTTGCAGCGGAAAAGTATGGCATGTTGGAAATGAGGCCTCTTGTTACCCCAAACAAAGTCCCTAACTGAGTTGTGTAAGTTCCGGAACCAGGTTTTGGGAATATGAATTGGGAGCGTCTGGAGGAGATACAGAACCCTGGGTAAAACGTTCATTTTTATTACACTAAGTCTTCCCAGCCAGGAAAGTCTCTTGTTGCCCTAATCCCAAAACTCAGAGCGAAAAGTGGCAAGTCATTTTTTGAAGTGTGAAGTCAGTAGTCAATGTAACCCCCAAGTATGTAAATCTAGAAGGATGCCAGTTGAAAGAAAAGGATTTTTGAAGGTCCTTAAGGGATTAGGAGGGAGCTGACACATTCACTGCCACCAACTTAGAGAGGTTAGTTTTAAAATTGGACAGGGAGCCAAATCTACAGAATTCAGACATCAGGTTGGTGATAGATACAACCGGGTTCGATAAGACAGCTAACAAATCATCTGTAAACAATGCAAGTTTATATTCCCTACCTCCTACCGTAAAACCTGAAACATTTGGATTGAGTCTAATGGACCCAGCTAAAGCCTCCATGCAGAGGATGAAAATAAGGGGCGAAACAGGACAACCCTGTCTAGATCCGTTCCTAATCAGAACCGGACCGGACAAGGCCTCAATTTTAATCCTCGCTGTAGGGGAACTATATAATGCCAAAATGCGGTACAGGCAAACAAGTTCGAGCCCCAGGTGCCGTAGGACCCCTTCCATGGTAACCCAGTTAACTCTGCCGAAAGCCTTCTCAGCATCGGTATACAGCACCTCTACTGGGGTGCGGCCCAGCAAGGCCAGATGCATCAAGTCTATTATTTTGGTCGTATTATCACGAGCTTCCCACCCGGATACAAAACCCACTTGGTCCGAATGGACAATATTGGGGAGCAATAACTTCAATCTGTTTGCTATAAGTTTAGCAAACAGCTTGATGTCTGTGTTAAGGAGCGATATCGGACAGTAGGTGGCACATTGAGCTGGGTCTTTCCCTTCTTTTGGTATGACCGTAATGAAAGCCTCTAATGCTTGGGGGGAAAAACCACGATCTCCAGAGACTTCATTAAAGGCCGTCAACATTTTGGGTAAGAGAGAGTCTTTAAAGAATTTATAATAAGAGATAGTATAGCCATCGGGGCCCGGGCTCTTCCCAGAAAGGGTCTCCTTGAGAGCCTGTTCCAATTCTGGGAGAGAGAACGAATAGTCCAGCCATGCACTGTCATCCGCTGAGAGCCTTGGGAGGTCCGCCTCACAGGGGTACTTATCCACCAAATCCCGAGTAGCCAGTGGTGGCTCTGGGGATCTAGGGTCCTGGAGATTATATAGTTTAGTATAATAGGAGTGGAATGTGTCAGCTATGTCTCTCGTGAGGGTACGGCGGGTCCCCGCCACATCCTGCACTGATTGGATGTATAAGGTAGACCGTTGCATGTGGAGTACTCTAGCTAAAAGCTTCCCTGGTTTGTTACCCCATTGAAAAAATCGGTTTCTGCATAACCTATAATCCTTCTTAATTTCCTCCAATAGCAGAGCATTGAGTGCTGTCCACATCTCATTCAGTTCAGTCAGAACCCGAGGAGACGTTCCCGCCTTGTGTACTGTCTCCAGGTCCTGTAACCACTGAGGCAAGGCTATTTTTATCCCCAGTTTTTCTTACTCAGCATTGAGCCCAGCTGGATAAACTTCCTGCACAGGACGCACTTATGCGCTTCCCACACCGTGACTCTGGAGACGTCCGGCGTCTCATTAGTGACAAAGTAGTCCTCAATAGTCTCAAGCAGTTGAGGTTGAAATCGCGGATCCATTAAGATTTGTTCGTTCAACCTCCAAGTACACTGTTTAAAATGTGGGCAGGACATCACCAGAGTCAAGGAGACGGGAGCATGGTCAGACCAAGTGATCAACCCAATATCGGTATCACAGATTAAGTGTAGAAATCTATGGGGCAGAAAGAAATAGACCAGTCGGGAGTAGGTGTTGTGTGGCCTAGAATAGAATGTATAGTCCATGTCCCCTGTGTGTTGGAGCCTCCACATGTCGACCAGCTGGTGTTCATGGAGAGAGCGGCGTACTCTACGATGGGGAGCAATTGAGGTTCTAGCTGGTGTCCCAGAAATATCCACCTCCAGCTGGAGAGACCAATTAAGGTCCCCTCCTACTATCAGGATACCCTCGACCAGCGAGGCAATACGATTCAGAACTGTCACCAGGAAGCTAGGTTGTGATTGGTTTGGGGAATATAGGTTTATAAAGGTATATATCTGATCGAACAGTTTACATTTAACCAGGAGTGTTCTGCCCTCCACCAGGGCCATAGATGTGATATCACGAAATGGTAACCTTTTGGATAGCAGGATAGCGACTCCCAGAGACTTACTTTTGCTATTGTTATTATAAAAAGAGTATGAGTAATTGCGGTCCTTAAGAGTTGGAGCAACCCCAGTTTTGAAGTGCGTCTCCTGGAGAAACGCAACATCAGCCCTGAAGGCAAAAACGTCTCTGAGCACTCTGGAGCGCTTCTCTGTGATATTTAAGCCCTTCACATTGAGGGAAACAAATTTTATGGTTGTTGCTGTAGAATCAACCGCCATTGTCAATAGTATAGGGAGCAATTTGGTAACCAGTGAGGTGGGCAGCAACTCTCTCGGAGCAGAAGACCACATTAAAGGGGGGCATAGAAGAAAAGAAAGAAGAAACAGGACCAGAAAGTGCATGTGGAAAGCAATACAAAAATGAACTTCGTCAGAATGGAACAAACTACCACTACTTGGGTGCTCGGACATGATTATCACGCCAGAGACGAAGAATACTAGGGCAGTGTGGGGGTAACTGGGGATCGGTGTTGACCCTAGCCCTAATAACAGAATCAATATAACAATCAGAAATTAGAATAACAGTTCAACCACATAGCAGTAAAGCTACTACAAAACATGTATCAAGAGACAACATTCGCCAAATCCGAAGGATTGGGTGTATGCCTATTAGGCCGATAACGGTTTTGTTGCCATGGGTATCCCTCCAGAAGGGGTGGGGCACCTCACAGCAAGGAACCTCCTTGACCCAATAAGAAACATTTAAACAGAACAAGAACACTTCAAGAAGGAGCAAGCAAACTTCTCAAACCACCAAGGGACCTTCACTTCTTCGCCGTCTGTACAGGGGTGCGCTTATCCCAAGGGGACTTCGGGTTGTGGTGGACAAGATGCCAGTCATTATCGGGGTGAGAGAGTTCCGGTGGTATAGAGCGAGTCAGGGGCTCCTGCCATTCTGGAAAGGTGACCAAGGGCATCCCAAGTCCTTGACAAAAGGGAGGCAAATCAGTCGAATCTTTAAATGAGTGCAGCGTTCCATTATGCGAGACCTGCAGGCTAAAAGGAAAGCCCCATCTGTATTTAATTCCCAACTTTCGGAGCTCCGCAGTAAGCGGTTGTAGGGCCCTGTGCTTTTGATGGGTTGACCAAGATAAATCTTGAAAGATCTGAATTCTATGAACAGCAATCTCTATCACATTCATGCGACGAACTGTGAGGAGGATATCTTTTTTTTCTGTGTAATAATGTAGACGACAAATGATGTCACGAGGATGGTCTGATGGTGCCCCTCTGGGTCTCAAGGCCTGATGCACCCTGTCCAATTCGATTAATGAAGCAGGGTCCTGGCCTAGGAGCTTGTTAAAGATCTTTGGGAGAAAGTCAATAAGTCTCTGGGGAGGGATGTCTTCTGAGACCCCCCGAACCCTCATATTATTTCTCCTTCCTCGATTATCCAAATCATCTAGGCACTCTTGAAGCTGATGGAGATTGGTCGCCTGTCTGATGACCGTGGCTCTGAGGGCGTTGTGGGCCACGGCTGTGTCAGAAGAAAAGCCTTCCAATGAAGTTAATCAGGGATCCAATGTGAGATATCTCAGATTGAACGGTGGCAATCTCCATACGGACTGTTTCTCTGAGTCTACTCTCCGGCTGGTCAAAGTCTTGTTTCGTTGGCAGGGCATGAAGAAGGTTCAGAATCTGAGATAGGCTTCCTGGATCTGATATTGCATTCAGGTTTGCTGCGTAGGCCCCAGCTCGAGAGGGACAGTCGGAGACAGGCGAAAGGCATAGGGAAGAAGGCGTAGAAGTTTCATCCACGGGGCGGAGCTCTGGGGAAGGAGGAATTGTCTCATATCAGCTGAAGGTGGGGTATTCATAACGTGTGCAGAGGTCACCTTTCGCAATTTACTTCATCTCCCTTGTGAGCCTCTCTTGCCTCTCACCATGAGGCACCCTGGAATCACCAATGGAACGTCAGTAGTTGCTATGTGATTAGAACAGCATCCCGTCAGGGCTAGTGCCATCAGATTCCCCCCAGAATGGAAATGGCTAGCTGGGAATCAGTATAGAAGTAAACTTGCAAGGAAGGGTGTAATAATGATATGCTGTCACCGGAGGGCACCAAAACATCATACATGAGAAGCAGCTGGTGTATAGGATGGGATCACAGACTGCAGTGTTGTGCATCCAGAACACTGTGGCAAACAGCAGGAAGGGGGGGGGGGGGGGCAGAGCATGTGTTAGACAGTGGAGGGGAAAAGGGGATTCCTATGTGCCCAAATCCAAATGAATGAGCAGCCAGGCCTGCAGACAGGGCTAATGATGAGAGGGGGGCTGTGGATATGGGGGCTGCACACACCGCACGGCCGACATGCCGCCGCAGAGCCTGCTGTGAGCTCTCTGGCCGTCACCACCAACGGGCCCTACAGCATCTGGTAGTCCGCAGGATGGTGGAGACGGGTGAGTGAGGAAGCAGGGGCGCCAGCCCCGGTCCCGTCAGTGACCGCAGCGCCCCAGCAACCGCCCAGCCGCACCGCATGGAGATCGCGGGGTCAGCGGTAAGATGGCTGCCTCCCACCTGCAGTGAGTTCCCCGGCCGTCACTGTCAGTGAGTCCTCCTGCATCCAGCCATCTGTGGGATGGTGGAGCTGGGTGAGTGAGGGAGCAGGGTATGGGGAGCAGAGACCCGGCGAGTGGAAGATCTTCAGAGCAGGCAAAGCAAGCCCCAGCGATCAGCCATCTCCAGCGGCCTCTGCCTGTAATCAAGGTCCCGGCTCCGGAGGGGTACTGTAGGCAGGCCGCAACCCACAGGGAGCAACGCAGGTCTCCCCCGGCTCTGCAGTGCAGATCTTCATGTGTAGGGTGGCTCAACAGGGCTGGAAGACTATGTCATAGTAAGGGGATGCATAAAGAGAGGGTATAACTCCACTTTTTTGAGGTTGCAGGCAGAAGCTATTCACCACCACGTCTTCCCCTAATGCCAGCCAAGCCACGCCCCTCCAGTGTACCTTTATTTTAACAACACCCCTGTATTTATAGCATACAGGACAGGACCAGCACCCCTGTATGTTAACAACACCACCCCTGTAATTTGACAGCATACAAGACAGGGCCAGTGTACATTTATTTTAACAACACCCCTGTATTTTTACAGCATACAGGACAGGGCCAGTGTATCTTTATTTTAACAGCAATACTGTGAAGTTCAGATTATTTCTAATAAATATTTAAAATGCCAGCGTTAATTTATGCTGTGGACGCAAGATGCATCTTATTACCATATACGATAAAAGTGTGCTGTACATCGCAAACACTACATCCCTTAAGAGAAAACAAGCACTCGCACACATTGTCTGAGTTCCAATGCTCAGTGATGTATATATTTGATATTAAAAGGATATGTATACAATATATCACATGTACAGTATATATCATTCAGTTATAATGTTACAATTACACAAGAAGCAGATACTGTAGTTACAAAAGAATCCATTGCAACCACAACCAGCAGACTTTACCCTGTCCCTCAATACACAGTAATCTCCATCTTTGAATCTGCCTCAACAGCAACGAAACTACAGCAGCAGAAAACAACAGCAACTAACTCTCTAAGTCCTAGACACTGCCTATATTCAAACAGTGGGAGTTGACAGGTTGTTGGTTTCAGGCTCCTTTCATTGGTACAGGAGAGGGAGGTCTCTCATTCCTTGTGTGTTATTGGTCAGTTCATATGCAAGCTATGCAAGCCTTGGAGATGACATCATAGGGGTTGGCCACTGGTTTCCTGCCCACATGCTTTCATTGGAATGTTCTTTGTTCTAATAAGAGTGACTTTAGATTTCATACATTTAATCATAACTAATCGTTGCAATGTGCTTCAACCTAACCACAGCTATCAAACAAACACACTCATTCCCTTGATCATTTTGACACCAAGCAGGACATGTTTATCTTGTTCCTTTCCAATAATACCTATATATGATGTTATACTCTATTATATAATTTAATACATCATAATGTCTGGTGCTTGACATGTTTAATTTATGTGTTGTATGAAATATGTTTTGAATATATCTTTATGACTTGTCTGTGTGAATGCGTATGCTACCATATATCGCTGTGCACACTGCGTGAATTCGCACGCACAGTGACTTATCTGATTGGAGTTTACATGTGCTGTGTATGTATATTGACTTTGACAGTCCACCCTTTGACAGTAGACAATAACTGTCATAACTGTCACACTAATCATAATTACAAAAAAATATTTCAAACAATAAATGGTGACCTAGACACACGTATGTATTTATTTCACAAATCAGACATTGACTATATTTGGGGAAGACAGGGAGGAGGACAGGACATCCTCTATATGTGCTTGGCGGTCACGGGACCACTGGTTGGGTGTGGGACGACATTCAACCTATAGAGTATGCTGGGACAGTGCTATGGCCTATGATGTCTGATTTGAACGAATGTTTTACACATACATGTTTCTACGTCTTTGTACACTGATGTTCGGATTTGATAGAGGTTTTGCTGGGTAGAGGGAGAAAACACAAATCGTGAAAGAGACATAAAATTTTCATGGTTTATATTCCTATCACTCCCTGAATATTGTTTCCATTTCTGGAACGTATGCTAGGTCTGTTTCTTCATTGAACAAGGGTTATTATTAGTGTCCTTCCTAGATAACATAAACCTTTGGAGTTCGGGGAGAGCCATTCGTAAACTTTTCTTCCACATATATTAATGAGCTCTTTATCTATGTGTGAATAGCCATTGTCTGATTGTTCCTGAATTACCTCCCAATTTCCTGATTTCCTGAAATTGGTGAAATTTAAACATACCAGGGATTTATATATGGTACTGGTGGATCTTAAGACTAGGGGGTCTAGTTATATTATATTCCTTGTCCACCGGTGTCCCCCCCCCCCCCCCTCTCCGTGTAATTCAAGTACCTCAGCTAACTCTAAAGAATATGGCACTAATCCTGCATTATTTTGTCTTAGAGGTACCTGGGAGCACATCCAACATTACGTTTGGTTTAAGACCTTACCCACTAGTGAGTGGTAATCACTCAAGAGATGTCTGTCAAATGCTGCCTTATTGCTAGACTGACATCTCTGGATGCACTCATCTTCAATTATAAGGTTCCAATAACTACAAAATACAGTATTCTTCAGACAATAGCCTATCACATTACCTCCAAACTCCGTAACTACTAGACCTTTGATTTTCTCTGACTTTAACAAAGTGATAGGCTGATCCTGGGATCCTATAAAGACACCACTTCTTTCTACAGAACCAGTTCCAGTCCCACACTCGACTCCTCATAAAAACCTCACAAAAATAGAATGTCCTGAAAAAGAATGTTGGTCAACGGGAGAGAAAAAAAAAACGATAGGACAAAACAAATCTTGCTTATATCAAATCCATTACTACGACTGGTCTTTCTGTAATCCTTTAGTATGCTCAGGTAGTGTTCAACAGTGCTGTCTCTCAGTCTTCACGGAACAGACTCTCTGGTGATACTTCTGCGATCTCACTCCATTTATGAGTTCCTTCCGGACTACCGACTTTCCTGCGATGGGAATCGTGGACCCAAGTCTCTCTCTCGGCTACTTTCACTGGGATCGTGCTGTCAACATAACTTGGTACGGTCCTTCCCACCTGTCTATTAGGCAACCTGAGTGTAAGAACAATCACACAGTCTCTTGGTTCACAATCAAGACAGTTAGTAGTTGGCATACCAGGAAACAGTTTCAAGTTCTTTTGTTAAGTTCTCAAATGCTGGCTCATCTCGATAAGTTACTGTACTGTCACCTCATTGGTGTATTTCTAATCATGGTGCGGATCGATCATGACATGAGGTTGTCTTCCAAAAAAGCAAAAACCAAAACAAAAATTTCAAAGAGGGTGATTCGTTAAGTGGGGATCTGGGAGTGGTTCCGATGCTACATAACACTAGTGGCAGTATCTATGACCACAATAGTCCAGTTTCAAGCTATCACTTTTCTCCTACTCCTAAGGATACCATATCTACACACAAATTTCTGCACAATTTTCTTTGCGGTAAACACAGCAGTATTTGTGGCAGCAGGAAATGCCTCTACCCAGTTTGAGAAAACATCAGTGCACACCAATACATATTTCAAATTCCTACAGGGTGTTAACTGTACGAAGTCGATTTGTGTTACCTTAAAAAGGTCCATCTGCAGGAGGAGTATGGGATGGCTCTCTCAGTGCTACCTTACCAAGTGTTCTTCCTCATGCAAGTAAGACAGGCCATTGCTTTCCTGCTTGCCTGAGAAGAGAACCCTGGTACACACCAGTATGCTCTTACCAATGTCTACCCTAGGTGAGTCAGACCATGTGCTGCCTCAGCTAGGCCTGGGAGATACGTCCTGGGGGCCACTGGCTTACCTTGTCCATCTCACCAGAGTCCTGAGGACTCCTGACCATACCCCTTCGCCTTCCAGACCTCCTTTTACTGTAGGGAACACAAATTTGCATCTTAATTTAATTGTGTGTTTGCAAATGTAGAGTACCATGAGCATCACTCAAAAAAAAAAAAAATCTCTAGAGGGAAAAAGGAAAAAAAATATCAGGTCTGCGTTCAGCAACGGGCTGTCACTTATGTCTGGTCTCATAGTAAAGGTCTGATTCAGATATTCCACACCATCATGCTTATCAGTGTCTATACAAAATT
This sequence comes from Pseudophryne corroboree, assembly GCF_028390025.1. Lineage (NCBI taxonomy): Eukaryota > Metazoa > Chordata > Amphibia > Anura > Myobatrachidae > Pseudophryne > Pseudophryne corroboree. The sequence continues at coordinate 301,394,789 of NC_086452.1, forward strand.
TCCCTTCACCAGTATTCTCATCCTCTACCCTTTGTGCATGACAAGGCACTCTGCAGTAATATACTGGTGTCATTGTGCTGGTGAGACATACCGGGTTCGGGCAGAACTTTGAAGGACCAATACGGCATATGGTGTATAAACTGTCAAATCATGTACCAGTACTACATCCCAGGTATTTGACCCTTGTCCTACACAACTGTAGTTTATCCCTTGAGACCTGGTGTCCTGTCTGGAAGAGACAAAACAGTTTTGTATCTGCCAGGTATGACTCAAATGAATCAGCACACAACAACAAGTCATTAACATATTGTATCAGCACTGACCCATTCTCAGGCTGAAATGACTGTAAACAGTCATGCAGGGCTTGGGGGAAAATACTCAGGCTGTCACTGAAACCTTGGGAGAATCGGGTCCATGTATTGTACCCCCATTGTGAACGCAAAAGATGAAGAGGAAACTGTGAAGAAAAACAAAATAGAGGTTGGTGACAGATAAGTTTGTAGAGGTGGAGAGGATTTTATTAAAATGACAACTGGATTGGGCACTACGGGGAATTGATTCTTAAATACTTGGTCTATCCCCCTTAAAGCTGTGTCACTACTGGGACTACCTTAGCCATCAATCCAGTGTCCTGTCCATCCTAAGTTCATAGGGAACCCGGTATCTGTGAGATAATTTCCTCTACCTGTGATGGACATGAATCTAGAACAGTGGAATGCAACATTAGTCTTTGAGGAGTATCTAACATACCTTGTACTTCCTGAGCGGGAGCACAATATATGTATTTCACATTTCAATTTACATAACAAATTCTCTGTCGAATAAGTTAGTCAGGGGCCACTGCTGCTAGGAAAAAAAGAAAAGAAAAGGGGTTAGCATCATAGAGGCCCAATCGTAACTTCTGCAGGTTTTTTCAAAGGGTAATGTTGCACTTCTCTCGTTCCTCCCATTTGCCGAATTAGTGTTTACCAGTAATCTTGTCCTGACGGAAAATTTTCTAGTACTGAAAAAAACAACAACAAGCTTCTAGGTCATGTGAAGTATTAATTAAATCCTTCTCATCCCGTATTAAGGGTCTGTACATGGTCCAACAAACATTTCCAAGCTTATCTGGACTAGGGGCATTACTAGAAATGGATACTTCTTATGTGGTAATTTAAAAAGAAATACCCTGTGGGTTACCCTATCTCTGTCCACTTTCCTACTGGGAAATACTAATGTGCGGACAGGATATTCTCCATTTATGACGTTACTTTCTTGATTTTTATTTTATTTTTTGGGTTTTACTATATATGTACTTGAATGACTCCATACTTACCAGTTCCACTGGTCTCAGTCACTTCCCCTGCCGGCTACAGCTCCTCTTTTACCGGTTGGATACTCTTCTGAGTGCATGAGAAATGGCTGAAACCAGAGTTGGGTCACCTTCTCCTCCTAAATAAAACTTTGACATTCATTAGTACATATATAGGTTATATTCACATTTTTCATATTTTTATTAATATTATATTCTATAGTTTGTATGCTGGCTGTAACTGCTTCCACATCCACATATGGCAGTGTACCTGCTTTCTCTTTTTACTTATTTATTGTTGTTACGAGTTCAAACAGTTATTATGTTTTTGTTCTTGTCTTATATGACTTTGGTTAAACATACTACCTGCAATACCTCAGGATCAAAACCACCAATCACTGGAAATTATATTCCACCATTCATACGTACTTAATCATTACAAAAAGCCTCACCGTGTGCGGGCCATCCTGTTATAATGTTTTCCTGAGAGAGAGTCAGTGAAAAATTCCTTTACTCTTGGGTTCCTATCCACTGGAATTTTGTTGGATGAGAAACAACTTATCGATCACCCTATCCAGTGAATGTCCACCAAGAAACTCCCTGTGCTAAGTTTCTTCTTACTTCCCACACACTATAAACCGAGCGGACCCTCTTTGCCTCTGCTCTCCAGCCTGAACCCTGGCTGCCTCTCGCTTCTCGCGTGCACATCTGGCTCCCTTCGTGGGCCTTTTAACACGATCACCAAATGGCTAATACAAGACGATGGTGAAAAGTCCTTAGAGCGCTTTTCACCGGCTCCTTCTCCGCTGGAAATAGCACGGTCCACTTCTGTAGTGACTGCCGCGTACCTAGTGAGGCTCCTACCATAACCCTCAGCACTGTAAGTATTGACGTATTATCAGCAATAAATCAATACGCCACCTTTTTCAGTGGAGGTTACAGGCCTGCTTTTGTCGGTATCTATCCACTGGAATTTTCTTGGGTGAGAAACAACTTATCGATCACCCTTTCCAATGAATGTCTACCAGGAAGATTTCCTGAGAGAGAGTCAGTGAAAAATTCCTTTACTTTACACAAATCACATCTGCCTATGCATTACACAGTGCATATGATAACGCAATTTGCTCGAAATCACGCAAATGGTGTCACGTTGCACCGCGTATCACACACACACTCGTGTGGTCCAATCGCACGACTCACAAATACTTGTTATTTGTGTGCCTTACGATTATGAAGACAATTTTACTTTTTTCAGGAGACTATGTCTCCGTCACCTGGAGTGTTTTAGAAATGGGCTAACTCCACACCTCATTTTGAACGGCTTAACTTCGTTCAATCGATTTAACGTGTGGTTGCAAGCCACCACGCCACTGAGCCTCTGCTAACTCAATGTCTCTTTTCGGGAACCCGAATTGGTCATGGAGTTCAATGCATTCACACTTTCTTTTCAACAACCCATACTTTTAGGTTTTCTGTACAGAAAAAAAAGTAATTTACCAGTGATTGATAACATCCCCTTAAAGGTATTACACTTTAAACAAATATTATAGGAATCTGCTTTTAAAATCGGATAGTTCCTCGTTAATTGTATAACTACAAATCTGTTATCCCACCGTTTAAATTTATTCCTATTGTGTGGTAAAACTTGAGCTCACTACTTCACGCAACCGTGCGCGTAATTTGCGCCATGTGCACATTCCCGTACACTTACCTCACATACTTTTCCTACTGTACCTCATGTACACCGTGTGTTTGAACCTAAATATTCCACACTTATCATGATCAATGTAAACAATGCAACAAATTTATGTTTCTACTGCTTTTGCTTAATACACGATACACCTTTGTTCCCTCACACGCTGGAAGTCGCCCACACAGGCAATCCTCCTTTGAGTGCTACCTAAAATTGTAGGCCAGAACTGCGTTTTGTGTTTTTACAATTTCCCACTTAAAGAACTACACCAAATGTATAACAAATAAAAGTATCCGATTCTATGCAGATCTATAATGACTATTGACTATAATTTAAATGCTATGATTCAGATTGGATAGCTACCTTGCAGAACATACACTGATATAAATATACACATTTTATATAATATATAATATATATATATATATACACTGCTCAAAAAAATAAAGGGAACACTTAAACAACACAATGTAACTCCAAGTCAATCACACTTCTGTGAAATCAAACTGTCCACTTAGGAAGCAACACTGATTGACAATCAATTTCACATGCTGTTGTGCAAATGGAATAGACAATAGGTGGAAATTATAGGCAATTTGCAAGACACCCCCAATAAAGGAGTTGTTCTGCAGGTGGTGAACACAGACCACTTCTCAGCTCCTTTGCTTTCTGGCTGATGTTTTGGTCACTTTTGAAAGCTGGCGGTGCTTTCACTCTAGTGGTAGACGGAGTCTACAACCCACACAAGTGGCTCAGGTAGTGCAGCTCATCCAGGATGGCACATCAATGCGAGCTGTGGCAAGAAGGTTTGCTGTGTCTGTCAGCGTAGTGTCCAGAGCATGGAGGCGCTACCAGGAGACAAGCCAGTACATCAGGAGATGTGGAGGAGGCTGTGGGAGGGCAACAACCCAGCAGCAGGACCGCTACCTCCGCCTTTGTTCAAGGAGGAACAGGAGGAGCACTGCCAGAGCCCTGCAAGATGACCTCCAGCAAGCCAAAAATGTACATGTGTCTACTCAAACGATCAGAAACAGACTCCATGAGGGTGGTATGAGGGCCCGACGTCCACAGATGGGGGTTGTGCTTACATTTGCCAGAGAACACCAAGATTGGCAAATTCGCCACTGGCACCCTCTGCTCTTCACAGATGAAAGCAGGATCTCACTGAGCACATGTGACAGATGTGACAGAGTCTGGAGACGCTAAGGAGAACGTTCTGCTGCCTGCAACATCCTCCAGCATGACCGGTTTGGCAGTGGGTCAGTAATGGTGTGGGGTGGCATTTCTTTGGGGGACTGCAAAGCCATCTATGTGTTCGCCAGAGGTAGCCTGACTGCCATTAGGTACCGAGATGAGATCCTCAGACCCCTTGTGAGACCATATGCTGGTGCGGTTGGCCCTGGGTTCCTCCTAATGCAAGACAGTGCTAGACCTCATGTGGCTGGAGTGTGTCAGCAGTTCCTGCAAGACGAAGGCATTGATGCTATGGACTGGCCCGCCCATTCCCCAGACCTGAATCCAATTGAGCACATCTGGGACATCATGTCTCGCTCCATCCACCAATGCCACGTTGCACCACAGACTGTCTAGGAGTTGGCGGATGCTTTAGTCCAGGTCTGGGAGGAGATTCCTCAGGAGACCATCCGCCACCTCATCAAGAGCATGCCCAGGCATTGTAGGGTGGTCATACAGGCATGTGGAGGCCACACACACTACTTAGCCTCATTTTGACTTGTTTTAAGGACATTACATCAAAGTTGGATCAGCCTGTAGTGTGTTTTTCCACTTTAATTTTGAGTGTGACTCCAAATCCAGACCTCCATGGGTTAATTAATTTGATTTCAATTGATAATTTTTGTGTGATTTTGTTGTCAGCACATTCAACTATGTAAAGAACAAAGTATTTAATAAGAATATTTCATTCATTCAGATCTAGGATGTGTTAAGTGTTCCCTTTATTTTTTTGAGCAGTGTATATATATATATATATATATATATATATACACACACACACACACACACACACACACACACACACACACACCACTTGACTCTCATAGAACCCCCACACAGTACACACATACGGAATGAATGCCGTTCCTTCAGAGCCTCTAATTTGCATATCAATAGATGTTCATAGGGTGGTTGAACAGGTTAATTAAGATTTCAATTGTTTGTCTTGTAGCAAACAGAGAGTTAACAAATCCTGGAAGAAAAAAAAAACTTTATATCTGTGTGTAATTCTTACATCAATCCAAGAATTTATCTCACAATTTCTCTCTCACTAGGCCCAATTGAAACACTATTTGTAATTGACTATGGCATGGGTTAGTTAAATTCATTGGTAGCTTTTAAATGGTGTTGAATTTGTACATATATATTGTTTATTTGTGACAAAAAAAACTGATTGCTTTAAACACACTGAAAGTCAGCTGTTAGCTAGGTGGATAGAGTGACCTTCCTAAAAGGCCACTGTTCCTCCCCCTTATTCCCAGCTATGTGCACGGACAAAATGGTGGACACACCATGCGGCTAACTCTTTTGTCACAAATAAATCCCAATTTATACAAGCACCGGAAGTTTGTTACTTTAGGCCTGCGTTAGCAGTATGCGAATAGGCCACAGCATGCTAACACAGCTATATCATACCTATGCACCAACTTTTAAATGCTCTTTAAATTTACTTAGATAAACAATCCAATCTGAATCAAACACAATATGACTTATTTGAACCTTGTTTTACAACAATAAAAATACGCTGTAGCATTTTAAATATTGGGAGAAATATATTGTCCCTTGAATTTCAAATCAGCGCCTTACTGATAACACAAAATAACAAACGGCATGTGGTTCAGCAGCATCAAGATGCGTCCATCGTTAGCTGGTAGACCACAGCAGCGTCTGTACAGTGCATCATTAAGTACGTGATATCGCGGACGCAGCCACCAACTGTGAAGTTCAGATTATTTCTAATAAATATTTAAAATGCCAGCGTTAATATATGCTGCGGATGCAAGACGCATCTTATTGACATATACGATAAAAGTGCGCTATACGTCGCAAACACTACATCCCTTAAGACAAAACAAGCACTTGCACACATTTTCTGAGTTCCAGCACTCAGTGATGTATATATTTGATATTAAAAGGAGATATACAATATATTACATGTACAGTATATATCATTCAGTTATAATGTTACAATTACACAAGAAGCAGATAGTTACAAAATAATCCATTACAGCCACAAACAGCATACTTTACCCTGTACCTCAATGCACAGTAATCTCCATATTTGAATCTGCCTCAACAGCAATGAAACTACAGCAGCAGAAATCAACAGCAACTAACTCTCTAAGTCCTAGAGAGTGGGAGCTAACAGGTTGTTGGTTCAGGCTCCTTCCATTGGTACAGGAGAGGGAGGTTTCTCATTTCTTGTGTGTTATTGGTCAGTTTATATGCAAGCTACGGCCAGCCTTGGAGATGACATCATAGGGGTTGGCCACTGGCTTCCTGCCTACATGCTTTCTTTGGAATGTTCTTTGTTCTAATAAGAATGACTTTAGATTTCATACATTTAATCATAACTAATCGTTGCAATGTGCTACAACCTAACCACAGCTATCAAACCAACACACTCATTCCCTTGATCATTTTGACACCAAGCATGACATGTTTATCTTGTTCCTGTCACAACTGAGGGCTGGTGCTGACCAGGGGGAAGCCTCAGTTGTAGGGGCAGAGGTATATGTGTACCTGGGAGGCAGTACAGGGTACTTGGACATGCAGGGAACCTTTAGAACAAATGCCCGAAGGCGTGACCACGACAACAAGGGAAAGTTCAAAGGTTTTATTAAACACAGTTCAGAGGAATACTGATGACTTGGTACCGGTAATAGGAAACACAGTTCAGAGAAATACTTGGGATCGATGACGGAACACCGATGGTTACTTTGGGATCGATGGCGGAACACCGATGGTTACTGGGGATCGATGGCGGAACACCGATGGAGACTTGGGATCGATGGCGGAACACCAATGGTGACTTGGGATCGATGGCGGAACACCGATGGTGACTTGGGATCGATGGTGGAACACCGATGGTTACTGGCAGGGCAGAGCACCTGCTGGAAGCTAGAAGCTGGAAGCCGGTCTCGGGTAACTGCCAGTCACAGGGTGCAATGTTGAGACACTGCAGAGTCAGGCTGTACTGCAGAGAAAGTCCATGGGAGAACTGCACACTGGAATCACTGAAGACAATTGAAGCACTGACCTCTTTCCACCCCAGGAACAGAATATTTATACCTGCTGGGAAGCAGGGATTGGCTGGTTAAGCAGAGTCTAGAGTGCAGCTGCTGGGTAATTAGGTAGAAACCAGAGTGCAGCTGATAGGCTGAAAAGCAACATGTGATGAAAGCAAACATGGCTGCGCCCATGTTTGCTTTTGGAGGGAAAGATTGTTTGTAACTTGCATGTGAGCTTTAACCATGAAGCTGCCAGAATCACAGTGAAGAGTTTTGAGACAATGAAATGCAGCGTGCTGCATGCAGACAATGCAGATGGAATCCAGGCTTGGAACACTGGGACAGTCTCAGGAGGCATCTGGAAGGTAAATACTGATAAGGAATTACCTGGATCGTGACAGCACCCCCTCCTTTAGGAGTGGCCCCAGGATACTTCTTATAAATTCTTTACCTGAACAAACGGAAGAATCTAGATTGAATCCTGATGAACTTGAACTGGCTGGAACCAGAGGAGACTGTACTGGACCTATGGACGAGACCAGATTGAGTCCAGACAAACTTGAACTGGCTGAGACCGGCGGAGACTTTGGGCCGACGGATAGGACAGGATTGAGTTTGGAGACCGTTGAATCAGCTGGAACTGAAAGAGTCAGAATCTGGTTAGAACCGGAATGAGTGGTATCTGAGTGTTCAGTTAGACCTTCCTGGACCCGGTCCATGCTGGATGCCAACAGGGTGGTGCTCTCTGAAGATGGCAAACAGGAGTTCATAACTGCATCTGTAGCACAAAAATTTCCATCTGGGAACTTGGCTCTGGATACTTCCCTTAGGGCTGAAATTTCGGTGACCCCTCCTGGGGTTGACGAATCAGACACCTCTCTCAGGGTTGTTTTCTCCAGCACCCCTCCTGGGGTTGACAGATCAGAAACTCCTTTTTGAGAAGACTCATATGCCTCTACTAGAGCTTGAACATTGGATACCCCTTCTTGGGCTGTAGACACAGACGCCCCTTCTTGGGCTGTAGACACAGACGCCCCTTCTTGGGTTGTAGACACAGACGCCCCTTCTTGGGCTGTAGACACAGACGCCCCTTCTTGGGCTGTAGACACAGACGCCCCTTCTTGGGCTGAGTAAAGAGCGTCATCATTCCAGAAAAGTTCGGACGCTAGGATCTGGTACTGTACCAGATATTTACCGACTGTTCGTGTCCCCTGATGTAGCCGGAGGATATCAGAGGAGGCAGAGGTCACACGACCTGGTTCATCAAAGATGCGCCTGAAGGTTGCCACGAAATCTGCATATGAAGAGAGCAGGGCATCAGACTTCTCCCATAGAGGTGATACCCAATCGAGGGCGGAGCCACTGAGGAGGGAGATGATGTAAGCAACCTTGGTGCGGTCAGTTGGGAAACTGCCAGGCTGTAACTCAAAATATAGCTCACACTGATTTAGGAAACCCCGACAGGCTTTTGGGGAACCATCAAACTTGGCAGGTGTCGGTAAATGGAGACAAGGAGCAGAAACGGGAATGGTGGGTGGGGATACCACCAAAGGTACTGCAGTTGGCACACTGGACGCCCCTGAACCACGGAGGGTTACTTGTATTCCATCCAGCCGAGAGGAGAGGTCCTGAAGACAGCGGATCACATGGCCCTGTGCAGTCTCCTGACGTTCAAGGCAGGCTGCAAGTTCTTGCATCGGCCTGGTCGCTTGGACCTGGTCTCCGGCCGGATCCATTAGGTCAGTGCTTACTGTCACAACTGAGGGCTGGTGCTGACCAGGGGGAAGCCTCAGTTGTAGGGGCAGAGGTATATGTGTACCTGGGAGGCAGTACAGGGTTCTTGGACATGCAGGGAACCTTTAGAACAAATGCCCAAAGGCGTGACCACGACAACAAGGGAAAGTTCAAAGGTTTTATTAAACACAGTTCAGAGGAATACTGATGACTTGGTACCGGTAATAGGAAACACAGTTCAGAGAAATACTTGGGATCGATGATGGAACACCGATGGTTACTTTGGGATCGATGGCAGAACACCGATGGTTACTGGGGATCAATGGCGGAACACCGATGGAGACTTGGGATCGATGGCGGAACACCGATGGTGACTTGGGATCGATGGCAGAACACCGATGGTGACTTGGGATCGATGGTGGAACACCGATGGTTACTGGGGATCGATGACGGAACACCGATGGTTACTGGGGATCGATGGCGGAACACCGATGGTTACTGGCAGGGTAGAGCACCTGCTGGAAGCTAGAAGCTGGAAGCCGGTCTCGGGTAACTGCCAGTCACAGGGTGCAATGTTGAGACACTGCAGAGTCAGGCTGTACTGCAGAGAAAGTCCATGGGAGAACTGCACACTGGAATCACTGAAGACAATTGAAGCACTGACCTCTTTCCACCCCAGGAACAGAATATTTATACCTGCTGGGAAGCAGGGATTGGCTGATTAAGCAGAGTCTAGAGTGCAGCTGCTGGGTAATTAGGTAGAAACCAGAGTGCAGCTGATAGGCTGAAAAGCAACATGTGATGAAAGCAAACATGGCTGCGCCCATGTTTCCTTTTGGAGGGAAAGATTGTTTGTAACTTGCATGTGAGCTTTAACCATGAAGCTGCCAGAATCACAGTGAAGAGTTTTGAGACAATGAGATGCAGCGTGCTGCATGCAGACAATGCAGATGGAATCCAGGCTTGGAACATTGGGACAGTCTCAGGAGGCATCTGAAGGGTAAATACTGATAAGGAATTACCTGGATCGTGACAGCACCCCCTCCTTTAGGAGTGGCCCCCGGATACTTCTTATAAATTCTTTACCTGAACAAACGGAAGAATCTAGATTGAATCCTGATGAACTTGAACTGGCTGGAACCAGAGGAGACTGTACTGGACCTATGGACGAGACCAGATTGAGTCCAGACAAACTTGAACCGGCTGAGACCGGCGGAGACTTTGGGCCGACGGATAGGACAGGATTGAGTTTGGAGACCGTTGAATCAGCTGGAACTGAAAGAGTCAGAATCTGGTTAGAACCGGAATGAGTGGTATCTGAGTGTTCAGTTAGACCATCCTGGACCCGGTCCATGCTGGATGCCAACAGGGTGGTGCTCTCTGAAGATGGCAAACAGGAGTTCATAACTGCATCTGTAGCACAAAAATTTCCATCTGGGAACTTGGCTCTGGATACTTCCCTTAGGGCTGAAATTTCGGTGACCGCTCCTGGGGTTGACGAATCAGACACCTCTCTCAGGGTTGTTTTCTCCAGCACCCCTCCTGGGGTTGACAGATCAGAAACTCCTTTTTGAGAAGACTCATATGCCTCTACTAGAGCTTGAACATTGGATACCCCTTCTTGGGCTGTAGACACAGACGCCCCTTCTTGGGCTGTAGACACAGACGCCCCTTCTTGGGTTGTAGAAACAGACGCCCCTTCTTGGGCTGTAGACACAGACGCCCCTTCTTGGGCTGTAGACACAGACGCCCCTTCTTGGGCTGAGTAAAGAGCGTCATCATTCCAGAAAAGTTCGGACGCTAGGATCTGGTACTGTACCAGATATTTACCGACTGTTCGTGTCCCCTGATGTAGCCGGAGGATATCAGAGGAGGCAGAGGTCACACGACCTGGTTCATCAAAGATGCGCCTGAAGGTTGCCACGAAATCTGCATATGAAGAGAGCAGGGCATCAGACTTCTCCCATAGAGGTGATACCCAATCAAGGGCGGAGCCACTGAGGAGGGAGATGATGTAAGCAACCTTGGTGCGGTCAGTTGGGAAACTGCCAGGCTGTAACTCAAAATATAGCTCACACTGATTTAGGAAACCCCGACAGGCTTTTGGGGAACCATCAAACTTGGCAGGTGTCGGTAAATGGAGACAAGGAGCAGAAACGGGAATGGTGGGTGGGGATACCACCAAAGTTACTGCAGTTGGCACACTGGACGCCCCTGAACCACGGAGGGTTACTTGTATTCCATCCAGCCGAGAGGAGAGGTCCTGAAGACAGCGGATCACATGGCCCTGTGCAGTCTCCTGACGTTCAAGGCAGGCTGCAAGTTCTTGCATTGGCCTGGTCGCTTGGACCTGGTCTCCGGCCGGATCCATTAGGTCAGTGCTTACTGTCACAACTGAGGGCTGGTGCTGACCAGGGGGAAGCCTCAGTTGTAGGGGCAGAGGTATATGTGTACCTGGGAGGCAGTACAGGGTTCTTGGACATGCAGGGAACCTTTAGAACAAATGCCCAAAGGCGTGACCACGACAACAAGGGAAAGTTCAAAGGTTTTATTAAACACAGTTCAGAGGAATACTGATGACTTGGTACCGGTAATAGGAAACACAGTTCAGAGAAATACTTGGGATCGATGACGGAACACCGATGGTTACTTTGGGATCGATGGCAGAACACCGATGGTTACTGGGGATCGATGGCGGAACACCGATGGAGACTTGGGATCGATGGCGGAACACCGATGGTGACTTGGGATCGATGGCAGAACACCGATGGTGACTTGGGATCGATGGTGGAACACCGATGGTTACTGGGGATCGATGACGGAACACCGATGGTTACTGGGGATCGATGGCGGAACACCGATGGTTACTGGCAGGGTAGAGCACCTGCTGGAAGCTAGAAGCTGGAAGCCGGTCTCGGGTAACTGCCAGTCACAGGGTGCAATGTTGAGACACTGCAGAGTCAGGCTGTACTGCAGAGAAAGTCCATGGGAGAACTGCACACTGGAATCACTGAAGACAATTGAAGCACTGACCTCTTTCCACCCCAGGAACAGAATATTTATACCTGCTGGGAAGCAGGGATTGGCTGATTAAGCAGAGTCTAGAGTGCAGCTGCTGGGTAATTAGGTAGAAACCAGAGTGCAGCTGATAGGCTGAAAAGCAACATGTGATGAAAGCAAACATGGCTGCGCCCATGTTTGCTTTTGGAGGGAAAGATTGTTTGTAACTTGCATGTGAGCTTTAACCATGAAGCTGCCAGAATCACAGTGAAGAGTTTTGAGACAATGAGATGCAGCGTGCTGCATGCAGACAATGCAGATGGAATCCAGGCTTGGAACACTGGGACAGTCTCAGGAGGCATTTGGAAGGTAAATACTGATAAGGAATTACCTGGATCGTGACAGTTCCGTTCCAATAATACATATATACAGTGGAGCAAAAAAGTATTTGGACAGCCACCAATTGTGCAAATAGACCCACTTAAAAAGATGAGAGAGGTCTGCAATTTCCATCATAGGTACACTTCAACTGTGAGAGACAGAATCTGAAAAAAAACAACAACCAGGAAATCACATTGTCACATTGTATGATTTTTAAACAATTTACTTGTATATTCTTGTGGAAATTAAATATTTGGACACCTACCAAGCAGCAAGATTTCTTGCTCTCACAGACCTGTTACTTCTTCTTTAAGAAGCTCTTCTATCCTCCACTCATTACCTGTATTAATGGCACCTGTTTGAACTAGTTATCTGTATAAAAGACACCTGTCCATACCCCCAAACAGTCAGACTGCTACCTCTCCACCATGGCCAAGACCAGAGAGCTGTCTAAGGATACCAGGTACAAAATTGTAGAGCTGCACAAGGCTGGGATGAGCTACTCGACAATAGGCAAGCAGCTTGGTGAGAAGAGATCAACTGTTGACGCAATTATTAAAAAATGGAAGAAATACAAGATCACTGACAATCTCCCTCAACCTGGGGCTCCATGAAAGATCTTACCTCGTGGGGTATCAATGATCTTGAGAACGGTGAGGAATCAGCCCAGAACTACATGGGGGGGACCTGGTCATTGACCTCAAGAGAGCTGGGACCACAGTCACAAAGGTTACCATTAGTAACACACTACGTCATCATGGATTGAAACCCTGCAGCACCCGAAAAGGTCCCCCTGCTTAAGCCAGCACATGTCCAGGCCCATCTAAAGTTTGCCAGTGACCATCTGGATGATCCAGAGGAGGATTGGGAGAATGTAATGTGGTCAGATGAGAGAAAAATTTAACTTTTTGGTATAAACTCCACTCGCCATGTTTGGAGGGAGAAGAATGATGAATGGCATCCGGAGACCACCATACCCACTGTGAACCACGTGGGTGGAAACCTCATGCTTTGGGGATGCTTTTCTGCAAAGGGGACAGGAAGACTGATCGGTATTAAGGAGAGGATGAATGGGACCATATATCGTGAGATTTTGGGCAAAATCCTCCTTCCCTCAGTGAGAGCATTGAAGATGGAACGTGGCTGGGTCTTCCAGCATGACAATGACCCCAAACACACCGCCCGGGCAACAAAGGAGTGGCTCCGTAAGAAGCATTTCAAGGTCCTGGAGTGACCTAGCCAGTCTCCAGACCTCAACCCAATAGAAAATCTGTGGAGGGAGTTGAAAGTCCGTGTTGTCCGGCGACAGCCCCAAAACATGACAGATCTAGAGAAGATCTGCATGGAAGAGTGGGCCAAAATACCTGCTACAGTGTGTGCAAACCTGGTCAAGAACTATAGGAAATGTTTGACCTTGGTAATTGCCAACCGAGTTTATATTACAAAGTATTGACTTAAACTTTTTGATTGTCCAACTATTTATTTTCCGCAAGAATATACAAACAAATTGTTTAAAAATCATACAATGTGATTTCCTGCTTTTTTTTCTCCAGATTCTGTCTCTCACAGTTGAAGTGTACCTATGATGGAAATTACAGACCTCTATCATTTTTTTAAGTGGGTCAGCTTGCACAATTGGTGGTTGTCCAAATACTTTTTTGCCCCACTGTATGATGTTATACTCTATTATATAATTTAATACATTATAATGTCTGGTGCTTGACATGTTTAATTTATGTGTTGTATGAAATATGTGTTGAATATATCTTTGCGGCTTGTCTGTGTGAATGCGTATGCTACCATATATTGCTGTGCACGCTGCGTGTATTCGCACGCAAAGCAACTAATCTGATTGGAGTTTACATGTGCTGTGTATGTAATATTTTTGAGTTCGGCAATACCGCTGTATTTTTACAGCATACAGGACAAGGCCAGCGTACCTTTATTTTAACAGCACCCCTGTATGTTGACAGCATACAGGACAGAGCCAGTGTAACTTTATTTTAAAAATACCACCGTATTTATAACATACAGGACAAGGCCAGCACCCCTGTATTTTAACAACAACACCCCTGTATTTTTACAGCATACAGGACAGTGCCAGCACCCCTGTATTTTAATAACCTCTGTAATTTGACTGCATACAATACAGGGCCAGTGTACCTGTACAATACCCCTGTATTTTTTACAGCATACAGGACAGTGCAATGCCACTGTACAGCACAGTGACAGGACAGCAACTACATGTACAGCACCCCTTACACAACAGGACCCCACAGTGACAGGAAAGCACCCCTAACAGCACACACTGACCCCACCCGACGCCACCACCCACAGAGAGACAGAGGTAGGTCTCCCCCATTGTCCAAGTCCAGAGTGAAAATGGAAGTGATGTGTGGCTCCTTATATGGAAACCAAAACCCGCGAGAATCCGACAGTGGGATGATGATGTTTTGCCTCATTCTGGGATCTGAATCTAGAGGGAAGTCCTGAGCCGGACTCGGTTCCTGGCTTGGATCGTGAAGTTTGGGGGGGTTCGGATATGGGAGAACCAAACCCACTCATCGCTAGTTGTAACCAGTTGGCAGGAAGGACTTGTTATTCTGGAGACGTTTGGAATCCACCTAACAGACGGGCAGTGCATTTCCAGTGACACCTGATGTGCCATTTGTGATCTTGCTCTTTTTTTCTACCTAGGAGGTAGGCAATATGTGATGGTGAGAGACCAATCATTACCCCATGTTTGCATGTTTTTATGTTTGTAATAAAAAGGTATTATACCATTTGAAGTTTCTATTGTCGCCCATATGTATCACTACCTAACCTGAGGTGACAGCGAAGAGGGGAGTCTCTTTCAATGAAGGAACATAGATTTGGTGGTTGAATCTGTTCCAATAGATATGCTTTTGTCTACTTATACCAGTAGACCAACACTTGTGGTACAGGTCCCCCTGAATATTTATTCACATCCATTTGGTTTTATTCTGGATCAACTTAAATACTACACTATGTGTGTTTGTATGTTTTATGTTTGAGTATTTAATAGATTTCTCAGAAGATGCAGCATTTGTATCATCAAACACTGGTGCTTCCCTGGCCTCACTGTGTCACTGTGCAGCCTGGATAAAGTGCTGATCGGGCTGTAGCACAGATCATCTAATACCCAGCGGCCATCTTGGGTGATTGAATCCATAAAGCTGTGGCTTCCTGTTACTGGCTGTCAGCTGCGGTCATTGGCAGGTCCGTGACCGCTCCTGTATCCTCTGTCTGACCAGACTGGAATCTGCTGGTCTGCAGTGAGTCAGGCTTGGGTTCCCATAATTTCCCCCTTCCTGTCTATCTGCACCATGCTCCTGTCTCCTGCATCTCAAAGGAAACTGCATTTTCTCAAACTCCATCTGGCAATATTCTCACCTCATGCTGTGATATTACGTGGGGGTGATATTCATTTTAATACATTTGGATTTTATTCTATAGTACTAGGAGCCTGTATATTGTCACTACTCTTGGGACCATATACTAGTTTTCTGAACTCCCCCTGCTTGTCCATATATTGTGACTTATCTCATTTTATATATCTTATTGTGAGTCAACACAGCCACTGTTGTGTCTATTTTTCTATTCTGATTATGGACAAATTCATGGCCAAACCACCGCGGGGCACTCGTAGCAACCAGACAGGCAAAAGTCGAAGCTGTGATAACTCTTCTGTTGATAGCCCTCCCTCACCTTCATTGAGATCTTATCCTTGTTGCATCTATTCAGGATAAGCTTGAGGATCTTGAAAGCCGAAATATGAGAAACAATGTGCGCCTTATCAGCCTCCCAGAGTTGGTGAAACCTCTTGACCTCATGACACTTGTTTCTCGGTTGCTACCTAGGGAGTTGGGTTGCGTTTCGGACTCTGGTGTACACCGTATAGGCCCTGACCGACGATCCACAAGATACAGTCCTTGGCCTGTCATCATGAGTGTCCTCAATTACACCGACAAGGTTATGCTATTGGACGCTTACAGAAAATGTGCCGAATTGAGGTATCAAGATTCTAAGTTGTTATTATTACGAGACTTTTCTTACATGGTTGCTTCCAAACCGAGAGAATTCTAACCTGTCTGCAATAGTCTTTTTGAGTTGGGCCACCATTTTGCATTACTTTATCCTGCTAAATTGAAAGTCATGCATGCGGGGAAGGTGTACTATTTTGAAACCCCAAAAGATGCCAAGAACTTTGTTAACTCACTGTCCTCGCAGTCCTCTACCAAGATGGATGATGAGGATTGATATTCATTGGCCGTAATTATTTTTGTTTCCCTGACTAGTTACCATTCCAGTTCTTGGTATTTATCATATGTGGGTTACACCACTGGTTACTGTATTCTTGGAATGTTTAGTACACACTAGTGAATTGTCTAATATACCAAAATGTGTCTTCCTAGACATTTGCTGTTTCCTTATCTGTTTACTTTCCAATTTCTATCTTTTCTTGGACTTCTTCCTACTTTTTCTGCCTCTTCCTACTTTTTTTTCAGCTTTACTCTTTCTCTTCCTTTCTCCTGTCTTATCTGTTATCACCATGTTTGTTTATTGAGCAGTTTCATGGCTCATTTCACCAATTTTTGCATGTTCTTGGTAGGACTTTATTAAGTTATTTGGTGGACCGATTCATTGTTCTCTTTTCTTGGGTTCATATAATATTTGAAATATTATTGAATTGGATTTTTTATTTAATTGTTGCTCACACACATTATATGTTACTGTTGCCATTGTTATGTTTATTTCTATGCTACTCTGGTCTAGATGTTCCACCCGCTAGCCTGCTTGCTGGGATGGGCAGGGTAGGTCTGTTTTTAGAAATGATTTGGGTTTCCTGGCCTAGGGTAGGCATAGGTTACATGAATACATCTGCTGCCACTTCCACTAGAGTACAGATAACTCTTAAATTTGTAACTTTGAATGTTGAGGGTGTAAATACCCGGATCAAGTGAAGAAAAATTCTCTCTTATCTTAAACGTCTAAAGCCCGATATTGTCTTCTTACAGGAAACTCACTGGAAATCCACCAATCCCAATGTAGTGAGAGACTCCTGGGGGATGCTGATTCTTTTTAATAGATATCTCCCATATCAAATAAGTGATTGTTTGTATGATTCTGAAGACCATTATTTATTTATTAAGATCACTTTTTATGGAGTTCTTTATACCATAACTACTATTCACGCACCCAATGGTCCCAATTCACCTTTTTTTTTACAAATCTTTATACTAAGTTACAAGTATAAATTATCTTAGGCAGGGACTTTAATACTGTTCAGTATGGTTTGGATAGATCCAACTCTGCTAGTTCAAATATTACTACTCCACCCCTATCATTGTCTTTGCTGACCAACATGTTACGGCTTTGCGATCCCTGGAGATGCCAACATCCTGACTCCCGTGAGTACATGTTCTATTCCCACCCATATCACTCCTCTTCTCACCTTGATTATTGGCTAGTCACCGACACCCTTTTACAACAAGTGGCCAACACCCAAATAGAATCCATATCATTATCTGACCATGCCCTGGTCTGGTTTACCCTTAACCTGCACACCCCTGTCGCTCAGTCATATAATTGGAGATTTCCGACATATCTGGTAAAATCCTCTGATTTTTGCACACATACGTGCCTGTCTTCAGGTCCATTCAGTGCTCGGTCCTCATATAAAGTGATGTGATGCATATATGAAATAAAATACAGATGCATATAGTGTGATAACGTTTAAACCATAATATTATGATGAATATAATTTTCCATTCTAGTAACTGTTCTTAATATGATAATAAAAGAGTCAAAAAACTGTGCACAGTTCTTTTATCCTTAGAATAGTCACGGTGCTTCCAAGCTTGATAGAACTATTGATATATATTGAAGAAGAAGAAGAGGAAGGGCGTACCCCACTCACTCTAATAGAGAGATAAAGTAGACTCATAAAGGTATCTTTAACTTTTATGATGAAGCATAAATAGGGCGTACCCAACTCACAATAATACAGAGACTGAAGCCCATCAATGTATCTTTTGAAGGTCTTAGACGTATACCATCAAACGGTTTCACCAGATGTCTCAGTCTCATATACTGTACGTGTGGAAAACGGAAAAAAGACAACCAATGTGTAATACCCTTTTATTGATGCAAAAATTAATTTCAGCCAAATGGCTTTTTTAGTATATATGGTAAGCGTACCCTACTCACAATATTGAGTAGCTTTCAATGCACATCAAGTTATCTTATACTTTAGATCTTCATGAGGTGACTTTGAATTGGTGTGTAAAATATATTAACTCAAAATGATGTACAATCCACAACGTAATATAAAATCCAGATTTTTTTTTTATTATATACAATTCCCCAAACAGGAAGGGCAACATCAAGTGTACAAATATACAAAAAATATTTAAAAGATAAAAATAAAAAATAAATCTTCCCTTTTAAAACAGACAAACACAGCAGTAGCACATGCCATCAAAAAAGACACCTCAAAAAGGCCTCATTCTGATAAAAAGTTCTTGGTTATAGAATTTTACCTTTTTGGAGGTGAAGATGTTTCAGGATGGCATATAAAAAGAGGAGAGGTCTGGCTGTCCACACTTCTTCTGTCAATGCATTTCTGTCATCTCGTGACCTTTATCAAGTCTTCGCCTCCAAAAAGGTAAAATTCTTTTTGAATCAGGATCTAAAGCTTTTTACGAAATTTTTTGCATCACGACTTCAACTAATCCTGAAATGGGTTCATCAAAGGTAGAACCTTGGTCCATAATATTCATACATTGATAGTAGCAATGTATAAATCAAAACAGTCGGCCTGCCCAACCGCTCTCATTGCAAGTTGCGATGCCGACAAGGTATTACAAGGTAATACTACAAGATATTCGACCTTGTCTCCTGGTCTCATTTACTTCGTGTTTTTCATGTTCAACAATTTGGTGTAGAATTCATCCATCTATTTAGAATGTTATATACACAACCTCAGGCCCACTTTATAATAAATGGTCTGAAGTGGTCTTCTTTTACATTATGTAGAGGGACATTCCAAGGCTGCCCTCTTTCCCCCTTGTTGTTTAATTTGGCCCTAGACCCGTTGATACGTAATTTTGTGCAGGATCTCCCATGGCAAGGTATTAAGGTTGGTGACTACGACATTAAGGTTTCTGCTTTTGCTGACGACCTCTTATTGTATTTTGGAAATCCTAAACAGGCATTTCCATCATTATTAACTATGTTACATGATTATAATTTAATATCAGGATTCCTCATCAACTTTGATAAGATGGAAGCACTGGCCTTGAGGAGAGAGGTGACTTTGGGATGGGATATTTTGTTTCCTTTTAAGTGGGCTGGTGCATATTTAAAATACTTAGGCTTACGCATTACATCAAACCTCACTGAATTATATACTTTGAATTTTTCTTATTACATTACTCAAATGATGGAGGACTTTGTGAACTGGCAACACCTCCCCATTTCTTATTTGGGCAGGTGCCACTTATATAAAATGGTCTTTTTCCCTCGCCTGCTTTATCCAATCCAGATGCTTCCGTTCTTGTTGTCAAAGCGTGACATCCATAATATTAACAAAGCTCTTACTAAATTTATTTGGGCTAACAGACGCCCACGTATAGCTCTTTTTAAATTAAAACAACCTCCGTCACTCGGTGATAATTATCCCCCTTGTCCGGAGGACTACTCCTTGGCCTCCAATTATAGATATGCTATAGATTGGATAGGGGGTGGTGACAACTTTGTTAATCGAGCTTTGGAACAAGCGATCTCACCTCAAAATACCCTTGCACATGTATTATACTTTGCTGACAACCCTGCACTACTGGACCTACACGATAATCCGTTGTTATAATGTCCCTGTAGAGCCTGGAGTATTCTTAGGAAATGTTTAGGACTTTCCCTGGCAAATTCCTTATTCCAGCCTTTGTTGCTTAATCCGCAATTCCAGGGTGAAGAAGTTAATGAGGTAGTTCGGAATTGGCATCTCCAGGGACTCTGCTTATTGTTTCAGTTTTTGAATGTGGAATGTTCAGCCATCTTAACCCTATCTCAACTGAAAGAAAAATACCCCGCTCTTCATTTCCATTTTTTTGCCTACTTTCAAGTCTGTAGTTTTGTTACTAGCAAACTATCACAATTACGCTCCCCCAATCTCACCTTTCCCCTAGATGGTGTAGTACGGCAGTGCCCAGGGTCTCCCTATCATACTTCTTTAATTTATTCTCACACTAGGCGGAGGTTGGATCTATCTACACTCACAACTAGGCTGGCAAAATGGTCTGAAACCTTTCCAGACACTGATCTACCAACAGTGATTCGGTGGTGTAATGTGCTCAATAAGCACCTGGTCTCATTGTCTTATGTAGAGATGCACTTTAAAATATTACATAGAGCATATTATACTCCCCGACAGGGGCGTCAGAACGTTTTTTGGTTGGGGGGGCAAGATAAAATCTCTGTTTGGCGCCCCTACAGGGGGAGAGACAGGGAGAGAGCAGGTGAGAGGCACACGGGGGGAGAGACAGGGAGAGAGCAGGTGAGAGGGACATGGGGGGAGAGACAGGGAGAGAGCAGGTGAGAGGCACACAGGGGGAGAGAGCAGGTGAGGGGCACATGGGGGAGAGAGCAGATGAGAAGCAGGGAGAGAGCAGGTGAAAGGAACACAGGGGAGAGAGAGCAGGTGAAAGGCACATGGGTGGAGAGGCAGTAAAGAGGCACATGGGGGGAGAGAGGAGGTGAGAGGCACACGGCGGAGAGGCTGGGAGAAAAAGCGGGTGAGAGGCACACGGAGGGAGAGGCTGGGAGAGAGCAGGTGAGAGGCACATGTGGGGAGAGAGCAGGTGAGAGGCACACGGGGGAGAGAGCAGGGAGAGAGCAGGTGAGAGGCACACGGGGGAGAGAGCAGGTGAGAAGCAGGGAGAGAGCAGGTGAGTGGCACACGGTGGAGAGAGCAGGTGAGAGGCACACGGGGGGAGAGACAGGGAGAGAGCAGGTGAGAGGCACATGGGGGGAGAGACAGGGAGAGAGCAGGTGAGAGGCACATGGGGGGAGAGGCAGGGAGAGAGCAGGTGAGAGGCACACGGGGGGAGAGACAGGGAGAGAGCAGGTGAGAGGCACATGGGGGGAGAGACAGGGAGAGAGCAGGTGAGAGGCACATGGGGGAGAGGCAGGGAGAGAGCAGGTGAGAGGCACATGGGGGGGAGAGAGCAGGTGAGAGGCACACAGGTGGAGAGGCAGTAGAGAGGCACATGGGAGAGAGAGGAGGTGAGAGGCACATGGGGGGGAGAGGCACACAGGGGGAGAGGCACACGGGCAGAGAGCAGGTGAGAGGCACACGGGGGGAGAGAGCAGGGAGAGAATAGGTGAGAGGCACACGGGGGGAGAGAGCAGGTGAGAGGCACACGGCGGGAGAGAGCAGGTGAGAAGCAGTGAGAGAGCAGGTGAGAGGCACACGGGGGAGAGAGCAGGTGAGAGGCACATGGGTGGAGAGGCAGTAAAGAGGCACATGGGGGAGAGAGGATGTGAGAGACAAACGGGAGAGAGACAGGGAGAGAGCAGGTGAGAGGCACATGGGGGGAGGGGCAGGAAGAGAGCAGGTGAGTGGCACATGGGGGGGAGAGAGGCACACAGGTGGAGAGGCAGTAGAGAGGCACATGGGGGGAGAGAGGAGGTGAGAGGCACACGGGGGGAGAGGCACATGGGGGAGAGAGAGGAGGTGAGGAATCGAACTCATGCTGCTGCAGCAGCCTGGCTGGATAAAATTAATTAGATTGTAGTGTGGAGCAAAGAAGTTTATGAGCAACATGCAGCATACTTAATAAGAGGCCCCCGGGATATGATGGCGCTGGCGGCCAGCGCGTTCAAACTGCACTTTCTCCACTTGAACGTGGCGTCCTGCCCCAGCACAATTTCCGCATATTGTAATGAGTGGCGTGACGTCATAACGCCCCGACCCTCATTACATATGCACTGAAGACTAACCAAAGGAAGAGCCGCGTCTGCAGCATTACTGATCACTGTGATCAGTGAGTGCTGTAGTTAGTTAAACAGTAGGGATCGCGTCTAGAGCGCCCTCTATATGTGGCGCGGGCAGCGCTGAAACTGCCTTGCGGCGGCTGCGGTTCCGGGTGGATGCGGATGGCGCTTCTCTAGTATTTTGGGGGGAGCGAGCTGCCCCCTTGCCCCCCCCCCCCATTCCGACGCCCCTGCTCCCCGACTCCAGTTTCTCATATCTGATAATTCCCTATGTTTTAAATGCAATTCCCCAGATGCTGACATTATCCATTGTCTTTGGTTGTGCCCAGTGGTACAAACATTTTGGACTTATGTACAGACCTATATTAATGTTGAACTCCATATTTCTTTTGACATCACCATGGTTTGGCTTTCTGGAATAATATTACTGCGCGGGATCCCTCATTCTCCAAAGGGGTGAAATTGTTGTTGGGTCATGTGGCTGCAGCTGAAAAGAAAACAATTTTATCCCAATGGATACATTCGGATCCAATACCCATGTCCCTCATGTTACCACGTTGAACTTATCTTTATCAAATGGATTGGGTAGATTTTTCCCTAGATGCGGAGTCCCGTTTCTCAAAATTCTTTCTCATTTGGTTACCCTACTTGCTCACGCTGCCCACTGCCACCAAGGAATATGTACTTAAGGTAGTTCAATTCATGAAATGGTATAATACGGTATCTCTCACCATTGGTTCACCACCGTTTTAAACCATCTGGTTAATTTTATGCTTTAGTCGATTAACTTTGTGGTTAACTAATTACCTATTCTGTTTATTGTATTCCAAATTTCTGTCTCATCCTTCTCTTTGTGGTTTCTGTACCTCACAGTAGTTGTTATTCTTATGTGTATTATGACATACGACTTGTACCTATACTGTGTGTCCTTTCTCAATAAATACATTTGGAAGAAAAAATATGCTGGTGTACAGCACAATATATATATTCTGAAATTTCCACACCCATGGTTGCAAGTTAGGAGATCCTTTATGATACAACTGTGGGTCCTTTTGGAAGTTCCAGTTTATTAATAATTATCTTTACTCTGGATATACCTTTTGATGCTTCCGTATCTATATATATATAAAAAAATCTTTTTCCAGTGCACTGAATCAGTACATGGTTTTAGGGTGATCCAGTACCAAAGATGTCAAAGGAAGACACTTTTTAAGATCCATGTTCCTTTTATATATGAAGAGCTTGCCTTTATATAAAGGTTGTTTTAAAAACATCTTTACTGCAGAACTATTGATGTAATATTTTGATCCTAACATTTTTGCTACCCCTTATGAAGTCAAATAGACGAAACGCGTTGGTTTTATCAGCTACAAATCAGTAATCCAGTTGATGATAACGCTCCCTTGTACCAAGTTTACACCTTGTTAAGGTGAGGGAGTTCGTACATCCATATCACCTACTGGATATTTATGGAATCATAAAAGAATTTGTTTTCATGTACATAGTTCATAAGACCTTCTGTTTAAGGCTTTTTATGAATTCATTTTGTTATTAAATAATTTTATTCTAATTGTTTGTTTGGGTGACTTTTTGGTGAGGGGTTATCCACTGTAGGTATCCAGAAAACCCCATCTTCTACAGTATAAGATATATCCATTTGGAAGGACTTCCGTTCAATCTATACAAGAACTTTAGCGCACTCAGGAATTGTTTTTTCTGTTTATGTAAGTTTGAGATTTGGCAACGGAGATCTCACCTGTAGTGCTGCTCTTTTCCTTTAGGCGCAAGATAAGGATAATTTTTTGTGTTGTATATATATATATATATATATATATAACACAGACTCTCTTGTTGCGCTGTTTGAAGAGGGAATAGATGGTATTTGACCAGTGGGCTGCCCTATTCCACTATGTTCCCTGTTAGAAAGAACAAACGTATACAATATGTGTAGCAGTAGTGGAGTAGGCACCCCAAACAATTAACAGTCTCTTTTGCAGGTAACTAAACAATAATAATAATATTGCATAACATTTGGTACATCGTAAAAATAAACAGAGAGCTGTAATAGATAAGTTTAATTTAAAATTTGTAAAAGGTAGCAGCAGTGTTCATATACATATAGATACTCTGGTACAGCAGCCCCCTACCACATACAGATGGAGCCTCCGTTATCTGGGCTGGCTGAGGCATTATTCGCGATCGGGCATACGCAGCGTGCCTAGGCGCAAGAAGGCTTGACTAGTTGTAGGGAGGAATGCCTAGTCATAGGGAGGCGCACAGAGCGTTTGACATTACCTTTAAGTGTAATACCTGCGATCATCCACCAGATGTCGCTTTTTAAAATCACCATTGCACATGCATGTAGTCTCCATTAAAATACAATATCGAACTACAGCATAAGAACTACTTTACTGGTGCATCTCATTGATGTTATGAATATGTGAGTATCCAAGTCCCGCAGACAAATCAACAAATGAAAAAACAGTAGTGTATACAGACGCAAACAAATGTGTTACAGGTACAGTGTGGTCTATTGATGTTAGGGATATGTTAGCATCCAAATCCCGTAGCCATTACGACATAATCAATGCCAATGGGCTTATGCATCTGTCATGCGGCGACGTGTCCGAGTGGTGAAGTGTGCTGCTTCCCATGCTTAGCATCCTGGGTTCGATTCCCAAAGTGCGAATGCATGTTAATTTTTTCCTGACACTGTATTAATTTTTTCTTTTTGTATCAGTTGTACTATATCTTCACATTCAATAGAAGTGTGCACACATGTTTTACATAAAGCAGGGCAAAGCTGCAGGAGCGTATCTACTGTAAAATATACAGCGGCTATGAGTATAAGGTTCTATGAACTGTACGGTACACATACAATTCTGTAGCTGGCCAGACTCGAATGAAATGGCTACCACCCATGACACCTTGCCTCGTGGAAGCCCACAACTAAGGAGCCAGCAATGGCATAGGTTTTGCAGGCTTCAGGGCAATGCTGAAGGAGCATCTGAATCCCCTAGCTAAAATACACATGGGTGATAAGGATAAGCGAGCGAGCTCTATGCACATTACAATACACCATTCTCGATCGCATAGCAAGTTGACAAAATATCTGCCTCCAGTGACCCCTTGCCCCGTGAAAGCCGTCAGCTATGGAGCCAGCGACGGCATAATTTTTGCAAGTTACACGGCAATGCTGAAGGAGAGTCTGAATTCCCTAGCTAAAATACACATGGGTGATAGGGATAAGTGAATCCTATGCAAATTATGATACACCGGACTAGACCAACTGCATAGCAAACTGACAAAATGGCTGCCGCCCGTGATCCCTTGCCCCGTGGAAGCTGTCAGCTATGGAGCCAGCGAAGGCATACGCTTTACAAGTTACACAGCAATGCTGAAGGAGCGTCTGGATCCCCTAGCTAAAATACACTTGGGTGATAGGGATAAGCGAACTCTGTGCACATTACGATACACCAGACTTGACCAACCGCATAGCAAACTGACAAAATGGCTGCCGACCGTGATCCATTGCCCCGTGGAAGCCATCAGTTATGGAGCCAGCTGTCACTCAGGGATTATTCCGATGGTCGGGAAGAAGAACCGTAGTTGGGTTGAAATAGAGATGGTCAAACGTAGGTCTTCCTCATGCAGGATTAATAGATAACTTAAGTTCATAAACGATGCTGGGTGCACTGAATGAGGAATGAATGGATGACTTGAGAACAGTGCCGAAGAACTCTGATCAGATAAGTAAATAATGACTTGGGAACAATGCTGAAGAACACTAAATGAAGGAGTGAGTGATGACTTGTGAACGATACTAAAGAACACTGAATGCAAGATGACTTGTGAACGATGCTGATAAACACTGAATGAGAGATGACTTGTGAACAATGCTGAAGAACACTGGCCCTCATTCCAAGTTGTTCGCTCGCTAGCTGCTTTTAGCAGCATTGCACACGCTAAGCCTCTGGGAGTGTTTCTTAGCTTAGCAGAATTGCGAATAAAAGATTAGCAGAATTGCGAATAGAAAATTCTTAGCAGTTTCTGAGTAGCTCCAGACTTACTCAGCCATTGCGATCAGTTCAGTCAGTTTCATTCCTGGTTTGATGTCACAAACACACCCAGCGTTCGCCCAGACACTCCCCCGTTTCTGCAGACACTCCCGCGTTTTTCCCAGAAACGCCAGCGTTTTTTCGCACATGCCCAGAAAACAGCCAGTTTTCCGCCCAGAAACACCCACTTCCTGTCAATCACACTCCGATCACCAGAACGATGAAAAATCCTTGTTATTCCGTGAGTAAAATACCTTACTTTTGTGTAAAATAACTAAGCGCATGCGCTCTGCGAACCTTGCGCATGCGCAGTAAGCGACTAATCGCAATATAGAGAAAATCGGCAATGAGCGAACAACTCGGAATGACCACCACTGAACGAAGAAGTGAGTGATGACTTGTGGACGACGCTGAAGAACACTGAATGCAAGATGACTTGTGAATGAAGCTGAAGAACACTGAATGAAAGATAACTTGTGAACGATGCTGAAGAACACTGAACGAAGAAGTGAGTGATAACTTGTGAACGACGCTGAAGAACACTGAATGCAAGATGACTTGTGAGCAATGCTGAAGAACACTGAACGAAGAAGTGAGTGATGACTTGCGAACGATGCTGAAGAGCTGAAGACACAGGGATTCTGAGGCTGGGAGACACGCTGAATGCGGGAAGCACTGGAGTCTCTGTGGCTGAGAGACACGCTGAATGCTGGAAGCACTGGAGTACCTGTGGCTGAGAGACACGCTGAAGGCTGGAAGCACTGGAGTCTCTGTGGCTGAGAGACACGCTGAATGCTGGAAGCACTGGAGTCTCTGTGGCTGAGAGACACGCTGAATGCTGGAAGCACTGGAGTCTCTGTGGCTGAGAGACACGCTGAATGCTGGAAGCACTTGAGTCTCTGTGGCTGAGAGACACGCTGAATGCTGGAAGCACTGGAGTCTCTGTGGCTGAGAGACACGCTGAAGGCTGGAAGCACTTGAGTCTCTGTGGCTGAGAGACACGCTGAATGCTGGAAGCACTTGAGTCTCTGTGGCTGAGAGACACGCTGAATGCTGGAAGCACTGAAGTCACTGTGGCTGAGAGACACACTGAATGCTGGAAGCACTTGAGTCTCTGTGGCTGAGAGACACGCTGAATGCTGGAAGCACTGGAGTCACTGTGGCTGAGAGACACGCTGAATGCTGGAAGCACTGAAGTCACTGTGGCTGAGAGACACGCTGAAGGCTGGAAGCACTGGAGTCTCTGTGGCTGAGAGACACGCTGAATGCTGGAAGCACTGAAGTCTCTGTGGCTGAGAGACACGCTGAATGCTGGAAGCACTGGAGTCACTGTGGCTGAGAGACACGCTGAAGGCTGGAAGCACTGGAGTCACTGTGGCTGAGAGACACGCTGAATGCTGGAAGCACTGGAGTCACTGTGGCTGAGAGACACGCTGAAGGCTGGAAGCACTGGAGTCACTGTGGCTGAGAGACACGCTGAATGCTGGAAGCACTGAAGTCTCTGTGGCTGAGAGACACGCTGAATGCTGGGAGCACTGAAGTCTCTGTGGCTGAGAGACACGCTGAAGGCTGGAAGCACTGAAGTCTCTGTGGCTGAGAGACACGCTGAAGGCTGGAAGCACTGGAGTCACTGTGGCTGAGAGACACGCTGAATGCTGGAAGCACTGGAGTCACTGTGGCTGAGAGATACGCTGAAGGCTGGAAGCACTGGAGTCACTGTGGCTGAGAGACACGCTGAATGCTGGAAGCACTGGAGTCTCTGTGGCTGAGAGACACGCTGAAGGCTGGAAGCACTGGAGTCACTGTGGCTGAGAGACACGCTGAAGGCTGGAAGCACTGGAGTCTCTGTGGCTGAGAGACACGCTGAATGCTGGAAGCACTGGAGTCTCTGGCTGAGAGACACGCTGAAGGCTGGAAGCACTGGAGTCACTGTGGCTGAGAGACAAGCTGAAGGCTGGAAGCACTGGAGTCACTGTGGCTGAGAGACACGCTGAAGGCTGGAAGCACTGGAGTCTCTGTGGCTGAGAGACACGCTGAATGCTGGAAGCACTGGAGTCTCTGTGGCTGAGAGACACGCTGAAGGCTGGAAGCACTGGAGTCACTGTGGCTGAGAAAACACTGGACACTGGAAGCAATGTGAGACATGAGCCTGGGTGTAGCAAAGTAGCGACGATACTCAGGCGCCGGGTCTTTGCCCAGCATCTCCTTTTAAACTTCCCACCCTCTTCTCATTGGCGGGGGAGAGCGGTGATTATGTGTGAACGGACATGGCGGCACCCGTGGAACCAGGACCGCCGGTGGCAGTGCCACCCGCACGCCGGGATCCAGAAGCCAGAGGGGGAAAGAGGCTGCCCTGGAGACCAGCGCACCCGGCAGGGTAAGCACGGCGGCCGCCGCTGCGCGGACGTGACACCAGTAATGGCGTGGGTTTTGCAAGTTACAGGGCAATGCTGAAGGAGCATCACAAAACCCTAGCTAAAATACACAGGGGCAATGAGTTCCCATAGAATGATCAATTAATAAATATAGTGTATACAGACACAAAACAAGGAGTTTAAGCTACAGAACAGTATGGTCCATTGAACTCAGGGATACAGTACAGTATGTGAGCGGCCAAGTCCGGTAGCTATTAGGGCATAATCTAAAACCAATGGCAAGGGATCACTGCTTACTGTACATTTAGACATGAGATTGTGTATCTGTCATGAGGCATGCGCATGCCTTTTTTTCCCCTGACACTATATTTGTTTATTTTCTATTGTAATATACTGTACTCTACTGTCCTGTAACTTTACATTCAATAGAAATACTGTATGCACACAGGTTTTACATGAATCAGTGCAACGCTGCAGGAGCGTCTCATTACTCTATCTAAAATACACCACAACTCTGGGTGGGGATACAGTAAGTGAGTCCTGTCACCATAA
Organism: Pseudophryne corroboree; assembly: GCF_028390025.1. NCBI lineage: Eukaryota > Metazoa > Chordata > Amphibia > Anura > Myobatrachidae > Pseudophryne > Pseudophryne corroboree. The sequence goes on from NC_086452.1 coordinate 301,424,134, forward strand.
GCTGTCTGCTGTACTGTACAGTACAGCAGATTTGTGTCTGGGATGCATTTGTGTGTTTGTAATTAAACATTTTTTTTACTGTACATTTAGTGTATACAGTATACAGTACCTCTAATACACATTTCCTGTGGAAAAGAGATGTACAGTCCTGTACAGGACTGTACATGGAGCATTTTCTTTACTGATCAATTTATTTAATATTTTTTCTTCACACTGTGCACCTCTTTTTTCTTTGCATTATGTGCTGTTTGGGGCCTAGTTTTTAAAACTGACATCCTGTCTGCCACTGCAGTGCGACTCCATGTGGGCCAGGTGTTTGTGCCGCATACTTATGTTGCTTAGCTTAGTCATCCAGCGACCTCGGTGCAACCTGTAGGTCTAAAAACAATATTGTGAGGTGTGATGTGTTCAGAATACACTGGAAATGAGTGGAAATTAATTTTATTGAGGTTAATAATATTGTAGGATCAAAATTACCCCCAAATTCTGTGATTTTAGCTATTTTTGTGTTGTTTTTCCCCCAAAAAATCACCCAGATCCAAAACCAAAACCAAAACCCGGAAGGGTGGTTTTGTCAAAACCAATCCAGATCCAAAACACGAGCAGGGATCCAGGTCCAAAACCAAAACACAAAACATGAAAAGTGCCCGCTGCACATCTCTACCATAAATACAGTTTACAGTACTGAAGTATTAATGGCACTACTGTATACTGGAAACTACTGAGGAAGAAAGGGATCTACAATGGGACTCACTATTTCAGATGACTTAAAGGCAAGTAAGCAATGTACTGTAACAAAGCAATGAGGAAGACTAGTCAGATGCTTGTCTGCATTGGGGGAGGAATCAGCAGCATAAAGAAAGTACTGTATTAATGCCACTTTACTGTATAGGGCATTGGTACGGCCTCATGTAGAATATAGTGTTCAATTCTTCATGCCATACTGTATCTTCAAAAGAATATTAATAAGGGCAACTAAAATGGTGCATGGGCTACAGTACATTGCAAAACATACTGTACAGTACTGTACCCAGAAAGACTAAAAATATGACTACAGTACTGTAAGTACTGTACTGGAGTTATGAGCAGAGAATGGAAGGGGGGGGGGGGGGGGTATAGGATCAAATAAGGTTTGAGCTAAAAATATTGTTAAAAAAAAAGGGTCATACTAGATGGACACAGTGGTTCTTATCTGCCGTCAAATTCTAGTGTATGTTTCTACAGTACAGTACTGTACAGTATGTTTCTATGTTTAATATCACTTCTCCCCCATAACGACACATCATACTGTCCATTTACCCCCATGTACTATACCGTACTGTATAATGGAATATTTATTGAAAAAGCAACAATATAAATGTAAAAAAGTCTTTATTACAAAATCAGATTTCCTGTACTGTACAGTACTCTATTATCCAGGACTTATAAAACTGTAAACAACTGTTCATACACATCAATAAGAGTACTTATGTATAGAATAATGTATAATATTGTAAGTAGCTTATGCAATATTCAGACAAATGCAATTTTATAAACATTTTTAATAATGCATTTATTAAAATTTTATACAGAAAATACAGTACAAAACTACATATTTGTGGCTTGACCATTTCTTTCAACTATAACAGGCAATACTTTATACAGGTGATTTATATAATTATTACAATGTTCAGGTGTACATTATTCAGGAGTACTTCTAGCCAAAAATGTTTGATCCCATCCCATCCCATCCAACAGCTGCTGTTTTGTTGTTGGCATCTCAACACTCCTAATGTATCTCTTTAATTGAGCCGACACTAATTCAATTGGATTCATGTCCGGTGATCTAAAAAAAAAACAGTACAGACAAAAATGTTTGTTAATTAATGAAGTTAAAAAGATAATATAAATTATAAAAAAAAATTACTTGTACAGTATTAAAACAATGGTGTGCGTTCTCAATTGATACCTTTCTCTTCCATGAATTTGGCTGAGTCAGAGTGTTTATGATCATTGTTTTGGATCATTGTCTTGGAATATCCTGTGAAAAGATGGATAATATTGACTCACAAATGGCACCATACATCCATCTACTATTTTTTCTTGAAAGAATTCCTTATCCATGAGCCCTACAGAAATAAGAAAATATTGATCATTAATAAGCAGCTCATTTTATTGTGAATTTACATCTATTGTACAGTACAGCATGTATTTTTTACTGAGCACAGGCACAGAATAAAGTACAGTACCTTTGAAAAATAATAGGGGATCAGCTTCTAATCGTGATATGCCTCCCACACGGATCTTCAATGGATGCTTTGGGCGTGGCTTTAATGAGATATGGTGACGTTCCTGGAATGACATTGAGAACCTCTCAAGAGCAACAGACTATTCATGTGTGAAAATGACATCGTGAAATGTTTCACCACTCTCAATCCATCACTGTGCCTGTTGAACTCTTTTCTTTTTTGACATCTCTTATCGTGGGAGATATCCTGTGAAGAGCCAAAAATAATTAATCATATACAGTTATTCAATAGATTACAGTATATACAGTAGACTGTACATACTCTATTGTATATATACTGTATACATTATACAGTATATTTACATTACAGTATATACACAGTACTGTGTATGTATATATATATATATATATATATATATATTTATAGATACACTGTATATACAGGTATACAGTATATATATATATACATACTGTATACAGGGTATACACAGTACAGTATATACCTGTAAAGTATATACTGTACTGTATACAGTATACTATATATATATATATATATATATACACTGTATATCAACAGTCAGGAGGCACTCAGATGAATAAACAGGCAACAGGCAGTTGTAAATGCAACGTTTCAAAGCAGTATACTTCATCCTGATGACGAAGTAAACTGCTTTGAAACGTTGAATTATATATACTGTGTATATATGTCCAGGTCATACTTGGAATGGAGAATTCATTTTATTTGCAAAGCAGTATGCTCATCATCCCCACAAGTTAGTTCCTCCAAAATTTCTTGCACTCTCCTACAGTACAATACAGTATGAAAAATATGAATTCATGAACAACACAATCACAGGAAGATAAAGTGTTGCTTTTTTTCTTTACTATTACAACAAAATTGACTATTGTATACAGTAAGTCAGTTAAACACTAGTACTGTACAGTACGTACCATGTGCATTTTGTAGGAAATACTAATCTGGGCTGTGTTCTCTCGAAAGCGCACAGTTTCTAAAGTGACTATAATGCCACTTTCCTTGAGTCATGCCTGGATCTCTTTGATACTTTTATTTTCTTTTTTCATATTGCGATTATCTTGCTCATAGTTTTGTTGATAGTTACTGGCATGTTGTCCAACCGTTACTCCTGTGTGGAGAAAAACATTTGTGAATACTGTATTCTAAAATTTACCCATTTGAAAATTTGCATTGGTTTTATGATAAAAGCTAATACTGTATATGTTTACTACACAGTACCTGATGTTCACATTTAAATACTGTATACTGTATACTGTACTGAAAAGCATAGGACGCCAGGCCTATTAGGACGCTGCAGTGGCTATTTTATGAAGTGGCTAGTTATAAAGTGGCAGCTCAAAACAGCAGTGTTATACCTGTGTTTCATTAGTTACATCTTCAACTGATATTCAAAATTGACTCCTGTCTCTCCTTCTTGTCAACAGGTAATTATTTGCAGAACATTGCTACTCTCTTAGTAAAAATCTTGCTGGTAATTATTTGCAGAAAATTGCTACTCTCTTAGTAAAAATCTTGCTGGTAATTATTTGCAGAACATTGCTACTCTCTTAGTAAAAATCTTGCTGGTAATTATTTGCAGAGCATTGCTACTCTCTTAGTAAAAATCTTGCTGGTAATTATTTGCAGAAAATTGCTACTCTCTTAGTAAAAATCTTGCTGGTAATTATTTGCAGAACATTGCTACTCTCTTAGTAAAAATCTTGCTGGTAATTATTTGCAGAACATTGCTAATCTCTTAGTAAAAATCTTGCTGGTAATTATTTGCAGAGCATTGCTAATCTCTTAGTAAAAATCTTGCTGGTAATTATTTGCAGAACATTGCTACTCTCTTAGTAAAAATCTTGCTGGTAATTATTTGCAGAACATTGCTACTCTCTTAGTAAAAATCTTGCTGGTAATTATTTGCAGAACATTGCACATTACATTGTATGTTTATAAAATTGTTTTAAGTGGTTTAATATCTGTAGTGTGCAAAAACTTATAGTGATTGACTGGGGTTTTCAAACCTCACATTTGTTAGCTGATTAACACCTTTTGGTGGGAGGGTTGCTGTGTGGGGGAGGGGGTTGTAATCAGGACATATGTTTGTAGACCTATTTAGTCAGTAAAGCATAGGACGCCAGGCCTATTAGGACGCTGCAGTGGCTATTTTATGAAGTGGCTAGTTATAAAGTGGCAGCTCAAAACAGCAGTGTTATACCTGTGTTTCATTAGTTACATCTTCAACTGATATTCAAAATTGACTCCTGTCTCTCCTTCTTGTCAACAGGTAATTATTTGCAGAACATTGCTACTCTCTTAGTAAAAATCTTGCTGGTAATTATTTGCAGAAAATTGCTACTCTCTTAGTAAAAATATTGCTGGTAATTATTTGCAGAACATTGCTACTCTCTTAGTAAAAATCTTGCTGGTAATTATTTGCAGAACATTGCTACTCTCTTAGTAAAAATCTTGCTGGTAATTATTTGCAGAACATTGCACATTACATTGTATGTTTATAAAATTGTTTTAAGTGGTTTAATATCTGTAGTTAAACTGTGTTAAACCGAAGGAAAACAGAAGGCAAACAAACTAACAAGATAACAGAAGGACTGCATCACAACAACAAAACGCTGGAACTTTATGTGGCCTCTCCTCGCATCAAACATGAGAACACCAAGACCAGGCTTAGCACCTCTCTGGCTGAGAACATCAAGCCTGCCCCCGGGCCTAACCCCCAAGATGAACAGGGAACTGTGGGGCACAGGACAAGGTTCAGCAGGGACATCCCCATTGCTTCTGAGTATTGAGTATGCCCCCCACATTCTCCTACCCACCCATACTAAGATCTGATCAAAATGTTAGCCCAATCCTACTCTGCCACTAGTTACCTGCTATTTTTTTTTCCTCCATTGCTCGCTTCCACCCCACCATGTGTTTTTCCTGTAATGTTTACCTCCACTGATTGCACACCTTTCCATTGTGCCCTACATGCAGGGTACATCATACTACTACATAAGCATCAGTTTTCCCATATATGACCTTGGCCCTTGTATGGCTCACCTCCTACAGTGTAACCTCCAAAGTGCGCCCAATATGGCTGGCCCATATGGTACACTTGTGGATGGGATGAAAAATACATAGGCCTGATGGTTTTGATGGAACCCTACTCTGAACTGTAGGACTCTGAAATCACCCCCATTTTGTGTCATCACTTCTAGGGGTGGACTATCCCACCCTGGGTAATCATACGCCGAGCGCCTAAGATGGCTGCTGCACCTGGTACCTTGTGAGGGTGGAATACACAACCCTTGGAAGTTATTATCCAAAATGCCTGCACCAATCCTGCGTTATGCTTTCTGTGGGCTTAAGGTTTTCTTTTATGTCTGTTGCTTGTCAATTGTTGTATTACTCAAATCCTCTGTATCATGTGCATTGTTTTTGATGTCTGTAAAGCGCCTTGAGTCCTGTTGGAGAAAGAGCGCTATATAAATAAAATTATTATTATTATTATTATTATTACTGTGCAGAACTGTACTGAAAATATCACATCAGTGTTATGGACTGCAATTACTGTCCTGTATAAAACAGTTGAATAACCATCCTTTGAAGTGGATGGGCCCTGTGAAACTTAAAGCACTGTACAGCATAATGGGAGACTGGCGTACTGTACCAGCATTACACACAGTACATGTCACTACTGTATGTAAATTCTTCAATTATTGCCTACCAGCAATTCTGCTTAATGTATTTTAAATACTGTAGGTCTAGAAATTTTCCCGGTGACCTGTCGACCTAGAACATGTCAACCTAAAGACCCTGTTGACCTAGCATCCCTGTCTACCTACTTACTGTCAACCAATAGTGGTCAACTCAAACATTGTCAACCTACTTACTGTCGACCTAAAGGCTGGATCCCCTTCGATGAGCAGGTACAGGTGCTTACAGTAGATACTGTACAGTATATTGCAGGCCCCATGTAAAAAGTTTGAAAGGACCCCTAATCAGCTCTGTGCCCCATAGCAGATGCACTGCCTGCACCTACAGTATAGTATAGAACAGTAGCCCATGCACATTACGATACAGTGGACTCGATTGCATAGCAAGTTGACAAAATGGCTGCCGCCCGTGACGCATCACCCCGTGGAAGCCGTCAGCTATGGAGCAAGCGACGGCATAGGATTTGCAGTCTACAGGGCAATGCTGAAGAAGCCTCAAAATATCCTAGCCAAAATACACAGGGGCGATAGGGATAAGCGAGCTCTATGCACAATACGATACACCAGACTCGATCGCATAGCAAGTTGACAAAATGGCTGCCGCCCGTGAAAGCCATCAGCTATGGAGCGAACGACGGCATGGGTTTTGCAGTCTACAGGGCAATGCTGAAGGAGCATCACAATATCCTAGCTAAAATACACAGGGGCGATAGGGTTAAGAACGCTCTATGCACATTATGATACACTGGACTTAATCGCATAGCAAGTTGACAAAATGGCTTCCATCCATGACCCCTCACCCCGTGAAAGCCGTCAGTTATGGAGTGAGCGATGGCACAGGTTTTGCAGTCTAGAAGGCAATGCTGAAGTAGCATCACAATACACTAGCTAATTATAAAGTCGATTATCTTACAGGAAAGAAAGCTATACCTTAAACACACCTTAAATACACTTTAAACCTTTACAGTAATGCAATGCAATGCTATTACACTTTAAACCTTATGCAGCAATGCAGTGTGATGCTATTACACTTTAAACCTTATGCAGCAATGCGATGCGTTACTAATACACTCTTAAACCTTAGCAGGAAAAGGAAGACACAACACCGATTTGTAGTTAAACCACTGGGTTCCGACACCACAGCGTAATATTTGCTGAAAGGGGGTTTACAATACAAATCATACACTACAATACAAGACAATATAACAGAATAATGGCTACAGTCAATGTACATACGTGATTGGAATCGCTTGCGCAACCCGGCTGGTCCCCGGTCATCTGATAGATAACTTTGTGAGTCTTGTGCCAGGCCAGGCTGCAGCACGCTTTATTTATACAATTCTTCCAAAAGCAATACAATGGATACTGTAATCCCTTTGTCCATTGGACACAGGAATGCACTTTTACAGTACAGGAGAGGTCATAGGTTGATTTGAAAAGGTAGGCGATGTCTTTCTCAACTGCTCTTGTGGGTGGTCTCCTCCGGATTCCCGCCGCATACATAATATACAGTAAATACAGTTTATCTCTATATTCTGCTTCTGCACATAACTATCCGCAGGAACATGCGATCTTCCGCAGTCCACCACCGGAATGTTACCCTTAAAATACCCTACAGCTGGATACCAAATATCACCTTATAACCTTAGTCTGTCCCCTCTTATCCTGTAAAGGTGAATCCCTTTGTTCTACAACCATTTAAACAGCTATAACTTTCTGATGTGGTGCAAGGAGACTATGTGTACCTTGTGCACTATTTGGATTAAATATGTAATGTGTTTTGATGGCTCTCCATGCTTACACAAACTCTACCGTAAATACCCATACCACGCGCAAGGACCGCGGGAGCGACCATATGCAAATTGCGAGTATGTGCACGCACGACAGAACAAGTACACACGCAGAGGCCATCTGTGTGTGGTTTGTACGTGATGTGTGTACTGCAATATTTTTTGACTTTGACAGTCCACCCTTTGGCAGTCACCAATAACTGCCACTATCTAATCACTAAACAGAAAAATATCAATACAATATCTACAGACGATTGGATGGTCGGAGGAGAGTTGTAGCTGGGAAATGTATGACCTAGTGGGATAGTAAAAAGCATGTATGTATGAATCCATGTCTGTGGGGCATGTATCATCGTGCCGTATATGTTTTAGATAAGCTTTGAGGTATTGCGAAGTATACATTAAATCCTTCTTATCCCGTATTAAGGGTCTATAAGTGGGCCGACAAACACTACCGAGCTCTTTTCGGCTTCTTGTTCCAACAAATGGGGTGCACATTTAGTTGATGATACATGGAGGGGGAACATATGTGAGTGCTAGTATATGTGGATATCACCTGTCGACTATGTGTGTCATTAACTGAAGGTTGTAGAGATGAAGAAAAGACACATATCTAAAATACATTCACATAACATTTACATAAACATTCTTGGGTAGGGCTGATGTCTTTTCCGGATTGGTGTATCTGGGCAGAGGGGGAGACAAAGGAAAAACTGGTGAAAGAAACAGGCCATGGAATTCATTTGCAGTCCTTATCATAACACTGTCTCTATGGATGGGTCGTAAATTAAATCTGCTGCTATAAAAATGCCCTCGCTCCTTAAACTCATCAAATTTGTGCCGTGCTTGCGCCGCGTCAGAATTCGAACACACCTAAATATCAAGCTAATAATTATGACGACTCCCAGGATACAAAGGAGAAACTGCCCTACACTCATAATAACATTTTGAGCCCACTCTCCTAATCCTGAGAACCAATTTCATGGGTTCAACCATGAGACCCAGCCGGTCAGCTCATTACCCACAGCGGTTAGGGTAAGGTTGTGTCTCCTCCGGAACTCCCACTTCAACTGCAAGATATCGTCCATCTTTTGATTGATGATCTCCGTGGGGTTGTCAGTGCTGTTCGTGATATATGTACAGCACTTCACACCATATTGAGTTGCCAAAGTAACACAGTACCCACCCGTCACGGCTGTGATATAATTTAGGACCATCCTGTGCTGAATCAGTTCCTTCTTGTAAGCTTGTAACTCCCTTCCCATACCTGAAGGTGTCGTCATACATCTCAGTGATATTATCTATCAAGTTCGCTAGCGCATGGATATACCTATAATTTATAATTCCTCTGGCAGTACGTGTGATGTCTACTGCGAGAAGGAATTGAATCCCGGTGGATTCGTGGATCAAATCAGAGGCTTCGTGCTCTGTCCTCTCTATGAGGTGTCTCTTGACGATGTGTTCATAGTGAGTATGAGTGTAAGGAGCCTGAGCACTGCGGTGAACATCTTTCATCTTATCATGGGTTATGGTCATGACCTCTGGCAACACTCTTCCAATGTAACACAATCCCTCTGAGCTCGGGGCAAGCCACTTGTACGCCTTCCTCCCACATATGAAATAGGCATCATCGGGGAGAACATAGGGGACAGAGTATGACATTACCATATTACAAACTTTCCAAGTGAAAAACCCAATCCCTAGTTCTTCCATCTGCTCAGTACAAGTATCGGGCTGGATGATATGAGCACATACCCACATGGTCTTGCTTCCTCGAGTATACCTATACCGGAAATACCTTCCACTGTTGGCTATTTAGCGTACAAGTTCAGAGTCTATGGGTATCCTATCAGCTCTGTGCGAAAAGGTCATTGGTTATTCCACGTCACTTCCCAATTTCCCGGTTTTCGGTAATTGGAAATATTGAAACATAATAAGGATCTATCTACATGATACTGGTGGAGCTTCAAGCTAGGGGGCCTAGAAATATTGAATTTATTGTCCACCGGTCTCCCACCCCGTAATTCGAGTACCTCATCTATTGTTAAAGGGTATGGTACTAATCCTGACTTGCTCTGACCTTGAGGTACTTGTGAGCACACCCAGCATTCTGTCTGGCTTAAGACCTTACCCACTAGTGAGTGGTAATCACTCAATGGATGACGGTCCATGTCGATATTAAGGCTGGACTGACATCTCTGGATGCACCCATCCTCGACTATGTTCTCACAATTCCTACAAATGCAATTTTCCTCAGACAATAACCCTTAACAGTGCCTCCGAGCTTCCTGACTACCAGAGCGCTTTCTGATACTCGCCTTTGCTCGAGTGATGTGTTGCTCTTGAGATTCTACAAATCCATCCTCGCCATCAGAACCCATTCCAGATCCTTTCTCGACCTCTCTGAGACCCTCACCGAAACAGACTGTCCTGGTCAACAACAGTATTAACAGGAAAACCCGGAACGCAGTCTCTTGGGGTAAGTCCATCTTGTTAAGGGAAGAGAAGGGAAACAAGAAGGGGGAGAAAGAGAAGGAGAGAAGGAGGGTAGTGGGAGATGGAGAAAATAAAAAAAATAAAAACTGGTGCGACAACCGCCTCTGGTCTTGTTGTTCTCTGCGCTCAGGTGCCGTCTCAACAGTCCTGCCTCTCAGCTTTCCCGGAACAGACACTCCAGTGATACAATGTTCTCTACACTTTGCTCTTTGTCACGAGTTCTCTCCGGGTCAGCGACCTTTCTGTAGGGAACATAAATCTTGCATTTCAATGTGTTTAACTGTTGTGTATTATCAGTTGTGTGAAGTAAACCATCTGTGGAAAGTGAAAAGAGAGGGGAAATAATAAAAAGAAAATTTGTCAGATTTGCGTTCACCATCAGGCTGTCACACCATCATGTATATCGGTATCTATGCACAGTTTCCCTTCACCAGTATTCCCATTCTCCACCCTTTGTGCATGACCAGGCACACTGATACTGGTGTCCCTATGCTGGTGAGATATACTGGGTTTGGGCAGAACTCTGAAAAGACCGAGTAGGCATGTGACGTTTGAACTGTAATCCTGTCGGTGAACGTAAGAGATGAAGAGGAAACTTTGAAGACAAATCACAGAGTTTTGTAACAGATAAGTTTGTAGAGGCAAAGAAGATTTTACAAAGTTTGACAACTGGATTGGGCATTACGGGGAATGATTCCCTAATCGGTCTGTTCCCCTAAAAAAAATTCTATGTGTGTTATATCTCTACTGGGACTATCCCAGCCATCAATCCAGTGTCTTGTCCATTCTAAGTTCATAGGGAACCCGGTATCTTTGAGATAATTTCCTCTACCTGTGATGGACATGCATCTAAAACAGTGAAATGCAACATTAGTCTTCGTGGGTATCTAACATATTTTGTGCTTCCTTGGTGGGAGCACTCTATATGTATACCATCTCTAACAAAACTCCTGTTAAGTTACTTAGAGGTCACTTCTGCTAGAGAGAGAAACAGAAGTTTAGAGGCCTCCTCCTAACCCCAGTAAGTTCTGTCAAAAGGGTAAAGTTGCATTTATTCTGTTCTTCCCATTAACCGAATCTATGTTTTCTATATGGCTCGTGATTCCTTACTATATGTCCCTTGATCCCGTCTATGTGTTTAATAACATTGCTTGTTTTCTCTGCCTAGGGGTCTATATTGGCTATGTGCTCTACTACTCCTACAATCTCTGGCAAAATGCCCTTCCTTCCTACAAGTGTAGCATATCCTAGGTCCTTTCTTACTATCCGTGTTTTGGGGTTTAGGTTGATGAGACTTTGGTGTAAGGGCAGGCCCGGCGCTACCCGCTCAGCGAAGGGATGCAGTGCAGGGAGGCGCTGGGACAGAGAGGCGCTTTCCCTGCTCTGAATCCCTTCACTGCTGCGCCGTCCTGTGACTCCTGTCCCCCCTGCTGCTGCTGTGTCTGTCACTGTATGACAGTCACTGGCAGCAGCGTCTGCAGAATCAAAAACCTCCTGCCTCCCCTCCCCGTGTGACAGCGGCTGAGTACAGGACAGACGGGGGCGGAGCTTAACGGGCCGAAAGGGGCGGGGCTAACCGGGACAGAAGGGGCGGAGCTACACTGACCAGGCTGCACTGCAGTACAGAGGGAGACTGGCTTAGGTAAGTGGTGTGTGTGTGTGTGTGTGTGTGTGTGTGTGTGTGTGTGTGTGTGTGTGCATATGGTGGGTGGGTGTGTATGTGTGTGTATATATGTGTGAATTGTGTGTGTGAGGTATGTCTGCGTACGCGCACTTTATGGACGCTAGTACTGGGGGGGGGCATTACATATAATGACGCTACTACTGGGGGAGGCCATTACATGCAAGGACGCTACTACTACTGGGGGGGGCATTACGTATAAGGACGCTACTACTACAGGGGGGCATTACGTGAAACTACGCTACTACTGGGGTGGCCATTATTTATAAGGACGATACTACTACTAGGGGGGAATTACGTATAAGGATGTTACTACTACTGTGGGTGCACTACATATAAGGATGCTACTACTACAGGGGGGGCTTTACGCGTAACAACGCTACTACTACTGGGAGGGTGCATTACATATAAGGACGCTACTACAGGGGGGGCATTACGCATAACAACGCTACTACTGCTGGGGGGGGGGCATTACTTATAAGGACGCTACTAGTACTACGGGGGAATTACATAAAAGGAGGCTTCTACTGGGGGTGCATTATGTAAAAGGACGCTACTACTACTGTGGGGCATTACGTATATGGACGATAATACTATTATGGGGAATTACGTATAAGGACGCTTTTACTACTGGGGGTGCACTACGTATAAGGACGCTACTACTGCTGGGGGGGGGCATTACGTATAAGAACGCTACTACTACTTGGGGGCATTATATATAAGGACGCTACTATTACTCGGGGGGCATTACGTATAACAATGCTACCACTACTAGAGGGGCATTACGTATAAGGATGCTACTACTGGGGGGGCATTATGCATAAGGACGCTACTACTACAGGGGGCGGGGGCATTACATGTAAATATGCTACTACTGGGGGGGCCATTACGTATAAGGACGCTACTAGTACTGTGGGGGGGGCATTACGTATAAGGACGCTACTACTACTAGGGGGGAATTACGTACAAGGACGCTTCTACTACTGGGGGTGCACTACGTATAAGGACGCTTCTACTACTGGGGGGGGGGCATTACGTATATAAGGACGCATCTACTACTGGGGGTGCACTACGTATAAGGATGCTACTACTACTCTGTGTGCATTATGTATAAGGATGCTACTACTACTGGGGGGGCACTACGTATAAGGATGCTACTACTACTGGGGGGCATTATGTATAAGGATGCTACTACTACTGTGAGTGCATTATGTATAAGGGTGCTACTACTACTGGGGTGCATTACATATAAGGACGCTACTACTACGGGTGGGGCATTACGTATAAGATTGTGCTACATTGTGGCGTAATTTTAAATGGGGGTACTATTGTGTGGCCATGCCCCTTAGTTGTGAGACCACACCCCTTTTCCCGGCGCACGCCAACGGAATATGGGAGGGCGCAATTTTATAGTTTGCAGGGGGGCGCCGAACACCCTAGCACCGGCCCTGTGTAAGGGCCTGTATACTTTCAATCCTCAGCCTCTCCTCCTGTTGTTTTCTGCTCCTAACAATATTCTTGTGATGTTTAATTGCGCACTCTCTAAGACAAGCTACTGTGACCCCTTTCCAATTAGGCAAAGATGTTTGTACCCAGAGCTGTCTTAACAGCAGTGTAGGCCCCTGGGCACAGAAATGCACTGGGGCCCCTACCCATCCTCCAGTGGTAGGGATGGGGGGTGCTATCAGCGGCAGCTTTGATGTCCAACGGGCGGTAGGGGGTGTTCTATCTTCAACTCAGCATGTAGGACCTGGAGCAGTAATTTCTCTAATTACTCCTTTACTGCACAGATGGGGCTAAACTGTATAATGGGGCATTGGGCTGAATGAAGAAGTCCTGGTACATGACTTCCAGGGTGGTAGGGGGTGTTCAACACGTAGGGGAGGGGTGGATAGTGGAGTGGGCTTAATATTTATCACTTTCCAGTGGGAGGGCAGCTTGCTTGACTGCAGATATCTCAAGTTCCTGAAAATATATTTCTTAGCTTTGAATGGGTTAAAAAACTAGAGAGTTCCATCTTTTAGGAGGTACTGGGGACTTGGGGATCAGAGTTCAAGGGCCAAAGCAATTCACAAATGAAAATCTAAAACTGCATATTAGGCGTGTGGAGCTGGAGCAGGGACCGGCTGCTTGAAGGCTGATATCTCTGGTTCTGGGCATAGTAGAGACAAGCTGCCAGTGTCCACCAAAAGGGGAGATTCGCAGCTTTAGGATTATACCCTCAGAAATACTCTACATCTGACAAAATCCGAGATATCAGGCTGGAAAGAGCAATTAACAGGCTTGGTTGGGGACCACTGCTTTCAAGTCAAATATCTCCAGTTCCACAGGGCCGATTTTAAAAAATCTGGTACCGCTGGAAAGAGGGGACCCTCAGCTATCAGCCTAGGACCCTTTTACTCCTGGGGCCCTTGGGCAAGAGCCCATTGAGCCCATACAAAAAGACGGCCCTGTTTGTACCCTGTCCCTTACTGTCTTATTGAGTCCGTCCATTAGCACAGTCAGCCACTTCCCTATAATTCGCATTGTTCCCTGTATCTGATGCCCCAGTGTATCTATCCATTATTTGCAGGGCCCGATGGAAATATTCAGATGTCATTTCATTTTCCCTCTGTTTTATGGAGAAAATTCTTCTCCACTTAACGTGAATGGGGAAACACAACTCTAGTTGTCTATTAATTTGTTCTAAGTTCTCCTGATTGTTTTCGTCAGTCATAAGACTATCCGACTCTAACCTACAATCAGTGATACATTTTTGGGTGTCAATATTAGGGGGTAGGCACGCTTTTAAAAATATCCGCCAGTGTTTGTTTGTCGGTTCATATGCATTACCCAGATCTCTGATGAATTTCTGACATCTGGTTAAATGCTTCCGAGGGTCGGGGAATTCTGAAATGATTGATCGCAGCTCATCTCTGGGCCACGGGCAATACATTGCATTATTCCTGGTGAGGACTACTCCCTGACTATCGGTTCCCCCATTGGGAGTTACTATATCAAACACAGGGTATAATCCTACCGTTCCGTTCCTAATCTGTTTACTGTGAGGTGTTGTTGTCTCTGTGCAATAAACTGTCTCACACTTACCGGTAGCTGTGACCTCACCAGTTTTCATTGGGGAATACTGTTACTGCTCTACCTGGTTGGACAGGCCCCACCTGAGTTTCCTGCAAAGTGACTGCTTGGAGGAGAGCTGGAATTTGACTGGATCCTTCATCTTCTTGTGACCTATAACCTTGAAAAGACTTCAAAACAGGATACATCTTGCAAAAATTAGGGTTAATACATTGTTTTTGCATACTACTATCATTTACGGATATAACATTGACTGTAGCCACCTTTTCCCCTACGACCTGTGTCGACAATGGTGTGTTTGTGTTCCCATTCCCGCTAGGTTTTGAACCTGTTTTGCGAATTTGTTCTCTTTGCATATCCCACTCCGGTTGCAATAAATTTAAACAATCTGTATGTCTAATCCTTTGTTTTCTGGATTTTATTAAACATATCCTTATCTTTAAATTCTGCAATACCTCTGGTTCAAAACTGCCCACTTTAGGGAATGGTACCCTATCTTTGTCAGTCATATGTTCCCATTCAGACAAAAAGTCTTCAATACTTTTTCCTTCAAACTTCGCTGACCCCGTGGGCCGCGGCTCTTCAACCTGAACCCTGGTTACAAAACGTCCCTTACTTGAGCAACTGGCTCCCATAATTGTGGGCCTTTTCCCACAAACACCAAAATACTCAATATAAGGTAACGGTGAAAGTTCTCCGAGCGCTCTTCACCTGCTCACCGCCCACGTTGGCCAGTACTACCATACACTGTCGATAGCGAAGGCAATGTACCCAACTTAGGGCCCTATGTGACCTATATTTACTGGAAGTTTTTTTAGGTATAACTTACCCTTTCCAGTAAAGTATCGGCCGTTGGAGATTTTCCTGAGAGAGACCAGCGAAAACTCCCTATGCACTTTATTATAAACAAATCACGCTTGCGTATGCTCTATACAGCGCTGATGATACCGTGATTTTACGCAAAAGCTCATATAAAGGATATCACGTTGCGCTATATATCGCACCCACAAACGCACGATCCAATCGCACACCGTATAGGTACTTGTTACTTATCTGCCGTACGACCACTGGAATTGATTTTCAGGCTGCGAAACCTCAGCCGAAGCGTATATATAAAAAAAACTATATGGGTCACACACAATTCACAATTCCCTACCACGCTCCTCTACAAATCACCTCACGATTTGCGTTTTAAACCTTATACTAACGTGAGTCAGCCGCCTCACGCCACCAAGTCTCCACTCACTTGATGTACCACACGACGAGATTCTGAATTCCGGGGTTCAAATTTCCACTCGCTCCTACGTTCGCTCACTCAAATACACTTTGGTTTTTCTGTACAGAAAATTATCATTCATTCAGACAAGCAGTTTTACTCCCAGAGGCAATACAGTAAATAAGAGTTTTATACTAAACTTTGGAAACTGGGCAATCTTGTGCTATTGTAGCGTGGCTACTGTCCCACCTTTAAACTAAACAAACTATAGTGTGGTTTTATTATGCACACATAACGCTACGCAAGCTTGCGTAATTACGCAACCGTGCGTACCTCTATGCCACGTGAGCGGCCTTGCCCCACGTGTACGTTTTGTGTACGCTGTCCTCACGTTCCGTACCACGTGTACTTATGTGCGGACGCAATAAAACAACTCACACAATTTCTATAAATGTGAGCAATATTAACTATAATCGCTCACTTAACACGCCACACAGTTTCTTTTCTGTATAAACCCTTATAACTAGGCCAGACTGTGTTTGTGTTTTACACTTACTTCCTTAATATTTATATTATGAATCTAGCAATCAGTCCTATGGCAACAATGTGAGCGGGTGTACAAAGAGTATGGGTGTACGCTTTTGTTGTGTACGCATTTGGCGCCAAAAAAAATCACAGATTTTAAATAGCTTTTTTTTCTTTTTATCTTACGAGTTCTACCAGCATCTCTACAAACCATACAGAGCAGACGTCGTCTAATCAGCAAATAAATAGGGTTTCTCAGTGCATCCACCGACCAAGAAAAGGATACGTAGGATACCTGTCCACCCTTTTGCTGATAGGTTAAGTCTGCTGTGACCTGTTAGGCTGTGGATATGTGGAAAACCGGACGATGCCCTCAATTGATAATGTGGATTATCTTACAGGAAAGAAAGCTATACCTTAAACACACCTTAAATACATTTTAAACCTTTACAGTAATGCAATGCAATGCTATTACACTTTAAACCGTATGCAGCAATGCAGTGTGATGCTATTACACTTTAAACCTTATGCAGCAATGCGATGCGTTACTAATACACTCTTAAACCTTAGCAGGAAAAGGATGACACAACACCGATTTGTAGTTAAACCACTGGGTTCCGACACCACAGCGTAATATTTGCTGAAAGGGGGTTTACAATACAAATCATACACTACAATACAAGACAATATAACAGAATAATGGCTACAGTCAATGTACATACGTGATTGGAATAGCTTGCGCAACCCGGCTGGTCCCCGGTCATCTGATAGATAACTTTGTGAGTCTTGTGCCAGGCCAGGCTGCAGCTAGCTTTATTTATACAATTCTTCCAAAAGCAATACAATGGATACTGTAATCCCTTTGTCCATTGGACACAGGAATGCACTTTTACAGTACAGGAGAGGTCATAGGTCGATTTGAAAAGGTAGGCGATGTCTTTCCCAACTGCTCTTGTGGGTGGTCTCCTCTGGATTCCTGCCGCATACATAATATACAGTAAATACAGTTTATATCTATATTCTGCTTCTGCACATAACTATCCGCAGGAACATGCGATCTTCCGCAGACCAACACCGGAATGTTACCCTTAAAATACCCTACAGCTGGATACCAAACACCACCTTATAACCTTAGTCTGTCCCATCTTATGCTGTAAAGGTGAATCCCTTTGTTCTGAAACCATTTAAACTGTTGTTATTTTCTGATGTGGTGCAGGGGGACTATGTGTACATTGTGCACTATTTGGATTAAATATGTAATGTGTTTTGATAGCTCTCCATGCGTTCACAAACTCTACCGTAAATACCCATACCACGCACTGATGTGCACGATCGTGGGAGCGACCCTACGCAAATTGCGAATATGTGCACGCACAGCAGAACAAGTACACGCACGGAGTCCATCTGTGTGTTGTTTGTACGTGATGTGTGTACTGCAATATTTTTCGACTTTGACACTGAAATACCCTCACTTCGCTCGCCATGCTTTGGGCAAGGTGCTACGCTGTACTCGGCACAGGTTACTGATCACAATTGTAGTCCTCGTATATAGTAAAGTACTGTAATAAAAAGTTGCAAATAAAGAAAACAATTTCAAAAACTCATGTCGACCTTTTGCAATGTTGACCTAACGGCCATGTCAATCTATATCTGGTGTCGACTTGCTGTAGTCACTGTTGACCAATTGGTGTCAACCTAAGGTGTGTCGACCTAGGTGGTGTCGTTTTTGACATGGATAGAAATGCAGCAAAAGTTTGAAAAATTTATATAAAAAAATATTCACCTTTTGACTCTGTTTACCTTTTCACCTTGTTTAACCATATATTTTACCACAGGTACTGTATAGACCAGATACCTGCTGCTACAGCAGACCCTGTTTTATACAGTACCTGTAATTACAGTAATTTAAAGTACAGTAATCTACTGAATTTACAGTCCCGAATGGCCTGCAGGCATCTGGGAGTCCTCTGGACAAAGTCACTCCATCTTCTTTGGAGTGACTGGACCATCCTGTGGCGGTTAAATTTCCGGAGGATTGCCCTGTGGGCACGCCGGTATGCCCTAACCTTCTCCTTGTTGCTGGTGAGAGCTTGGTCCTGCCAGCAAATCAGGAGTCTCAGTTCCCCCATGCTATAGAGACGGTCTCTGGTAGCCATAATTGCAGAGAATGACGTGGTGCATCCCAGACGGCATGCGTCCCAGACGGCATGTGCATTCCAGATGGCACGAGTCCCAGGCATCCCAGATTGTTCAGCTTGCACCCAGGACATAGTTCCCCTTGGTTTTGATTATGCCTTGTCTTTGAGCACGGTATTTAGCCACTACCTCGCCCTACCCCCATCTCACTTCCCCCCTGGGAGCCTGCACATTTCATAGATAGGGAGGGAAGTCATGTTATAATAAATGTACAACACAATACTGTACTGTATGTACAGCAAATGAAAATGTTGCTCGAATGGTTAGTTGCGTCAGAATACACTAATTTATATTTATTGATATGTCTACAGGCCCTCATTGCCGCTGTGTATTTTAGATAGTGGAATGAGACGCTCCTGCAGATTTACCCTGATTTATGTAAAACCTGTGTGCACACTTCTATTTGAATGTATTACAATAGATTACAAAAAAATTAATAAAGTGAGTGTCAGGAATAAAAAAAAAGAATATACTTGCACTTCAAAGTCGGGACTCTCAGTCTGGGAAACGGAAGACTTCACCACTTGCCCTCGCTGCTTCATGGAAGGTACACAAGCTCATATGTAAAAGTACTGTAAGCAGCTATTCCTTCCCATTGGTGTTTGTTTATGCCTTTAAGGGACTTGGACGCTCATATTGCAAAACACAGTATTTAGCCACCACCTCCCCCTACCACCATCCCACTCCTCCCCTCTGGGAGCCTGCACAGTTCATACAGTAGACAGGGAGGGAGTTCAGGTTACAATAAATGTACAACACAATACTGTACTGTACTGTATATGAAAATCAGTTAGAGAACTGCAGTCGCTTTGATAGATGTGTAAATGGTACAGTAGCAGTGACACCTTCTCATAAAGTACAACACAGATTTACTAACACCGACGATCTACAGTACTGTGTTGCTCAAACAGTTGCGTCAGAATACACAAATTTATATTTATTGGTATGTCTATGGGTCCTCATTGCCGCTTTGTATTTTAGATAGCAGAATGAGATGCTCCTGCAGATTTACCCTGATTTATGTAAAACCTGTGTGCACACTTCTATTTGAATGTATTACAATAGATTAAAAAAAATACACTCGCACTTTGGGCATCGAACCCGGGACTCTCAGTCTCGGAGGCGGAAGGCTTCACTGCTTGCCACGCCACTTCATGGAAGATACACAAGCTCTTTTACGTACTGTAAGCAGCGACTCCTTTCCATTGGTGTTTGTTTATGCCTTTAAGGGACTTGGATGCTCATATAATACAAAACATACAGTATACTGTGCATACTTTAACGTCAATTAACTACATTATTGCTTTCACACATTAGTTGCGTCTGCATACACTACAGTATATTAACTTTTACTCTACTGCTTTGTCTACAGGATTTGCACACTCACATGCAGTAGCACGGCAATTGACAAGTGTTTTAATACGTTCATTTGCATCTGTATAAACTATGTATTTATTTATTTTTCATTGACTCTCTCCATCTGACCATTGGTCGGTGTGTACATTAACATTACAGTTGTCATTGACCATTTGCCAGAGCTTGTACTGTAGATCATTCTGCCACTATTCGCTCTAAAGTACTGGATTAGTGGAGCATTAGCCACCTAGTGGTGGTGATGTGTATTGCATGGTGAGCATGTAGTCGTGCCTCAATGCGCCTATCTGTGATTAAACTCAGCAACCTAAGCTATCACCTAGGTGCGACTAAACCTCCATTTAGGTGGAGAAACAGCCAAGATAACGGAGGCTCCATCTGTATAATGGGGGTTTAAATCAGCACAAATATGCACAAACTTCTTCAGTGATATCCTCCTTCCAATAATGTAGATTGGAGGTCACATCAAAACATCTTGGGGTGCCTCCAGGTAAGTTGGCTCTCAATTTAGATATATGCATGTATGTGCTATTATCATGTAGTATAAAAATATGCAATTATATGACCCAGAGTGGATGCTATTATTAAGTAGCATTAGGTACTGCAAGAAACAGAGGTGCATTGACACAGCCTGGCAGCTTAATCATATCTTTGAAAATACAGGTGAGACATCCCTCGTCTTGTGCTAGCAGTGGCAATCGTGAGTCAATTACAGCTACTACCATGCCAGCAGCCCATGCGCCCACAGTCCATAGGACTACATGGGTGCATACATTCCGACGACTGGGTCTCAGTCAGCTGTGGTTAGTTACAACCCTTTGCAGCTACATGGGTGTTTGATGATATCTGTATATTCAAACTGGGATCTCTGTATTTCTATTAACATTTAGTATTCAAATCTCATTACTGATCCTTTTCAGTGTGCTGAGAGAATATTTTCCTTTTTTTTTTGTCTAGAATAACTCCTCCCTGTCAAGCACTTTTGAACTATCAATACATTGATTGAACAGCCACCATTTTATATTAGTGTCCAAGCAGAAATCAGTTCCCATTGAGTTTACAATGGCTGCCACAACAGTCATTAGTAGTAGCTACACTTGCACAAGCACCATGCTAGGTGCAAGAGATCTGCCAGAGGCAGGCTCCCCTGCGACTCAATCCGTTTATGCATTTCATTTAAACTCATAGTAAAAACAAATACATTATATGTTTCATTGGCAGATTATATTCTGAAAACTTGTTTTAATATTTTTTGAAATGTGGATTAATGCTGAAGTAAAAGGCACAAAGTAATTCTTGGTGGCGGTTATAAAAAAGTACACCTTTTTACTTAAATATTACTTTCTTGCTATTTCAAAAAGCATACTTTTAAGATTTTAGGTGTATTGTTTGTGCTGTGGTAGGGGAAATTAGAAAACTAATGCTATTTTCTGAAAATTCAAAGTCTTTTGAAAAGAACAAAAAATCCCCTAAAAACAAGGTATTCATGTACTGCATAAGAGCTTACTTTGATGTTAAAATTAACTCAGCGGTAAAGGGGTAATTATAAAGGGATGTAGATAATAACCCGGCAGTCGGGATCCTGGCAGTCAGAATATTGATGCGGGGATCCTGACCCCCGAGAATGCCGAAAGTTGCGCTAGGGCTATTCCCACCAGTAGGTGTCCATGACACCAATAGAGTGGGAATAGAACCTGCGCTAGCCACAAAGCCCACAGCCTGGCGAGAGCAGCGTGGTGAGTGAATTAAGCCCACATCTAGTGCTAGCCCCACTGCCAGCATTCTGATGGCCGGGACCCCGGTGTCGCTATATTGACCTCCAGGATCCCGGCCACCAGGATTCCATCCCCAACCCAATATAGGCATCTGTTGTTTTATCAATCCAATGGCAGTCTTCTTTTCTACAGTACACTAAACTGAAATGTCAATTAGGTAATGTATACAGAAAGCCTCAACATTATATAATACACTGCTCAAAAAAATAAAGGGAACACTAAAATAACACATCCTAGATCTGAATGAATGAAATATTCTTATTAAATACTTTGTTCTTTACATAGCTGAATGTGCTGACAACAGAATCACACAAAAATTATCAATGGAAATCAAATTTATTAACCCATGGAGGTCTGGATTTGGAGTCACCCTCAAAATTAAAGTGGAAAAACACACTACAGGCTGATCCAACTTTGATGTTATGTCCTTAAAACAAGTCAAAATGAGGCTCAGTAGTGTGTGTGGCCTCCACGTGCCTGTATGACCTCCCTACAACCCACACAAGTGGCTCAGGTAGTGCAGCTCATCCAGGATGGCACATCAATGAGAGCTGTGGCAAGAAGGTTTGCTGTGTCTGTCAGCGTAGTGTCCAGAGCATGGAGGCGCTACCAGGAGACAGGCCAGTACATCAGGAGACGTGGAGGAGGCCGTAGGAGGGCAACAACCCAGCAGCAGGACCGCTACCTCCGCCTTTGTGCAACGAGGAACAGGAGGAGCACTGCCAGAGCCCTGCAAAATGACCTCCAGCAAGCCACAAATGTGCATGTGTCTACTAAAACGATCAGAAACAGACTCCATGAGGGTGGTATGAGGTCCCGACGCCCACAGGTGGGGGTTGTGCTTACAGCCCAACACCGTGCAGGACGTTTGGCATTTGCCAGAGAACACCAAGATTGGCAAATTCGCCACTGGCACCCTGTGCTCTTCACAGAAAAAGCAGGTTCTCACTGAGCACATGTGACAGACGTGACAGTCTGGAGACGCCAAGGAGAACGTTCTGCTGCCTGCAACATCCTCCAGCATGACTGGTTTGGCAGTGGGTCAGTAATGGTGTGGGAAGGTTTTTCTTTGGCGGGACGCACAGCCCTCCATGTGCTCGCCAGAGGTAGCCTGACTGCCATTAGGTACCGAGATGAGATCCTCAGACCCCTTGTGAGACCATATGCTGGTGCGGTTGGCCCTGGGTTCCTCCTAATGCAAGACAATGCTAGACCTCATGTGGCTGGAGTGTGTCAGCAGTTCCTGCAAGACGAAGGCATTGATGATATGGACTGGCCCGCCCGTTCTCCAGACCTGAATCCGATTGAGCACATCTGGGACATCATGTCTCGCTCCATCCACCAATGCCACGTTGCACCACAGACTATCCAGGAGTTGGCGGATGCTTTAGTCCAGGTCTGGGAGGAGATCCCTCAGGAGACCATCCGCCACCTCATCAGAAGCATGCCCAGGCGTTGTAGGGAGGTCATACAGGCACGTGGAGGCCACACACACTACTGAGCCTCATTTTGACTTGTTTTAAGGACATTACATCAAAGTTGGATCAGCCTGTAGTGTGTTTTTCCATTTTAATTTTGAGGGTGACTCCAAATCCAGACCTCCATGGGTTAATAAATTTGATTTCCATTGATCATTTTTGTGTGATTTTGTTGTCAGAACACTCAACTATGTAAAGAACAAAGTATTTAATAAGAATATTTCATTCATTCAGATCTAGGATGTGTTATTTTAGTGTTCCCTTTATTTTTTTGAGCAGTGTATATCAGCAAGGTTAATAAATAAATCACGTCCAGCTTTATGGATTCATACACACTTAAAGGTCTATTTATCACCATCCTAATCTATTGATGCAGATGACAGATGATAAACTCGTCCAAACTTGCACTGGGAAAATTTAGTACATTGCATGGATGTATCAATTATCGCATGCAGGGACAGAGCTTGCAGTCAAGCTCTGTCCCTGCGATGCCTCTTCTCAGCATCATTTCGTAAAAAATACCCCAATGGCCTGCTGCGCATGTGCCACCGCACGTCACTGCCGCCGAGTCCCCCACAAAGCTGCGACTACCCCCGCAACAAATAAAGCACCCTCTCCCCCCAGATTCATACTTACCAGTCCGCTGCTCCGGTGAGCCATGCTGGGCACCGGATCCTTTTTCTGTGCTGTGACCCACAGTGCTGTAAAGAGAGCTGCCGTTTGCAGCATCACTTTACTGCACTGGGGTCATAGCGCAGCAAATGAGGGACCCGGCACCCGGCAGCACTCACCGGAGCAGCGGACACCGGCACACTGGACAGGTGAGTATGGTATTTTTTTTCCACTTTTATTTCTTTTTATTGCATGCGATCAGCTTGTGTGTCCTTTGGTGCTCATTTTTGGTGTATATGTGAAGTACAAAACATTTATGTTATGTCACTGGTCAATGTAGTAAATGTTCATGACTCTACAATCAGGAAAATATCGAACAAGTAGAAGGATGGAAGGGTATGCAGGGGAAAGCTTTCCCAAGACACAGAAATAAAATAAATTTAAAAAAAACTTAGCAGAATGTCTTACATTTGCAAGTTCCACCTAAATGAAACACAAGACTCTTGGAACAGTAGACCTAATTCAGTTGTGGTTGGAGGTGCAGTGCACACTGCAAAGTACCAATGTTCAGTACTTTGTGCATATGCCAGACTTGTATACGGATATGCGACATTGGATGCACATTGGTAGCAGACTGTCAGTTATTGATAGTCTGCTGCTATTTGCGGGTGGAGAGGGTGTGGAGGTGGCCTCCATTTCCCAAAATGGAGGTGTGTCACTGCTGTTGTGGGGAGTAATGATTTGTTGGATCTGTGGTGGCCGGCTTGCATGACTCGATGGGTCATAAAGCTGGCAGATGATGGCACAGATGATGCCTCCTGCTTCATTAACACATTAATACTATCATTGCTGCTTCTATGTAAACAGCAGCAATAGCAACTTCACATCTGAGTAAGGCCAAATGTCCTCTAGAAAGATAAGAGTAAAATGGTCCAAATTACACAACACAGCATTTCACAATTTGTAATACAACCAAATTTCAACAAGAATTGTGATTGACGGGTAATGATTTGGTGAGGATTTGCCGCAAATTTACCAGGATGACTCACACTCAATTATTTCACAGTAAACTTTCAATTTATAGTACAGTTTTCAAGAAGAAGTTCTTTGCCTGACAACTAAATTTTAACAGTAACTGGTTCATGCCTAAATGTATTTGCAAATCTACAGTACAAATGGCTGAATTTTTATTTTAGAATTTCCAAGTATATCTATGTGATTATTCCATTTGCTCTTAATAAGTGATGAAAATTGCAGGACTCTACACTCAATTTATTGTTTTGGATTATACCCTTATGTACACAATGCCTTTGATCTGCTGATTCATTTGTTCCCAAGGGATAACTACTGTAAATAAGCTACACTCAATCAAGCAAGATGTTTGCTGGGGGTAGATAAATTTGTAATGTCTTGTCTAAATGATTCACTTTCAAAAATGATGGAAATTCACTGTTAAACATCACAGTTAAATAAGCACTGAGCAAAAGCAATCAAAAGTATCCTGCTACATTCAGAATCGGTATTCACTACTGTATTTCACTGCCCAGGAAAATGGAATCTGATCATTTTTATTTCTCTCTACTTAGATTTGTAAGTCTTGGTTTATTGCCACTTATTAAACACACCCCTATTAAATTGCAAAATGATTGTCAAACTGTCTTTATTATAGAGATGAGCGGGTTCGGTTCTCAGAGAACCGAACCCTACCAGACTTCACCATTCGAGTGCGGATACGAGTCAGGCTAGTGTTTTCCCGCCTGACTCGGAAACCAGAACGAGGCAAAACGTCATCATCCCACTGTCGGATTCTCGCGGGGTGTGGATTTCATATAAGGAGCCGTGCGTCCCCGCCATTTTCACTCCGGCATTGGAGAGTGCAGAGAGAGGACGTGTCTCCGTTCTCACAGTGTCCGTGTCTTGTGCTGTATTTGTCAAGTCACAGTGTTTGTGTCCTCTTGCTGCCATATTTACATTGCTGCTGTGTTGTGCTGCATCAGTTCAGTGTTGGTGTATTGTGCTGCATCAGTCCAGTGGTAGTGTCCTGTGCATCAGCCATCAGTCATTTCAGTGACCAGGCAGTCATAGTGGTTGTGTCCTCTTGCTAAATCCCTTAAAATAATCCCTTACATTGTTGCTGTGTTGTCCTGCATCAGACCAGTGTTAGTGTCCTGTGCATCAGCCATAAGTCATTCCGGTGACCAGGCAGTCACAGTGATATACTCTGCAGCCATATGTCCACTGCTGCCATATAATAATAAATTATAATAACAAAAAGTCCCTTACAGTGTTGCTGTGTTGTCCTGCATCAGACCAGTGGTAGTGTCCTGTGCATCAGCCCTCTGTCATTCCAGTGACCAGGCAGTCACAGTGGTATACTCAGCTGCCATATGTCCACTGCTGCCGTATAATAATAAATTATAATAACAAGTTCCTTCCAGTGTTGCTGTGTTGTCCTGCATCAGACCAGTGGTATGGTCCTGTGCATCAGCCATCAGTCATTCCAGTGACCAGGCAGTCACAGTGGTATACTCTGCAGCCATACTTCTACTGCTGCCATATAATAATAAATTATAATAACAACAAGTCCCTTACAGTGTTGCTGTGTTGTCCTGCATCAGACCAGTGGTAGTGTCCTGTGCATCAACCATCAGTCATTCCGGAGACCAGGCAGTCACAGTGGTATACTCTGTAACCATATGTCCACTGCTGCTGTATAATAATAAATTATAATAACAACAAGCCCCTTACAGTGCTGCTGTGTTGTCCTGCATCAGACCAGTGGTAGTGTCCTGTGCATCAACCATCAGTCATTCCGGAGACCAGGCAGTCACAGTGGTATACTCTGTAACCATATGTCCACTGCTGCAGTATAATAATAAATTATAATAACAACAAGCCCCTTACAGTGCTGCTGTGTTGTCCTGCATCAGACCAGTGGTAGGGGGGGTCATTCTGAGTTGATCGCTATTTTTTTCGTTCGCACAAGGTATACGCAAAATTGCGAACACATTGCACAATAGCGAATATACGCCCCCAATGTATTTTTGCTATTTCGTACACAGTATTACACAAAGTAGGCGTATGCCAAATGACATTGCAGTAATGCGATCCCATCGCATTACCACAAACCTCATCGTAAAATTCCAAACTTCTCGTAGATTTACACATTCTTCTTAAAATTGCACACGCTTTTGCAAAAAAATGCATAGCAATGAGTTTTTTTAAGTTAAATTACACCTTTCAGTTCAAACTCATCAAGCCTTCCTCAATTACGATTCCTATTAGTGTAAAGAATGATAATTGTCATGACCAATTAAGTCTTCAAAGAATACCTGCAGAATACTTTGTAGGCATAATTGGCCATCAACATTTTTTTTTAATTAAAAAGAAATAGATGTACATGTGCCTGGTCTAATGCTAATTTGCTTCTTTTTGTGTAGAGGTATAGTTTGTGAATAAATGTGTTTACATGTTTTTCTAAACAATAAGCTCCTAACTGTCATAAATTGTTGTTTTTTTGTGTAATTAAAAAAACTATTCTTAAGTAAGATGTGTGAAATGTTTTACGTCACCAATTTCTGCACGCCAATCTGCTGTTTCTTTATAGCATTAATAAACACAACACCCGCTTAACTTGAACAGATTTTTTTTATTATTTGCAATTTTTCTTATTTTTTTAAAATAAACTTTTTGTAACAAACAATTTTTGTTTGTTTTTTTAGAAAAAGGTTTCTAATTTATCAAGATCAGCCAGCACGGCCCTCAGAATGGATTTGAGGCTGGCCACAATCCCTGGCAAACTGGTGGGATCTCCAACTGCAACATCTGAAATGAAGAGGCAAAAAAAACATTACTAACTTACTCACATTACCTATTATACTAGCAAGGCACAAAACACACTTTAATGGCTACACTTTAAAGTGACTACATCATGGATATTTGAATGATAAAACAGTAGCAAACCAACACACAAGCATGGTCAGCAATGTTTTTTTCTGAAAAATAAAATGTTAAAAGTGTACCACACCATGCTGGGATTCCTTCACATCTGGAGTGAAGCAGACTTGTATTTTTTGTGGTTGGCCCTGCATCATCACACTGCATATAAACTAGAGATGAGCGGATTCGGTTTTACTCGGTTTTACTCGGTTCTCAAAACGGCATCTTATTGGCTATCCAAAACACGTGACATCCGTGAGCCAATAAGATGCCGTTTTGAGAACCGAGTAAAACCGAGTAAAACCGAATCCGCTCATCTCTAATATAAACATCTTCAGAAGGACATCATATCCTAGCATGCCCACACTCCCTGAAAGCCTGCCTTACTACATAAGGTCAAACAGGTTGTTTTTTTTAAAAACAAACATTTTTTAAGTGTAACTTTATCAACACATGTCCCCAGACTTGAACTGTCACACAGGGATACAGGGGAAAGCACCAGTGGGACAAATGTCATGCATGAGCAGACTAAGGATCCAGTTCCAGACTGTCTTCTTGCCTGTTGCATTTTGCTGGGCCTAAACATTGTCGATCCACACCCCTTACATGTGACACTGTATATTTTTGGTTTGTTTTTGCAACACACTCAATAGGCAGTCATTTTCTATTTAGCTTTGGCTGGACGTCAGCCTCTGTAGGTCGACATGTGCGAATTCTAAATGTCACAAGATCAACATGTTATGTATGGATACATGACAAATGTGTAAGTGTATTTTCCCTTCATGCGGCACATGTACTCCAATTGCAATTGGGAATGCTTATGATGTAAGCGGTAGTGTAGCAAATCACTGTGTTCTAAGCCTGCCTAACAAAGTGAAGCATGCGAGTTGACTGTGCAAATATTGGAATACCCAGGCACAAGTTTAAAAGTCCAACAACATACCAAACTCCACTCAGGTCTAACTATTTTGCTGATAATCTAGCACATATAAACCCTGTTGTCCAGGCAACCCTGTCGACCTAATGAGTGTCGACCTAATGAGTGTCGACCTAGAGTGGGCAGCCTAAACATTGCAGACGTAGACACTGTACATCTAATGATCCTCACACAAATGTAAATGCAACATCCATACCATGATGAAGAAGACAAACATTTTACCTTGGTCCAAGATTGGCCCCAGTACAACACTGCATTTATTTGAATGTGAAGTTAAAGTAGGTAATAAATTAAATGTAAATGTGTGTCAACTTACTCTCCTCTGGCACATGCGCACCTCCCTAATGTTCCTCTGGGGCCCCTGCTGCCCAATCAGTAGGTGGGGAAGGAGGCAGGATGGGGGAAGGAGGCTGGATGGCGGAAGTAGGCTGGATGGGGGAAGGAGGCTGAATGGGGGAAGGAGTCTGGATTGGGGAAGGAGGATGAAAGGGGGAGCTGGTTACAGAGGGTGGGTCTGATTGAGAGGGGGAGGGGGGCGGAGAGGTGGGTTGGGCCACAGAGGGGGAGGGGGGCAGAGAGGTGGGTTGGTCCACAAAGGGGGAGGGGGGCAGAGAGGTGGGTTGGGCCACAGAGGGGGAGGGGGGCAGAGAGGTGGGTTGGGCCACAGAGGGGGAGGGGGGCAGGGAGGTGGGTTGGGCCACAGAGGGGGAGGGGGGCAGAGAGGTGGGTTGGACCACAGAGGGGGAGGAAGTCAACGAGTGGGATTGTGTCACAGAGGGGGAGGGGGTGGAGAGGGGGTTTGTTTCACAGAAGGGGAGGGGGGCTGAGAGGGGGATTGTGCCACAGAAGGGGAGGGGGGCGGAGAGGGGGTTTGTGCCACAGAAGGGGAGGGGGGTGAAGAGGGGGATTGTGTCAGAGAGGGGGAGGGGGCGGAGAGGGGGTTTGGGAAAGAGAGGGGGAGGGGTTTGGAGAGGGGGAGGTTGGGGATGAGGAAGGTGAAATATTTTGTTGGGGTTCAGGGACTTGAAGTGGGGAAGGAGATTGGGCTGGTGGGGAATGATGTGGCCTTCCAGCCGCTGCTTGCCATTGTGCTTGCCCTAGAATGACATATGTTAAAATTAGGATTTTTATCAAATAAATTCCCATCAGCATTTCCAAATTACATTGTTCTGTCCCATTTTAAATACACAGAGCAAGTTATTAATGTGTTCAGCCTACAGCCTGTGTAGCGACTCAGTACAACAACATTCACTTTTTCACAAGCACTTTGCTACACAGTCAGTACTGCAAGCCCTAACCACACACAATCTTGAAACTTGTTAAGTGTATTATGTTTGTGCTACAATAGTGTAATTACACAGTCTG
This sequence comes from Pseudophryne corroboree, assembly GCF_028390025.1. Lineage (NCBI taxonomy): Eukaryota > Metazoa > Chordata > Amphibia > Anura > Myobatrachidae > Pseudophryne > Pseudophryne corroboree. Next base: position 301,454,555 of record NC_086452.1, read on the forward strand.
CTAATTATCTCACTATAGCACTTCTTAGTGAAAATGTGCAGTCTTTACATTTAATGTTTCTGCTACTAATCTCAGTGTAATGGGCATATATTTATAGTGTGTGGTGGCATTTGATTGGTTGTATTCTTATGGTGTCATCTGTATTAAACTTTATTGATATGTGTACATTAATGTGCAGGACAGTGTGTATATACTTAGTTTGCATCAGCGGAGATTCGCACCCGCGGACACACACACACACACACACACACTTATTATCAACATTTTGTATTCAAAAATCCTGCATCAAAATTAATAGCATTATAGGTTTGTAGGATAAAAGCAAAATGAACTAAACATGACAATGTTTAGATATATCTCTCTAGAAAGTTATATAGATACCTACACACACAAATATACCATTAATATATGGCCTAAATATATAAACATTTAAGTCTCTCTCTCTATATATATATATATATATATTATATATTTATATATATATATATATATATGTCTATAGAGATATAAAGATCTCTCTATATATATATATATATATATATATATATAGAGAGAGAGAGAGAGAGAGAAAGAGAAACAGAGAGAGAGAGAGCACAAAAATGAAATACAGAGATATATACACACACACACACACACACACACACACACACACACACACACACATATATTGTTTTGCTATTTTTGGGGTCAGAAAATACACAACTAAGTTTTTAATTCTGTTTACTCACCACATTTTGCAGGAACAATCAGCTACACAAAGTCACAAAGTTGTTTTTTTTTAGGAACAGATGTTGTGCCATTTGTATGGTAAACAGATGCACAAGCCAAACATACAAAAAAAAGAAAAAAGGCTGCAGTTATTGTTGTTTAATAACACAATTACACCAAATATAAAAAACCAAAAACAAAAAACAAAACAGTAATACCATTGTATACAACAATATTACACAACAACCATGATAAGGAGAACATTAAAGATAAATTGTGTACTGAAACACTATAAAATACTCACAAAACACAAGCAACACACTCAGAACTTGACCAAGCCAGGTAAATGCCATCAGTCCAAAAAAACTAAACACGTACAGACAGATTGGGGAGACAAAAAAAAAACATACCTGAAATAATCACGCACAATTTGAGCCCTTACGGCATGACCCCGGTGGTTCACACTCCCCCCACGGAATGGCCGGCCAACCCCTGGCTCCTCATCCGGCAATTCCTCCATGTGGGGAAGCTCTACGCGACTCCTTACAGTGATGTTATGTAGTATAGCGCACAGGACCACAATTTTACTTACCATCTCCTGCGAATACATGATGTCGCCACCAGTGCGGTGGAGTACATGAAAACGCCCTTTAAGAACACCAATCGTGCGCTCCACCAGCTGTCTAGTGGCAGTAAGCGTGGAGTTAAATGCCAACTGTGGTCCTGGCCTGGGTTTACTGTTAGGAGTCATGAGCCAGGGGGTGCAAGGATATCCACGGTCTCCTGTTTTAGAATATGAGTAGAGAAAAAGGATAAAAGCAACATTAAAGAATGTAATTAAAACAATATGACTGTTCAAAAACAACAAATTAATGAACTCACCCAATAGCCACGTCTTGGCCTTCCATCGTTCTTAATCTTTGCCATATCCCTGATTGTCGAATGACATGAGCATCATGGGAGTTCCCTGGGAACTTTGCATTCAAGGACAGGATCTGGAGGGATGGGCCACAAACAACCATTACATTCAGAGACTGAAACAGTTTCCTGTTTCTATAGATTTCTTCATTATTTCTTGGCGCAACAATGGCAACATGTGTCCCATCCACAACCCCAATAACGTGTGGGTAGCAACTACCCCCTTCCTGAAATTGCCGCTTCACCACAGCCAGGGCACCAGCATCCAAAGGCATTGTTATAAATTGTTTCACTCGCCGTATGAAAGCTTGGCTGACACGCCGCAGGACCTTACTGAACTGGCCCAGCGACATGCCAACCAGGTCCCCAACTACATGTTGGTATGAGCCAGTGGCCAAAAAATGTAACACAGCAAGGAATTGTGTCAATGCTGGTATTGCTGTAGGATACCTAATGGATTGTTCCAGATCACTCTCTATTATGGAGAGAGTGTCTAGGATTAGATGAGCTGGCAGCCTGTATCTGCGCAATACCACATCATCAGGCATCCCAAAAAGGGTGACACGGGTACGGAAAATTGGTGGCCTTGCACGACTCCGTTGCCTTGGAGGATGAGGAGCCAGTTGGGGTTGGAGGGCTTGCGCAGGTTGGGGTGGGAGTGCTTCCGCAGGTTGGGGTGGGAGGGCTTCCGCAGGTTGGGGTGGTAGGGCTTCAGCAGCCACATATATGGACATCACCAACTTCAAATGAAGGTAAGAATCATTAAAACACACAATCAATTAACAACACATATTGCAAAAAAAAAAAATGTGTATGTGTGTTCAAACACTTACTGCAGGAGCTTACTCCATATCTTCATGATGAAAATACGAAAAAAAAACAAAAAACATTAAGCCACAGTTACCTACGTAGCTACAACGTAGTTTACCATCACACCTAAAAATTATAAAAAACCAACAAACATACCCATATAATTAGTGCAACAAGATATGAATTACCTACTAAGTATGGAATACTAAAAAACAAAGAAAAAAATAACTGCATAAAAATATAAATCAAAAGGAGTAAGATAATAGGCCACTTACCTGCTCAGAAAATGAAGAGACACTTGGGTCCAAAAAAGAAAAAAAACAGGCCTACTTCGGCTACAAAGAAATTAGTCTGGAAACAAACAATAGAGCGACCTACAAGAGAGAGCAAAGGCCAATGAGAATAGCAACACACACACTGCCACCCCTAGAACGGGCACACTGCAAATTACATGTTACATAACTATTAGATACTACATGTAAACACAGATAATAAATTAAACATAAAACACCATACAAAATAAACAAATTTTAACCCACTACAAAGGAGCATTGCACACCCATACATACTCTGTTTTGCAATATACTAATTTCCAAACAATATAAAAGTTGTGTAAAACACGCCAACCGCAACACAACAGTAAGAAATTAGCAAGCTGACAAACGCACATTTTTATGCAATATACTGCATTAAAAACTCACTCAGAAATGTGCTATGCACCACGTCCGCCTTGCTTCTGTAGTAATTCTCACCATACACCCAAACACACAGGCTGCATGCAAGGCGTTTAAATAGCCAGTACAGCAATTACTGGACCAATTTGCATAATTGACACCTGTGCGAATTACCGCACTGGAAATCACACGCAGCTATAAATCGCAAGACAGCTGTGCAAACACACATGCCACCAGCAACATGGCTACACGTGAGCAGATGGCTGCAGAGTTGGACATGGTGCAGCAGCAGATGTCCGCATTGACATCTAGGCGACTAGCGCTGCGGAGACAGATGCTGCAAGCTGCCAGTGGTGATGATGAAAGAGTAGGACCCAGTACTGTTGAAACCCCATCTTCTGATACACAGGAGTTAGGTGTGAATCCCCTGCCAGACACAGATACTGGGGAAACTGAGGGCGATTCGGGACTACCATCACAAACCCTAAGTGCACAACCAGCTAGTGAAGAGGAAGATGGTGAGGAGGTACAGGACGATAGCTCACAGGCTACATCCAAAAACCGTAGAAGACAGCCCGCCTTCACTAAGAGGGAGTTACGAGTTTTGGTCACACAGGCCATGGAAAAAATTCTTAGAGGCAGCAAAAACATGGGTGCTGTAACCAAAGATCGCATCTGGAGGGACATTACTAATTCTGTAAATGAAGTCGGCTCAATTGTCCGCACCTCACAGGAAGTTAGAAGATGGTAAGTGTATATTGACACACCATTTTCTGTCCTAATTATTATTACAAACTTAGCTAGATGTGATGTTGCCTATAGCAAACAAATACATAACATGTGTACTATCAATAAAAACTGGTATTCTTAACTTTTATGTCCCTTACCCCTAATTCTACTCACATATGTAGTTGGGCCAACTTCAAATCCCGCCTGAAGGGCAAGAGGTCTGCGGAGTGGAATGCCTCGAGGGCAACAGGGGGAGGTCCAGCTGCCACTGTGGAATACACAGATTTTGAGGAGCTGGCGATGGACTGTGTGAGCTACGAGGAGGCGGGTGGGGTGTCCCATATGGACACGGACCTGCCTGAAATAGTTAATCTACATGACTTGCCAGATAATTTTACACACAAATTCCTATAATACCGATTTAGTGGTTACAAAAGTCTAATTGTGATTTTTTTCTTCCCTTTTTTCACTCATTCTTCTATTTGCTTTTAACATAACACAGCAAAGGTGGGTGAGCAGGTAGAGTCAGAGGAGGTTTATGTGGCTGAGGCTGAGGTGGGGGGACCTAGTATCTCTGCCAGTGTGGGTCCACAGATTCCATCGGTCCAGATTCCAACTGGCCCCCCCACCCGACCCTCTGCTATCCCGGAAATCCTGTCTCAAATTGCCAGGTATGTTGAGAGCCTGAATGCTTTTCAGGACAGGATGATCTGGGAGGTAAGCCAGATACCTGTCCGGCTCACTGAGCACAGAACCAGTGTGGAGCAAGGTGTAGCTCAACTCTGCCAAGGTCTGGCAGAGATCAGGCAGGGCCAAGACCAACTCGCCTCCTCGTTCCAACAAATTGAAAATTCGATTCTGCAAGGGCTCCAGGACACCGCTGGCTGCCTTGCCCACAGTGGTAGGGAGCCAGCCACATCTGCACCCTCCCCTCCCTCTGCCCAGGAAGAACATCCCACTGGGCATGGCCCTCAAATGTCACTTTGCAGACCGAGCCGTGATGAACAACATCAGGCAGGGCAAAAAAAGAGAAAGTGATGTCTCTCCAGATGCCCAGCACCCATGTTTGACATGTTGCCTCTATGGGGTTTTTTTTGGCCCCTGTGGCCAGAATGTACAACTCCCTCAAGGTGAAAGGGGGTTGTGTTCTTTTTGGATTTGTAGCCTGTGAGTTATTTTCCTGTATACTTGAGCCATCTTCCTCTTCCTAGCGTGCTGTGTATGTTAGGGTTGGTGTATTGGGTCCAGAATCTGCCTCAGTTCCCCTAAAAGTATCCTCTGGCTGGGGGTTCACAACATATTATTAGTCAATATTATATTTCATATTTTGCCAGTAGATGGGGTTACCATAGTACTGGGTTCTGTTATGTCAAATTTGCCACTGGCAGCTGCTTGTTGCTATGTGCAACTTTGTATGTCATGCTCATTTGTAGCCATGTTGTGTTGTTGCTTTACTTTATTTATCGAAGTAAAAAAAAAATGAAAACACTTGTTTGTGTGTTTTATTAAAGGTTATGCACTCTTGAAAACTGTGCACTGTAAACTTTAACATGGCATATTTACATTTGTGGAACAAGGGAACAAATAGAATATTCTTACAAACATTGAATATTATAATGTTAAAAATGTATGCCTTGCACAACACTTAACTGGGCATATAAAAAAATAAAAAATTGGAATTGAACTTGGGTTACTAGGGGCAACATGGCATAGTATTAGATATGGTCACATATTCCAAAAAAAAAAAAAATGTGTTAGTAAGTAACATTAAGTGTAGGCTGCATTATGTCGCTCATATTATTTGGTATGTACAAAGGAAGATGTCTATGTCGAAAACATTTAGCTGATGTAGTTTATAAGTTGGTTTATTCACACTTGATTAAATTGAAAAGTATTAAGCAAATAATTAAAACATGCAGTTAACATCAAAGTATTTTAACAAATAATTAAAAGACAGTGCATTATTTGTGAGTGTGTCAGATGTAGACCTGGTAAATGTAAATTTATGTGGGCATACAATTGCTGTTTGGAGTCATTTGTAACTGCAGTGTTTGGCAAGTAATTGCTCAACAGGTGAATTCATTTGCCAATTAATTGCTAAATAGGGCAGACACACTTGTAACAATACTTCGCAAGTGCTGAGTAGCTGCAGACTTACTCCTCGGCTGCGTCAAGATAGCAAACATTTGTTGTGTACTTTTTAACATCGGCTACGCATTTCTGCTCAAAACACGCCTACTGCCGGTTGCATACTCCCACACTAGCCGCCCACTTTCACGCCCATTTCGTTAGATAGCGAAGCCGAGCCTCTGCCACGCCTCCGTCACTCCCTGTTTTCGGTGATGTAGTACGAGCTGAATTTCAGTTAGTAATTTTGCACAAGCGTCGTATCGCTCCCTTTGCGCACGCGCATTTCTACCTTCGCACATGCGCAGTTTGCGTATTTTTGCCGTTTGCGATGCGATGAACTGCTGCGAACAACTCGGAATGAGGGCCAGTGTCCTGTGCATAAGCCATCAGTCATTCAAGTGACCAGGCAATCACAGTGGTATACTCTGCAGCCATATGTCCACTGCTGCCGTATAATAATAATAATAATAATAATAACAATAAAATCCCTTACATTGTTGCTGTGTTGTCCTGCATCAGACCAGTGGTAGTGTCCTGTGCATCAGCCATAAGTCATTCCGGTGACCAGGCAGTCACAGTGATATACTCTGCAGCCACATGTCCACTGCTGCCATATAATAATAAATTATAATAACAAAAAGTCCCTTACAGTGTTGCTGTGTTGTCCTGCATCAGACCAGTGGTAGTGTCCTGTGCATCAACCATCAGTCATTCCAGTGACCAGGCAGTCACAGTGGTATACTCTGCAGCCATATGTCCACTGCTGCCGTATAATAATAAATTATAATAACAAGTTCCTTCCAGTGTTGCTGTGTTGTCCTGCATCAGACCAGTGGTACGGTCCTGTGCATCAGCCATCAGTCATTCCAGTGACCAGGCAGTCACAGTGGTATACTCTGCAGTCATATGTCCACTGCTGCCGTATAATAATAAATTATAATAACAAGTCCCTTACAGTATTGCTGTGTTGTCCTGCATCAGACCAGTGGTAGTGGACTGTGCATCAGTCATCAGTCATTCCTGTGCCGCATATCGTGTTATATACCTCCAGAAAAATAATGGAGAACAAAAATTTGGAGGATAAAATAGGGAAATATCAAGAACCACTTCCTCCTAGTGCTGAATCTGCTGCCACTAGTCATGACATAGATGATGAAATGCCATCAACGTAGTCTGCCAAGGCCGATGCCCAATGTGATAGTAGAGGGCATGTAAAATCCAAAAAGCCAAAGTTCAGTAAAAAGACCGAAAAAGAAATTTAAATGGTCAAAGAGAAACGTAAACTTGCCAATATGCCATTTATGACACGGAGTGACAAGGTACGGGTAAGGCCCTGGCCTATGTTCATGACTAGTGGTTCAGCTTCACATGACGATGGAAGCCCTCATCCTCCCGCTAGAAAGATTAAAAGAGTTAAGCTGGAAAAAGCACCGAAAAGAACTGTGCGTTCTAAGATGGTATCACAAATCTCCAAGGAGAGTCCAAGTGTGTCGGCGGTTGTGATGACTGACCTTCCCAACACTGGACGGGAAGAGGTGGCTCCTACCACCATTTTCACACCCCCTGCAAGTGCTGGAAGGAGCACCCACAGTCCAGTTCTTGATATTGAAGAGGTCACTGTTGAAGTACACCAGGATGAGGATATGGGTTTTGCTGGTACGGAGGAGGATGTTGATGATGAGGATTCTGATGGTGATGTGGTTTGTTTAAGTCAGGCACTGAGGGGGACACCTGTTGTCCGTAGGATGAAGAAGCCCATTGTGATGCCTGGGCAAACTATCAGAAAAGCCACCTCTTTGGTGTGGAATTATTTCTCCACAAATCCGGACAACAGGTGTCAAGCCGTATGTTGCCTCTGTCAATCTGTAGTAAGTAGGGGTAAGGATGTTAACCACCTAGGAACATCCTCCCTTATACGCTACCTGCAGCGCATTCATCAGAAGTCAGTGTCAAGTTGTGAAACTTTGGGTAAGAGTGTAAGCAATCCACTGACACCTAAATCCCTTCTTCCTCTTGTACCTAAGCTCCTGCAAGCCACACTACCAACTACCTCAACGTCAACTTCCTCCTCAGTCAGGAACGTCAGTAGTACTGCAGGCCATGTCACTGTCAAGACTGAGGAGTCCTCTCCTAACCGGGATTCCTCCGGAGGATCCTTGAGTGGTACGCATGCTGTTTCTGCCTCTGCTGTTGTTGCTGCTAGGAGTCGATCATCATCCCAGAGGGGAAGTCGGAAGACCACTTGTACTACTTTCTGTAAGCAATTGACTGTCCAACAGTCCTTTGTGAGGAAGATGAAATTTGACAGCAGTCATCCTCTTGCAAAGCGGATAACTGAGGCCTTGACAGCTGTGTTGGTGTTAGACGTGCATCCGGTATCCGCCATTGGTTAAGTGGGACTTAGAGAATTGTTTGGGGTACTATGTCCCCAGTATCAAATCCCATCTAAGTTCCACTTCTCTAGGCAGGCGATACCGAGAATGTACAGAGACATCAGAAAAACTGTCCTTAGTATCCTACAAAATGCAGTTGTACCCACTGTCCACTTATCCATGGACATGTGGACAAGTGGAACAGGGTAGACTAAGGACTATATGACTGTGACAGCCCACTAGGTAGCTGTATGGCCTCCCGCAGCAACAACAGCAGCGGCACCAGTAGCAGCATCTCGCAAACGCCAACTCAATCCTAGGCAGGCTACGCTATGTATCACCGTTTTCCATAAGAGGCACACAGCTGACAACCTCTTACGGAAACTGAGGAACTTCATTGCAGAATGACTAACCCAATTTAGACTCTCCTGGGGATTTGTGATATCGAACAACGCCACCAATATTGTGCGTGCATTACATCTGGGCAAATTCCAGCACGTCCTATGTTGTACATATACAGTTAATTTGGTGGTGCAGAATTATTTGAAAAATGACTGGGGCATGCAGGAGATGCTGTCGGTGGCCAGAAAAATTGCAGGCCACTTTCCGCATTCAGCCACTGCGTGCCAAAGACTGGAGCGCCATCAAACACGCCTGAACCTGCCCTGTCATCACCTGTAGCAAGAGGTGGTAACGAGGTGGAATTCAACACTCTTTACGCTTCAGAGGATGGAGGAGCAGCAAAAGGCCATTCAAGCCTATACATCCACCTACGATATAGGCAAAGGAGGGGGAATGCACCTGATTTCTGTCTTGTGCAAGGTTCTCCAACCCTTTGAACTTGCCACACGTGAAGTCAGTTCAGATACTGCCATCTTGAGTCAGGTCATTCCCCTCATCAGGCTTTTGCAGAAGCAGCTGGAGAAATTGAAGGAGGAGCTAAGATCGAGCGATTCCGCTAAGTATGTGGGACTTGTGGATGGAGCCCTTCATTCGCTTTGCCAGGATTCAAGGGTGGTCAATCTGTTGAAATCAGAGCACTACATTTTGGCCACTGTGCTCGATCCTAGTTTTAAAGCCTATGTTGTAGCTCTCTTTCCGGCAGACACAAGTGTGCAGAGGTGAAAAGACCTGTTGGTGAGAAAATTGTCAACTCAAGCGGAACGTGACCCGTCAACAGCTCCTCCTTCAATTTCTCCCGCCACTGGGGCTGCAAGTAAAAGAATAAGATTTCCTAGCCCACCCACTGGCGGTGATGCAGGGCAGTCCGGAGCGAAAGCATATGATTCTGTCACCATTGAAAGAATGGTGGAGGATTATATGAGTAACAGCATCCAAGTAGGCATGTCAGACATTCTGTATGTATACTGGAAGGAAAAAGAGGCAATTTGGATGCCCTTGCACAAACTGGCTTTATTTTCCCTAAGTTGCCCCCCTCCAGTGTATACTCCGAAAGAGTGTTTAGTGCAGCCGGTAACCTTGTCAGCGATCGGCGTAGGAGGTTACTTCCACAAAATGTGGAGAAGATGATGTTCATCAAAATGAATTATAAATTCCTCTGGGAAGACCTGTACCAGCAATTGCCTACAGAAAGTACACAATGACCTGTGATGGTAGATTCCAATGGGGACAAATTAATACTCTGTGAGGAGGATGTGCACAGTGAAAGGGGTGAGGAATCTGAGGATGAGGTTGACATCTTGGCTCTGTAGAGCCAGTTTGTGCAAGAAGAGATTGATTGCTTCTTTTCTGGTGGGGGCCCAAACAAACCAGTCATTTCAGCCACAGTCGTGTGGCAGACCCTGTCGCTGAAAGTATTGGTTTGTTAAAGTGTGCATGTCCTGTTTTTACAACATAAGAGTGGGTGGGAGGGCCCAAGGACAACTCCATCTTGCACCTCTTTTTCTTCTTATCATGATGTGCTGTTTGGGGACTATTTTTTAAAGTGTCATCCTGTCTGACACTTCCGTATATGTCCAGTGGTACTGCCATTTAATTCCAGTGATTTTGCCGTATAATTTCAGTGATTTGGACGTATAATTCTAGTGATTTTGCCGTTTAATTCCAGTGATATTGCATTTAATTCCAGTGATTTGGACATATAATTCCAGTGATTTTGCCATTTAATTCCAGTGATTTTGCAGTACAATTCCAGTGATTTGGAAGTATAATTCCAGTGATTTTGTCATTTAATTCCAGTGATTTGTACGTATAATTCCAGTGATTTGGGTGTATAATTCCAGTGATTTGGACGTATAATTCCAGTGATTTGGACGTATAATTCCAGTGGGAATTGTTTGTGTTCTTGGCTTAGTCATACAGCTACCTCATTGCACCTCTTCTACATATTTGCATGAGGTGCCGTTTGGGGCCTTTTTTTTTATATCTGCCTCCTTTCTGCCACTGCAGTGCCACTGGGCCAATTGTTTGTGTTGATTGGCTTAGTCATACAGCTACCTCATTGCACCTCTTCTACATCTTTGCATGAGGTGCTGTTTGGGGCCTTTTTTTATCTCTGCCCTCCTGTCTGACATTGCAGTGTCACTCCGAGATGGGCCAGGTGTTTGTGTTGTCCACTTGTGTCACTTAGCTTAGTCATCCAGCAACCTTGGTGCAACCTTTTGGCCTAAAAACAATATTGTGAGATGTGAGGAAGAGACTGGTAATGAGTGAAAATGAATGTTATTGAGGTTAATAATACCGTAGGATCAAAATTACCCCCAAATTCTGTGATTTCAGCTGTTTTTATGTTTTTTTCAAAAATCATCCAGATCCAAAACCAAAACACGAAAAGTGCCAGCCGTACATCTGTACTTTATTACTATCTCTATGTGGCATTATATTTAGAATAACAATATTCCCCACAATCCTGGCATTATGCCCTTTTATCCATATTGCCACATTGTACCACTTTTCTTTAATAAACACTAGAGATGTGTGCAGACCTGTGTTTTGGTTTTGGTTCTAATTTCATCCTCCTGTTTTGGTTTTGGTTTCTCTACTCTCAAGATTTTTGGTTAATTTCTAAAATAAAAAAATCAATAATCATTGATAAAAAGAATATAACAAATGAAAAAAAAGCTAAAAACATGTAATTTTTGCAATCCAAAACTCATAATGATGTCAAACTGTCTTTATTAGGGATGAGTGGGTTCGGTTCTCCGAATCCACCTGAATTTGGGTATCCGAGCCCGGACCCAAGTCAGGCTCGGTTTTTCGTGACTGACTCAGATCTAAAATGAGACAAAACACCATCATCCCGCTGTCATATCTCGCGGGTTTTGGATTCTATATATAGTCATGGTGATCGGCGCCATCTTCACTCTGGACTTGGAGATGCACAGTAAGGACGTGTTCCTTCTGTGCTGTTAGGGAAGGAGCAAGCAAGGAAAGAGCAAAGGGGGGCCGGAGAGAGCAAAGGGGGCAGGAGAGAGCAGAGAGAATGTTTTGCAGGAGAGTTGAGTTGGGTGTGCTGTCACTGTGTTAAGGCTCTGCATAGTAGCATACTGTGGCTGTGTACAGGACCAGGTGTTCTCTGTCTATAAGGGGTGGTGTACTGCCATACACTACTGCTATATATCCTCTGTGTGTGATCCAAAGCAAAAAATATACTGTATTTCTATTGGTGCATCACTCTGACTACTAGTACTGCATCTGCCATACACTACTGCTATATATCTGTGTGTGATCCAAAGCAAAAAATATATTTCTATTGGTGCGTCACTAAATATTAGTACTACGGCTGATGTACACTACTGCTATACATCTGTGTGTGATCCAGAGCAAAAAATATACTTCTAATGGTGGGTCACTCAGTGATGACTACCAGTACTGTCATACATTATTGCTATATATCTGTGTTTGATCCAAAGCAAAAAATATATTTCTATTGGTGCGTCACTCAGTGACAACTACCAGTACTGCCGTATACTACTGCTATATATTTGTGTGTGATCCAAAGCAAAAATAATATTTCTATTGGTGCATCACTCAGTTATGACTACTAGTACTGCTGTACACTACTGCTATATATTCTCACTCAATGCTTGAGAATTGGAGGTAAAACAAGTGAAAGATCAGGAACCACTTACTACTACTAGTGCTGAAGCTGCTGCCACTAGTCATGACAACAGTGCAATTCTGTCATTGGCCAAGGCCGGTGAACAATGGCATACGAACAATGGCATACCGGGCATGTTAAGTCAAGAAGAAATATTTGAAGGTGAAAAAAAAATACAAAATGAAAGTTAGCTGAAGAGAAACATAAAATTGGCAATATGCCATTCACTACATGAAGTGGCTAGGAAAGGCTAAGGCCTTGGTCTTTATTTATGACTGGTGGTTCTGCAGCTCATTATGATAAAGGTATGCCCTCCTCCCTGCAAAATAGTTAAAAAAAGGAAACTTGTAAAGGCACTGGAACCAAGTGTGCCTTCAAAAATATCACAAAGTCACAAGGAGAGTCCAAATGGGTCCGCAGTTGCTATGTCTAACTATACTGTACCGCAAGAGGAGGCTCCTTCCCCCATTTGCACACCCCCTTGCTGAGAGGAACAGCACCAGTCCACGTGCTGACATTGAGGATGTCACTGAAGAAATACACCAGGATAAGGAGGATATTGATGTAGCTGGCGCTGAGGAGGAAGCTGACAATGAGGATTCTGATGGTGATGTGGTTTGTTTGAACAGGCACCAGTGGAGACAGTTCTTGGCCATGGGATGAAAAAGCCCATTGTCATGCCTGGGCAAAATACAAAAAAATCCACCTTTTCGGTGTGGAGTTATTTTTCCATAAATCCGGAAAACAAGTGTCAAGCCATGTGTAGCCTTTGTCAATCCATAATAAGTAGGGGTAAGGACGTTACTCACCTAGGAACATCCACCTGTATACGTCACTTGCAGTGCATTCATCAAAAGTCATTGTAAAGTTCTGAAAATTTGGCTAGGAGTGTCCACATCCCTATCCCCCTCATTGTCAATTCCCTTCTCAATCAGGATCGGAGGTAGTCCTGTAGACCATGTCATAGGCATGACTGGCTCCTCTCTTATCCGGGATTCCTCTGGAGGATTCTTGAGTGCTACACCTACTGATGCTGCTGCTGCTTCTGCTGTTGTTGCTGCTGCTGGGAGTCAATTTTCATCCCACTAGGAGAGCAGGAAGACCACTTGTAGTACTGTAGCAAAGCTATTGACTATTCAACAGTCCTTTGTGAGGAAAATTAAGTACGACAGTAGTCCCCAAGTAGCAAAGCTGATTACTGAGGCCATAACAACTATGCTGGTATTAGACATGCATCCAGTATCTGCCATTAGACAGATGTGTCCCCGGTACCAAATCACGTCTAGATTCCACTCCACTAGGCAAGCAATTCCCAGACAGTACAAGGACATTACAAAAAGTGTCATTAGTGCCCTCAGATATGCCATTGTTCCCACTGTCCACTTAACCAAGGACACGTGAACAAGTGAAACAGGGCAAACTGAGGACTACATGACTGTGACAACCAACTGGGTAGATGTATTGCCTTCAGCAGCAGCAACAGTCTGGATCATCAGCAAACACTCTTGAACTTTCCCTGCCATTACCTGAAGCAAGCGGTAGCAATGAGGTGAAATACTACTCCATACAGTATATGCTTCAGGGGATGGAGGAGCAGCAAAAGGACATTCAAGCCTATACATCCACCTATGACAAAGGGAAAGGAGATTTGGGCGGGGTGTGTTCAAACTGAAATCTAAATTGTAGTGTAAAAATAAAGCAGCCAGTATTTACCCTGCACAGAAACAATACAACCCACCCAAATCTAACTCTCTCTGCAGATGTTATATCTACCCCCCTGCAGTGCACATGGTTTTGCCCAACTGCTAACAAATTTGCTGCTGAATCAGGTTTGAATGTGGCGCACTGCCAGCTTGAGTCAGGTCAATCCCCTCATCAGGCTTTTGCAAAAGCAGCAGCAGAACGTGAAGGAGGAGCTGAAACTGAGCAATTCTGCTAAGTATGTCAGACTTGTAGATGAAGCCCTTCATTCACTTTGCCAGGATTCAAGGGTGGTCAATCTGTTGAAATCAAAGCACTACATTTTGACCACTGTACTTCATCCTAGGTTGAAGCCGACATTGTATCTTTGTTTCCGGCAGACACAAATCTGCAGAGGTGCAAAGACCTGCTATTGAGAAAATTGTCAGCTCAAGCGGAATGTGACATGGCAACAACTCCTTCATTTTCTCAGGAAACTGCGGCTGCAAGGAAAAAACTAAATTTTCCTAAGAGACGTGCTGGCGGTGTTGAAGATCAGTCAAGAACAAGTTTTGACATCTGGTCCGGACTGAAGAAGCTGCCTACAATTACTGACATGTCTACTGTCACTGCATATGATGCTGTCATCATTGAAAGAATGGTTGATGACTATTTCAGTGATAGCATCCAAATAGGCATGTCAGACAGTCCGTTTCAATACTGGCAGGAAAAAAAGGCAATTTGGAGGCCCTTGCACAAACTGGCTTTATTTTAATTAAGTTGCCCACTCTCCAGTGTGAACTCAGAAATAATTTTTAGCGCAGCCAGGAACCTTGTCAGCGATCGGCATAGGAGATTACTTCCCCAAAATGTGGAAAAAATGATGTTCATCAAAATTAATTACAAATTCCACAAGGAAGACCTTTACCACCAATTACCTCCACAAAGTACAGAGGGACCTGTGATGGTGGATTCCAGCAGGGATGAATTAATAGTCTGTGACAGGATGTACACACTGATGGGCGTGAGGAATCGGAAGTTGATAAAGACATCTTGGCTTCTGTAGAGCAAGTTTGTGCAGGGAGAGATCAATTGCTTCTTTTTTTGTGGGGTCCCAAACAAACCAATCATTTCAGCCACAGGTTTGGCAGTCCCTGTCGCTGAAATGATTGGTTTGGTAAAGTGTGCATGTCCTGTTTATACAACATATGGGTCGGTGGGAGGTCCCAAGGGCATTTACATCTTGCACCTCTTTTCTTTGCATTATATGCTCTTTGGAGCATTATTTGGGCATAGTTTATAAAATTGCCATCCTGTTTGCCACTGCAGTGCCACATGTTTTTGCTGCCCACTACTGTTGCTTAGCTTAGTCATCCAGCTACTGTTGACTGTTGGTGCAACCTTTTGGTCTAAAAACAATATTGTGTGCTATTAGGTGTTCAGAATAGACTGGAAATTAGTGGAATTGAATGTTATTGATATTAATTATACTGAAGGAACAAAAACACCCCAAACTTTGGTTATTTTAGCTGTTTTGATGATTTTTTCAAATCCAGATCCAAAACCAGAACCCGCAAGGGTGGTTTTGGCAAAACCAATCCAGATCCAAAACACGAAGGATCCAAAACTAAAACCCAAAACCCCAAAAATGGGCAGTGCATACCCCTAGTCTATATTACTATCTCAATGTGGCATTTTATTTAGAATAACAATATTCCCCACTACCCTGGTATTTTGCCCTTTTATCCATATCGCCTTATTCTACCACTTTTCTTTAATAAACAGTAGAGATGTGTGCAGAACTGTGTTTTGGATCTAATTTCATACTCCTGTTTTGGTTTTGCAAAACCACCCTCAAGGTTTTTGGTTCAGCTAAAAATCAATAATCAAAAATTAACAATCATTGATAAAAATCAATAATAAATGAAAAAAAACGAAACTAAAATCATGTAATTTTTGTAATCCAAAACACAAAAATTCAGATTAAAAATATGAATTCTGAACCGCAAGGAGATCTGAACTTGGACTCAGTTTGGTCCGGTTTGGATTCCCAAAATTTGGGTGGTTTCAGATTTCTGGAGAACTGAATCGCACATCTCTGATAAACACTGGAATTTATTTCCTATTTTCATTTCTTAACTACTGTCAGTGGAAAATGCAGGATTTCTAGAGGGGGGGGTTTCCAAATGCTTGATTTTAGAGTGTTGTAGGTCCATGAAGAGGGCATAATTATAATTTAACCAGCTATAATATGTATCATACATAATGCAGTGAATGTCATAATTCCAATAGCAATAGGGCCATCCTGAGCTTAATGTTTTTATTACAGATTTACGCTCCATCCCAGAGCATTTGAGCAAGTCTGGAAGTCTGGGGGAGTGTCAGAAGAAACTAATCACTGCCCTTGACATATAAGTACACAATGGTCTCCTTAGTATTAATAATTAACAATATACATGGTCTAGGTGTCAGACTGGGACATAAAGCATATCTCTCTGAGGAAGCCGCTGAATGTGATAGAAACGGAGAAACGCATAAGAGGCTGTGTAAATTCTTGTCCGGGACCGGTCTATACAATTCATTACCTGCAAGCGTTTTTTGGACCACTGTTGGGACACTCCAGATATGGCACCGAAAAAGGGTAATTAAAGCACCAGGAGCCGGGAGACATCACCACACTGGACCATAGGATCATTTTCCAGATCCTGAAAGCAGGTTATATTGAGCCATAAATGTGGGATATTGCTGCTTGCTTTAAAGCTTTGATATTTTGAAAAACAGCATGCTGTACTAATTGACTAACACTGCTTCTGACTGTTGCTAGCAACTAATCAACTATCTAATATCAGTGGCACCTGCCACGGCTTTGACTTTGCATATGATTTTACAACCTGGAAGGAGTTAATGGACTGATTTGCATAGTAAATACTAATATTTTAGTACGGAATTTTACTTTTGCATTGATTCGTGCTGTCCTGCAGGATCTGTACCGGTGGCTGTGATAAGATTTATTATATGTAATGAATGTTTGTTCTTTTTAAATTTGCTAATTAAAAGCACACACTATTTTAATAAGCGCTGTCATTTGTATGTTTAGTTTGTCCTTTTTAAGGGTAGAGTACTCTCCCTGTATAACTGCTGCTATTTTTAGTGTATTCTTTTTAATTGAGAATTTTATTATACATGTGCACCAATTCTATTTAGCTTTTAGCGCTAAGCCGTTTTTTCTGTTGAGTGTCAGAAGAAACTAATCACTGCCCTTGACATATAAGTACACAATGGTCTCCTTAGTATTAATAATTAACAATATACATGGTCTAGGTGTCGGACTGGGACATAAAGGGCCCAATAGCGGAATGCAGTGGTAAGGGCTCATGATTAGGAGTGAGACCAGTCTTCATACGGGTTGTGGCCAGCTGCCACAGAGGCTTGGCTAACCATTAGAGAGTGTATGGGCTGGACCTCTTTATAAATATATTCCATGCATGAAAATGTATCATATTAATGCACTGTAGAAAATACACCATAGTCTTGTGCAGTATAATGCAACATATGTATAATTCAAGTGCAGTCTGGAACCTGATCTTTAGAGATTGAGTTGAGCCCTCAGGCAGTGGGGCCCACCGGGGGTTTCCCCTGTACTCCTGTGGGCCAGTTCATCCCTACATAGTCTATAGCAATGCATCCCTAACTGCATGTTTTCCAGATCTCCTAGGTTATGCACAGGTTTATTCATTACTGGATGACACATTTTAAAAAGATCCACAGGTGGTGCTAATTATTATTTTTGTGATATTGGGTAGATCTTGAAAATATGCAGCTGTAGTAAAATTGCATTTTATACTATACATTTAATACTATTATTATTGTGGTCATGGCGAGGGCTGGGGAGGAGAGTTTCCAGGCAACCGGAACCCCCCCCCCCCCCTTTGTTTGCCTATGACTAAATAGCCCAAAGACTTGCAGAAAATAAGACCTTTACAGTACTGTATGTGTTAAAATATATAGAAAATCAATTCTAATTGCTTTCTGCCAGCTAGTATGTACCACACTAATTAATTTATATAAATAAAAATAAATACCAGTGTTAGTATTTATTTTTTGGGGGATAAAAAATATTTCATAACACAGCAGACTTTTAGATTATATAATTAAAATGTTTTTCTAACAATATATTAATGTAAAAATGGGCTTGCTGATAACAAATTTATATTCAAGCACATACTAAAAAAACCTTTTGTCTGGTTATCCATTTATGCTTTAGATGTATGTAGATAGTTGAAACTTGGTTTATGATTGCAGTCACTGTGCATGATAGCCAATTGCAGACATTTTGGTGCCCTGTACCAGGAAGAAAATTGTCGCGCCCCCCCCCCCTCCTATTAAAAATAGGGATAGTGCGAGCTGAAGGTGCGTGGCAAAAATATTGGGTCATGGCTTCATGGGGAAGGGGCGTGGCCACAGAACAGTACTAATTCACATTACACTGCACACTAGTGTCTGCTAGTCACATAACACTGCACAGTAGTGTCTGTTAGTCACATTACACCTAATAGTATTATTCCTTATAAATGTTACACTACAGAAGAGCCCATTATATACATTATGCCAGGTACAGCTCATTATACACATTATGCCAGGTAAAGCCCCTTATACACATTATTCCAGGTAGAGCACATTATACACATTATGCCAGCTAGAGCCACTTATACACATTATGTTAGGTAGAGCACCCGCACCTTATTCCTCCTCATTCCTCTACCCCCTACAGTGAAATGTAAAAGAGAAGAGTGTGCGTGTGTGTGTGTGTGTGTGTGTGTGTGTGTGTGTGTGTGTATTAGAGATGAGCGGGTTCGGTTCCTCGGAATCCGAACCCGCCCGAACTTCAGCTTTTTTTACACGGATCCGAGCGACTCGGATCTTCCCGCCGTGCTCGGTTAACCCGAGCGCGCCCGAACGTCATCATGACGCTGTCGGATTCTCGCGAGGCTCGGATTCTATCGCGAGACTCGGATTCAATATAAGGAGCCGCGCGTCGCCGCCATTTTTACACGTGCATTGAGATTGATAGTGAGAGGACGTGGCTGGCGTCCTCTCCGTTTAGAGAAGAAATAGATAGGAGAGTGAGAGTGAGACAGTGACACTTCATTTACTGGAGCTTAGGAGGAGTACTCAGACAGAGAGTGCAGAATTTTGCTGATAGTATTAGTTAGTTATACTAGTGACAGAGTGAGACAGTGACACTTCATTTACTGGAGCTTAGGAGGAGTACTCAGACAGAGAGTGCAGAATTTTGCTGATAGTATTAGTTAGTTATACTAGTGACTGACCAGTGACCACCAGTGCAGTTTTATATTATTTAATATAATCCGTTCTCTGCCTGAAAAAACGATACACAGTGACTCAGTCACATACCATATCTGTGCTCAGCCCAGTGTGCTGCTGCATCATCTATGTATAATATCTGACTGTGCTCACACAGCTTAATTGTGGGGGAGACTGGGGAGCAGTTAGGTTATAGCAGGAGCCAGGAGTACATATTAAAAAATTAAACAGTGCACACTTTTTTTCTGCAGGAGTGCCACTGCCAGTGTGACTGACCAGTGACCTGACCACCAGTATATAGTATACTATATTGTATTGTGAATGTCTGCCTGTAAAAGTTAAACACACGTCGTGTGACTTGTGTGGTGTTTTTTTATTCTATAAAATAAAAAACTCATTCTGCTGACAGACAGTGTCCAGCAGGTCCGTCATTATATAATATATACCTGTCCGGCTGCAGTAGTGATATATATATATTTTTTATATCATTATTTATCATCCAGTCGCAGCAGACACAGTACGGTAGTTCACGGCTGTAGCTACCTCTGTGTCGGCACTCGGCAGTCCATCCATAATTGTATACCACCTACCCGTGTTTTTTTTTTCTTTCTTCTTTATACATACTACATCTCATTATCATCCAGTCTATATTAGCAGCAGACACAGTACAGTACGGTAGTCCATGGCTGTAGCTACCTCTGTGTCGGCACTCGGCAGTCCGTCCATAATTGTATACCACCTACCCGTGGTTTTTTTTTTCTGTGTCGGCACTCGGCAGTCCGTCCATAATTGTATACCACCTACCCGTGTTTTTTTTTTCTTTCTTCTTTATACATACTACATCTCATTATCATCCAGTCTATATTAGCAGCAGACACAGTACAGTACGGTAGTCCACGGCTGTAGCTACCTCTGTGTCGGCACTCGGCAGTCCGTCCATAATTGTATACCACCTACCCGTTGTTTTTTTTTTCTTTCTTCTTTATACATACTACATCTCATTATCAACCAGTCTATATTAGCAGCAGACACAGTACAGTACGGTAGTCCATGGCTGTAGCTACCTCTGTGTCGGCACTCGGCAGTCCATCCATAATTGTATACCACCTACCCGTGGTTTTTTTTTCTTTCTTCTTTATACATACTACATCTCATTATCATCCAGTCTATATTAGCAGCAGACACAGTACAGTACGGTAGTCCACGGCTGTAGCTACCTCTGTGTCGGCACTCGGCAGTCCGTCCATAATTGTATACCACCTACCCGTGGTTTTTTTTTCTTTCTTCTTTATACATACTACATCTCATTATCATCCAGTCTATATTAGCAGCAGACACAGTACAGTACGGTAGTCCACGGCTGTAGCTACCTCTGTGTCGGCACTCGGCAGTCCATCCATAATTGTATACCACCTACCCGTGGTTTTTTTTTCTTTCTTCTTTATACATACTACATCTCATTATCATCCAGTCTATATTAGCAGCAGACACAGTACAGTACGGTAGTCCACGGCTGTAGCTACCTCTGTGTCGGCACTCGGCAGTCCGTCCATAATTGTATACCACCTACCCGTGGGTTTTTTTTTCTTTCTTCTTTATACATACTACATCTCATTATCATCCAGTCTATATTAGCAGCAGACACAGTACAGTACGGTAGTCCACGGCTGTAGCTACCTCTGTGTC
The DNA here is from genome assembly GCF_028390025.1 of Pseudophryne corroboree. Taxonomy (NCBI): domain Eukaryota; kingdom Metazoa; phylum Chordata; class Amphibia; order Anura; family Myobatrachidae; genus Pseudophryne; species Pseudophryne corroboree. The sequence continues at coordinate 301,475,647 of NC_086452.1, forward strand.
GGCACTCGGCAGTCCGTCCATAATTGTATACCACCTAACCGTGGTTTTTTTTTCTTTCTTCTTTATACATACTACATCTCATTATCATCCAGTCTATATTAGCAGCAGACACAGTACAGTACAATAGTCCACGGCTGTAGCTACCTCTGTGTCGGCACTCGGCAGTCCATCCATAATTGTATACTAGTATCCATCCATCTCCATTGTTTACCTGAGGTGCCTTTCAGTTGTGCCTATTAAAATATGGAGAACAAAAATGTTGAGGTTCCAAAATTAGGGAAAGATCAAGATCCACTTCCACCTCGTGCTGAAGCTGCTGCCACTAGTCATGGCCGAGACGATGAAATGCCAGCAACGTCGTCTGCCAAGGCCGATGCCCAATGTCATAGTACAGAGCATGTCAAATCCAAAACACCAAATATCAGTAAAAAAAGGACTCCAAAACCTAAAATAAAATTGTCGGAGGAGAAGCGTAAACTTGCCAATATGCCATTTACCACACGGAGTGGCAAGGAACGGCTGAGGCCCTGGCCTATGTTCATGGCTAGTGGTTCAGCTTCACATGAGGATGGAAGCACTCAGCCTCTCGCTAGAAAACTGAAAAGACTCAAGCTGGCAAAAGCACCGCAAAGAACTGTGCGTTCTTCGAAATCCCAAATCCACAAGGAGAGTCCAATTGTGTCGGTTGCGATGCCTGACCTTCCCAACACTGGACGTGAAGAGCATGCGCCTTCCACCATTTGCACGCCCCCTGCAAGTGCTGGAAGGAGCACCCGCAGTCCAGTTCCTGATAGTCAGATTGAAGATGAAGATGTTGAAGTACACCAGGATGAGGAGGATATGGGTGTTGCTGGCGCTGGGGAGGAAATTGACCAGGAGGATTCTGATGGTGAGGTGGTTTGTTTAAGTCAGGCACCCGGGGAGACACCTGTTGTCCGTGGGAGGAATATGGCCGTTGACATGCCTGGTGAAAATACCAAAAAAATCAGCTCTTCAGTGTGGAGGTATTTCAACAGAAAAGCGGACAACAGGTGTCAAGCCGTGTGTTGCCTTTGTCAAGCTGTAATAAGTAGGGGTAAGGACGTTAACCACCTCGGAACATCCTCCCTTATACGTCACCTGCAGCGCATTCATAATAAGTCAGTGACAAGTTCAAAAACTTTGGGCGACAGCGGAAGCAGTCCACTGACCAGTAAATCCCTTCCTCTTGTAACCAAGCTCACGCAAACCACCCCACCAACTCCCTCAGTGTCAATTTCCTCCTTCCCCAGGAATGCCAATAGTCCTGCAGGCCATGTCACTGGCAATTCTGACGAGTCCTCTCCTGCCTGGGATTCCTCCGATGCATCCTTGCGTGTAACGCCTACTGCTGCTGGCGCTGCTGTTGTTGCTGCTGGGAGTCGATGGTCATCCCAGAGGGGAAGTCGTAAGCCCACTTGTACTACTTCCAGTAAGCAATTGACTGTCCAACAGTCCTTTGCGAGGAAGATGAAATATCACAGCAGTCATCCTGCTGCAAAGCGGATAACTGAGGCCTTGACAACTATGTTGGTGTTAGACGTGCGTCCGGTATCCGCCGTTAGTTCACAGGGAACTAGACAATTTATTGAGGCAGTGTGCCCCCGTTACCAAATACCATCTAGGTTCCACTTCTCTAGGCAGGCGATACCGAGAATGTACACGGACGTCAGAAAAAGACTCACCAGTGTCCTAAAAAATGCAGTTGTACCCAATGTCCACTTAACCACGGACATGTGGACAAGTGGAGCAGGGCAGGGTCAGGACTATATGACTGTGACAGCCCACTGGGTAGATGTATGGACTCCCGCCGCAAGAACAGCAGCGGCGGCACCAGTAGCAGCATCTCGCAAATGCCAACTCTTTCCTAGGCAGGCTACGCTTTGTATCACCGCTTTCCAGAATACGCACACAGCTGAAAACCTCTTACGGCAACTGAGGAAGATCATCGCGGAATGGCTTACCCCAATTGGACTCTCCTGTGGATTTGTGGCATCGGACAACGCCAGCAATATTGTGTGTGCATTAAATATGGGCAAATTCCAGCACGTCCCATGTTTTGCACATACCTTGAATTTGGTGGTGCAGAATTTTTTAAAAAACGACAGGGGCGTGCAAGAGATGCTGTCGGTGGCCAGAAGAATTGCGGGACACTTTCGGCGTACAGGCACCACGTACAGAAGACTGGAGCACCACCAAAAACTACTGAACCTGCCCTGCCATCATCTGAAGCAAGAAGTGGTAACGAGGTGGAATTCAACCCTCTATATGCTTCAGAGGTTGGAGGAGCAGCAAAAGGCCATTCAAGCCTATACAATTGAGCACGATATAGGAGGTGGAATGCACCTGTCTCAAGCGCAGTGGAGAATGATTTCAACGTTGTGCAAGGTTCTGATGCCCTTTGAACTTGCCACACGTGAAGTCAGTTCAGACACTGCCAGCCTGAGTCAGGTCATTCCCCTCATCAGGCTTTTGCAGAAGAAGCTGGAGACATTGAAGGAGGAGCTAACACGGAGCGATTCCGCTAGGCATGTGGGACTTGTGGATGGAGCCCTTAATTCGCTTAACAAGGATTCACGGGTGGTCAATCTGTTGAAATCAGAGCACTACATTTTGGCCACCGTGCTCGATCCTAGATTTAAAGCCTACCTTGGATCTCTCTTTCCGGCAGACACAAGTCTGCTGGGGTTGAAAGACCTGCTGGTGAGAAAATTGTCAAGTCAAGCGGAACGCGACCTGTCAACATCTCCTCCTTCACATTCTCCCGCAACTGGGGGTGCGAGGAAAAGGCTCAGAATTCCGAGCCCACCCGCTGGCGGTGATGCAGGGCAGTCTGGAGCGACTGCTGATGCTGACATCTGGTCCGGACTGAAGGACCTGACAACGATTACGGACATGTCGTCTACTGTCACTGCATATGATTCTCTCACCATTGAAAGAATGGTGGAGGATTATATGAGTGACCGCATCCAAGTAGGCATGTCACACAGTCCAGACTTATACTGGCAGGAAAAAGAGGCAATTTGGAGGCCCTTGCACAAACTGGCTTTATTCTACCTAAGTTGCCCTCCCACAAGTGTGTACTCCGAAAGAGTGTTTAGTGCCGCCGCTCACCTTGTCAGCAATCGGCGTACGAGGTTACATCCAGAAAATGTGGAGAAGATGATGTTCATTAAAATGAATTATAATCAATTCCTCCGTGGAGACATTGACCAGCAGCAATTGCCTCCACAAAGTACACAGGGAGCTGAGATGGTGGATTCCAGTGGGGACGAATTGATAATCTGTGAGGAGGGGGATGTACACGGTGATATATCGGAGGATGATGATGAGGTGGACATCTTGCCTCTGTAGAGCCAGTTTGTGCAAGGAGAGATTAATTGCTTCTTTTTTGGTGGGGGTTCAAACCAACCCGTCATTTCAGTCACAGTCGTGTGGCAGACCCTGTCACTGAAATGATGGGTTGGTTAAAGTGTGCATGTCCTGTTTATACAACATAAGGGTGGGTGGGAGGGCCCAAGGACAATTCCATCTTGCACCTCTTTTTTCTTTAATTTTTCTTTGCGTCATGTGCTGTTTGGGGAGGGTTTTTTGGAAGGGCCATCCTGCGTGACACTGCAGTGCCACTCCTAGATGGGCCCGGTGTTTGTGTCGGCCACTAGGGTCGCTTATCTTACTCACACAGTCAGCTACCTCATTGCGCCTCTTTTTTTCTTTGCGTCATGTGCTGTTTGGGGAGGGTTTTTTGGAAGGGCCATCCTGCGTGACACTGCAGTGCCACTCCTAGATGGGCCCGGTGTTTGTGTCGGCCACTAGGGTCGCTTATCTTACTCACACAGTCAGCTACCTCATTGCGCCTCAATTTTTCTTTGCGTCATGTGCTGTTTGGGGGGGGTTTTTTGGAAGGGCCATCCTGCGTGACACTGCAGTGCCACTCCTAGATGGGCCCGGTGTTTGTGTCGGCCACTAGGGTCGCTTATCTTACTCACACAGTCAGCTACCTCATTGCGCCTCTTTTTTTCTTTGCGTCATGTGCTGTTTGGGGAGGGTTTTTTGGAAGGGCCATCCTGCGTGACACTGCAGTGCCACTCCTAGATGGGCCCGGTGTTTGTGTCGGCCACTAGGGTCGCTTATCTTACTCACACAGTCAGCTACCTCATTGCGCCTCTTTTTTTCTTTGCGTCATGTGCTGTTTGGGGAGGGTTTTTTGGAAGGGCCATCCTGCGTGACACTGCAGTGCCACTCCTAGATGGGCCCGGTGTTTGTGTCGGCCACTAGGGTCGCTTATCTTACTCACACAGCGACCTCGGTGCAAATTTTAGGACTAAAAATAATATTGTGAGGTGTGAGGTATTCAGAATAGACTGAAAATGAGTGTAAATTATGGTTTTTGAGGTTAATAATACTTTGGGATCAAAATGACCCCCAAATTCTATGATTTAAGCTGTTTTTTAGGGTTTTTTGAAAAAAACACCCGAATCCAAAACACACCCGAATCCGACAAAAAAAATTCGGTGAGGTTTTGCCAAAACGCGGTCGAACCCAAAACACGGCCGCGGAACCGAACCCAAAACCAAAACACAAAACCCGAAAAATTTCCGGCGCTCATCTCTAGTGTGTATCCCACAGCATTGCAGACAGCAGTGCTTCAGCGCTCTCTGACCTGCTCTGGGATTTGCCAGTCTACTTCTTCCTATGCACTGTGAGCAGCTCCAGGAACTGCCAGTCCACTTCTCACTCTGTACTGTGGACCACACAGGGATGACACTTGAACTGCTCAGCGCAGCCCACTGTAATATTCACAGTGGCAGCACTGTACTTGTCACTGCCAATGCAGACAGAGCTGGCCACTCAGGATCAGTGAAAACAGTGTGTCCACACAAAAATTGCAGTGTGCAAGTCACCATCTGCACTGTCCTAGTTATGGCCTTGCCACTTGTGTTTTTCTATTTTTACTCACAAGTTTTAAAAAAAATACACAAGCATAAATATCTAGTGGCTCCCAAGTCCATATACCAGCAGTCTCTCCTATGACTGTCTGCTATGTTCAAAGCTGATTCACTTTTGTTATAACACTTTTTCTGCATACCACTTTGGTCTTTTAGTCTGCAATCTCAAGCCTTGAGCCCTTCTTTGTGGCAAATAAAACATTTGTACATTAATAATAATAATAATAATAATTTTATTTATAGCACTCTTTCTCCAATAGGACTCAAGGCGCATAACAGATAGAATGAACATAATACGGTACAGAAGCAATGAAGTATATGATAGCTTTCCATAAAATACAGAGAGCATCAAGGTACTAAAGGTATAGTAAGGGAGTAAACAGGGAAGTTTTGAGCCTGTTTTTGAACTATTCTAGAGTGGGAGCCTCTCAAACTGTTATGTGGCTGGAATGGGGCTGGTTGATTAACAGCCTGGCAGCTGCATTTTGTACCAGCTGAAAGCGGCGCAGTTCCTTTGCTGGGAGACTAAGGTAGAGGGCATTGCATTAGTCTAATTGAGATTATACAAATGCATGTATGACTTTTGGCAGATCATCTGAGGGAATTAAGTGCTTGATTCTGGACATGTATCTCAGATGAATGAGGAAAGAATGAGGAGGTGATTGGGGCTGATATTTGATGTTTAAGTGTCAAACCACCATACATGACAATGCCAAGAAACTATACATGATTAGTGTTTTGTAATTCTTAACCCCCAAGTGTAAGTTCAGTTGATTGGCTATGCTGCAGTCATATCCCTTGATGTTGAGGTCCTATCATAAAGACCCCTGTTTTATCAGGATTCAGTCAACCAACTTGCACTCATTTACTCCTGGAGCTCAGCTAGGCAGTGATTTAGAGTTATTATTGGGTTCTCTGAACCCAAATCAAATGACAGAGACAGGAGTGTATCAAATGCTGCACAGAGATCCAGAAGGATCTTGCCAACAGAAGATCATTTTGCACACACACATTAGGGTTATTTCAGTGCTATGTATTCTCCTGAATCCTGATTGGAGTGGATCCTAAATATCATGGGTTGTCAGGCGGGTTTACAGTTGAGTTGTAACTAATCTCTCAATATCCTCTCTTAGAAAAGTAAGGTTTGATACCGGTCAGTAGTTAGTCATGCAGTCGATAGCTACAGATGGGTCCTCTGTTATCTTAGCTGGCTCAGGCGTTAGTCACTATAGGGAATACGCAGCATGTCTGGGTGCAAGGAGGCACACCTAGTCGTAGGGAGGCGCGCATAGTCATAGGGAGGCGCACAGAGCGTTTGGCGTTACCTTTAAGTGTAATGCCTGCGATCATCCACCAGATGTCGCTTTTTAAAATCAGCATCGCGCACGCATGTGGTCTCCATTCAAATACAATACCGAAATACATAGTAAGAACTACTTTACTGGTGCGTCTCATTACGCTACAATATGCTACAGTATGTCATACAATATATTACAGTGTACAGATGTAAATACAGTAGTACAGTATATACATATGCAAACAAATGTAATAAAGCCACAGTATAGTCCATTGACGTTAGGAATATCTGAGCGTTCAATTCCCGCAGACAAATCTACAAATAAAACCACTAGTGTACACAGACGCAAATGAACGTGTTACAAGTACATTGTGGTCTATTGATGTTAGGGATATTGTGTGTTAGCATCCTAATCCCATAGCCATTACGGCATAATCAAAACCAATGGGCTTATTCATCTGTCGGCGGCAATGTGTCCCAGTGGTGAAGTGTTCCGCTTCTCATGCTTTGAGTCCCGGGTACGATTCCCAAAGTACGAATGCATGTTCGTTTTTTCTAGAGATGTGCGGCTGGCACTTTTCGTGTTTTGTGTTTTGGTTCTAATTCCACTTTCATGTTTTGGTTTTGGCTTGGTTTTGCCAAAACCACCCTTTTGTGTTTTGGTTTGGTTTTGGATCTGGATGATTTTTGAAAAAAAAAACATAAAAACAGCTAAAATCACAGAATTTGGGGGTAATTTTGCTCCTACGGTATTATTAACCTCAATAACATTAATTTCCACTCATTTCCAGTCTATTCTGAACACCTCACAATATTGTTTTAGGCCAAAAGGTTGCACCGAGGTTGCTGGATGACTAAGCTAAGCGACACAAGTGGACAACACAAACACCTGGCCCATCTAGGAGTGGCACCGCAGTGGCAGACAGGAGGGCAAATATAAAAAAAAGGCCCCAAACAGCACACCATGCAAAGAAGAAAAAGAATTGCAATGAGGTAGTTGTATGACTAAGCCAAGCGACACAAACAATTGGTGCATCTAGGTGTGGCACTGCAGTGTCAGACAGGAGGGCAGATATCAAAAAAGGCCCCTAACAGCACATGACGCAAAGAAGAAAAAAAGGTACACTGAGGTTGCTGTAGGCCTAAGCTAAGCGACACAACCACCTCGCCCATCTAGTAGTGTCACGCAGTGGCTGAATGTTGAGAGTGGGCTGCAATTGTTCGGTCCACTGACAGCATCTCCAGCATGCTTCAGTCTCTTTAAAAAAAAATCTGCAATTGGTGGACTTATACGGCAGTACCCCAGGACTAATACAGCAGTACCCCTGGACTCATACGGCAGTGTCACACAGGATGGCACTTTTCAAAACCTAGGCCCCAAACAACACCTCATGCAAAGATGTCGATGAGGTGAAATGAGGTAGCTGTATGACTAAGCCAAGCAACACAAACAATTCCAACTGGAATTATACATCCAAATCACTGGAATAAATTGGCAAGATCACTATAATTGATAATTATAAATCACTGGAATTAATTGGCAAGATCACTGTAATTATACATCCAAATCACTGGAATTAAATGGCAAGTTCACTGTAATTAATAATTATGAATCACTGGAATTAATTGGCAAGATCACTGTAATTAATAATTATAAATCACTGGAATTAATTGGCAAAATCACTGTAATTATACGTCCAAATCACTGGAATTAAATGGCAAAATCTCGCTATCGCCTGCCTAGTGAAGTGGAATCTAGATGGGATTTGTTACCGGGGATACAATACCTCCATCAAGTTTCTAAATCCCACTGCACTAATGGCGGATATAAGGTGCATGTCTAACACCAACATAAGTGTCAAGGCCTCAGTTATGAGGGCTTCCATCGTCATGTGAAGCTGAACCACTAGTCATGAACATAGGCCAGGGCCTCAGCCGTTCCTTGCTACTCTGTGTTGTAAATGGCATATTGGCAAGTTTATGTTTCTCCTCAGACGATTTACATTTCTTTTTTTGGTTCTTTTTACTGAACTTTGGCTTTTTGGATTTTACATGCCCTCTACTATCACATTGGGCATTGGCCTTGGCAGACGACGTTGATGGCATTTCATCGTCTATGTCATGGCTAGTGGCAGCAGCTTCAGCACTAGGAGGAAGTGATTCTTCTTGATCTTTCCCTATTTTTTCCTCAAAATTTTTGTTCTCCATTATTTTTTGGGAGTTATATTACACAATATGCGGCACAGGAATGACTGGAATGAATGATGAGACAGGACACTACCACTGGTCTGATGCAGCACAACAGGTTGTTGTTATAATTATTATACTGCAGCAGTGGACATATAGCAGCAGCGTATATTGTCACTGGAATGATTGATGAGATAGGACACTACCACTGGTCTCATGCAGCACAACAGGTTGTTGTTGTTGTTGTTGTTGTTGTTATAATTATTATACTGCAGCAGTGGACATATAGCAGCAGCGTATATCATCACTGGAATGACTGATGAGACAGGACACTACCACTGGTCTGCACAACACAGCACCACTTTATATAGCTACACTGCATATATGGCAGCAGAGAATACCAACACTGTGGCTGGCTGGACTGATGCAGCACAATACACTGACTACACTGGACTGGTCTGCACAACACAGCACCACTTTATACAGCTACACTGGATATATGGCAGCAGAGAACACCAACACTGTGACTGGCTGGACTGATGCAGCACAATACAGTGACTACACTGGACTGGTCTGCACAACACAGCACCACTTTATACAGCTACATTGGATATATGGCAGCAGAGAACACCAACACTGTGACTGGCTGGACTGATGCAGCACAATACAGTGACTACACTGGACTGGTCTGCACAACACAGCACCACTTTATACAGCTACACTGGATATATGGCTGCAGAGAACACCAACACTGTGATTGGCTGGACTGATGCAGCACAATACAGTGACTACACTGGACTGGTCTGCACAACACAGCACCACTTTATACAGCTACACTGGATATATGGCAGCAGAGAACACCAACACTATGACTGGCTAGACTGATGCAGCACAATATAGTGACTACACTGGACTGGACTGAGCAGCACAACACTTGCCACCCCACTTTACCACCCCAACACAGACACTGAGGACACGTCCTCTCTATACACTCGCTGAAACTGGAGTGAAAATGGGCGCGACACGCGGCTCCTTATATGGAATCCAAAACCTGCGAGAGTCCGACAGCGGGATGATGATGTTTTCCCGCGTTCAGGTTTCCGAGTCAGGTGGGAAAACCGGAGCCTGACTCGGATATTTTTGTATCTATCGCACTGTACTATACTTTCACATTCAATAGAAGTGTGCACACAAGTTTTACATAAAGCACAGCAAAGCTGCAGGAGCGTTTCTACTGTAAAATACACAGCGGCTATGAGGATAAGGTTCTATGGCTAAGGCTACACATACAATTCTGTAGCAGGGCAGACTCAATTTAAATGGTTACCACCTGTGACTCCTTGCCTCAGCTATGGAGCGAGTGACAGCATAGGTTTTGCAGGCTATGGGGCAATGCTGAAGGAGCGTCACAATCCCCTAGCTAAAATACACAGGGGCGATAGGGTAGGCGAGCTCTATGCACATTATGGTACACCGGACTCGATTGCTTAGCAAGTTGACAAAATGGCCACCAAACGACCCCCCGCGCGCTTTGTGGCAGCCCTCAGCTATGGAGCGAGTGACGGCATAGGTTTTGCAGGCTACAGGGCAATGCTGAAGGAGCGTCACAATTCCCTAGCTAAAATACACAGGGGTGATAGGGCTAGGCTAGCTCTATGCACATTACAGATACACCGGACTCTATCGCCTAGCAAGTTGACAAAATGGCCACTGCCCGACTCCCCCCGCCTTGTGGCTGACCTCAGCTATGGATTGAGTGACAGCATAGGTTTTGCTGAAGGAGCATCTCAATACCCTAGCTAAAATACACAGGGGCAATGAGGTCCCGTAGAGTGATCAATTAATAAATAGAGTGCATACAGATGCAAAACAAAGAGTTTAAGCAACAGTACAGAATGGTCCATTGAAGTCAGGTATACAGTATAGTACAGTACGTGAGCAGCCAAGTCCCCTAGCTATTAGGGCATACATAATCTAAAATCAATGGCAAGGGATCACTGCTTACTGTACATTTAGACATGAGCTTGTATATCTGTCATGAGGCGTTTTTTTCCCTGACACTATTTTTCTATTTAACGAAGGAAGGAGGGACTACCGCACAGGATATAATGAGTATAGATAAATGATGTTTTACAACCAAAATAAATAATACCAGAAAACAATGTTTTCTAATTCTAATATTGCTTGGTGGTGCACCCTGAGTCAGTATGAGAACATGAGAAATTACGGAGAAAAGAAGACTCTTTTGTGGGCGCACTCTTTGACTTGAAATGAATTTTAAATAATGGTCAGAATAGATTAAAAGTGTAAATTTTTAATAATTCAACAAGATTAAGATAACAAGTGGTTCATGAAGAAGATAATGATCAAAGAAGATGATAGTATATATATTCAGATAGTACAAAGTACTTGATACACAATGAAAACTAAATTCTGACTGATAGAGGAGATTGAGTGTTTATAAACAAATTGTTTAGATTTTTAAACGGCACGTTCTACCACATTATAACCTGTTCCCTGTCAGTGTCAAATTCGAAATAAATACAACAGTCCAGATGCTGGTTAATCTTATCGATAATAAAGGGTGGAAAGTAAGGTGGCAGTGCGAATCATCTGTCAGTGTTAGACACTATAGGGCTAGACCAATGGGCTCTACTAAACTGAGTATTCCTCAATGGTCGCCCATTTGAGTACTGACCCAGCCCGACACTGATTAGCTTCCGAGATCAGACGGCTTCGGGCGTTTCCAGTGTGGTATGATAGTAGAGAAATTTGAACAATAATTGGAAGCTCTGGAATCACTGATGAGAGTCCACGAAATTACATAGTTATTTAAGACAGATATTAGAGGTAGAGGAAGCCAGATGGATCTGCTGCCAATGTTAGACAGGTGCTTGGCCCTGAATCAAATGGTGAGAGTCCACGAAATACAGAGATGAATGAAAATAGATAAAACTGCTGGAGATAGAGATAATATTGAGATTCAGAAATTTGCAAGACACAAAGTGTCAGAGAGCGCAAAACAAAGCCCAAGTATAGAAAGAAATGACAATGTAACCAGCAGGCTGTAAAAAAGTATCCAGCTGCAGGATGTTGAATGTAAGAAGGAGACAATAAAAATGACAGGGAAATGTAGCAAATTTGACAGTGGTATATCTTAAAACAGCAAGTGTATAGGGGTTTAAATCAAATCCCAGCGATTATCCTTGTGTATATACAGTAAATAACAAATTAGGATATAGAGTACAAAAATTATTGTGGATGTTCATGTAACTGTAATGCTGGAACAGGTTAGCGGATAACCTGGAAAACCATTGAATTGACTTTAGTCAGACAAAATATTTTATAACATCCAGCATATTAAATGACTGTGCAAAAATAGCAGGTCATTAATTACTAATAAATATCTTGTATTCAAAATGATGAAATGCAATTACAAAGATGAAAAAAAAGGGGGGCTGATATTACCGCGCTGGGTATTGTGCTGAAAAGACCCTTACAGTAGTCCTGTGAGGCCGTCCCGTGATTGCAGGTACCGCTGGCTTAGTAGAGACCCCGGTGTCTCGATTGGTGATGGAGGGGAGGGCGCCGGGCGCCGCCGGCCTGGCGGGGACGATCGCAAGTGCGGGAAGCCGTCCACTGAGTGGTCCTGTGAAGCCGTCCCGTGATTGCAGATGCCGCTGGCTTGATGGAGACCCCGTGTCTTGATTGGTAAGGGAGGAGAGGGCGCCGGGCAGCCGTTCACTGCTGCAACGGAGACGGAACAGTCAGAGGAGATTCTGGGTACACTGAGGCTGAGGAAAAAAACGTGGCTTCTATCAGTCAGAGAGAAATGGTGTAGTCGGAAGACGCGTTTCACCCGTACACCGGGCTTGGTCACTTCCTGTTGAAGACTGGGTCCCGGCGGTGCTTTTAACTGCAGGATAACCTGGATCATCCAATCAGGCGTATATGTGTTGATTAATTAATTGGCTACTGTGATCGACTTGTATCCTCCGGATAAATTGCAATTGCTCATAATCAGTTGTTGATTACCAGGAGATGTCGTTGTACATGTAAAAGAAAAAAAAAAATTTAAAAGAAGAAAAAGAAAGGTTTTTAAAAACACAACCAAAATTAGTAGTCATAGATATTCTGATATGAGAATTATAGGTAATAACCAAAGAAATGAAGACTGAATTAGACATTAGTGATTGCAGGTGATTAGTTAACTATGCAAACATGTAAGTACTGATGGAATCAACATAATGAGAGCGTGAAAGACGCGGTTTGTTAATAAATTAATTAAGGAATAATAACTTGACTAGGAACCACATGCTGGGTTGAAAGAATAGATGTGTGGCCTGATTTGAGGCTGCAAATAATCAGATTACCTTGGACTGTAACTAGGACAGTATAAAAATTAATTAATGGAACGAGTGCTGTGAAGTGCCCTGGTAAATGATAATAGGGGATTGGGTTAATGAAACTATATTATGTTATGCCTAGGTAAATGAACTGATTAAGAATAATACTGGAGAATAAATTTGAAAAAATGGGTGGTACATATGACACAATCAGTTCATACCTAATTAGGATTGGCATTATTCTGAAGCAAAGAGTAGTAAACACAGTTTAGATCTGTGACTGGTGAACTTAAGGGGACCCTTTTAATGTTCACCTGAGGGAGCAGGATGTGTCAGCTCATAATAGGTACCTATGTATTGATAGTAAAGGAATCTGGGAGGAATGAGGGGGAAGGAGGGTAGTATGGTTTAGAAAAGGGGGTGGCAGGGAGAGGGGGAAATGGGCAAGCGGAGGAGAGGATGGAAGGGGTGATGGACTATTGCAGGTTAAGGTTGCTTGCAGTATGGTGAACAGGGCGGGGGTTGACAGGGAGCGCTGGGGGGATGAGAAATGGGTAAAAGCAGAGTGCAGTGAGGAGAAAAGTGGAGAGTGCATATGTAGCTGGGGTATAGTGGGGTATGAAGTTATATTGTAAAATATATGTTGTAATGATAGTGGTATTGCAGGGGTTAGGAGGGGGGGGGGGGGAAAGGGGAAAAAAAGGGTGTGTAGGAGTGAATGGGATTGTGTGGTAGTGCTATGGGATGGTCAAGTGAGAGTAAGATAGATGTACTGTGGAGTCGTGTGCAGATTCATTGGAAATAATGATGTAAGGTTAACGAGTAAGAACATATTGTTTGGTAATGTGAGTATCATAGAAATACACTATAGTTGATGTACTCGTTTAGTCCTAAAGGTTTAAGCCCTCCCAGCTTAAAGGTCCATTCACTTTCTTTCTTAATGAGTTCCTTACTTAGGTCACCCCCACGTATGCCTAAGTGAACTCTATCCAAGCCTACTGTTTAATTTGCAGCTGCAATCAACGTTATATCGGCATGACCACGAGGAAATTCAAAACCCGAATCTTGGAACACATGGGTACTATCAGGAATGCCTCATCCGATCTTCAGAAAGGCAAAAAATTGACATCGGTAGCCAGACATTTCCATGCTCATCACCATGATTCTCCATGTGAAATGCGGGCATTTGGCTTGGATAGAGTTCACTTAGGCATACGTGGGGGTAACCTAAGTAAGGAACTCATTAAGAAAGAAAGTGAATGGACCTTTAAGCTGGGAGGGCTTAAACCTTTAGGACTAAACGAGTACATCAACTATAGTGTATTTCTATGATGCTCACATTACCAAACAATATGTTCTTACTCGTTAACCTTACATCATTATTTCCAATGAATCTGCACACGACTCCACAGTACATCTATCTTACTCTCACTTGACCATCCCATAGCACTACCACACAATCCCATTCACTCCTACACACCCTTTTTTTCCCCTTTCCCCCCCCCCCTCCTAACCCCTGCAATACCACTATCATTACAACATATATTTTACAATATAACTTCATACCCCACTATACCCCAGCTACATATGCACTCTCCACTTTTCTCCTCACTGCACTCTGCTTTTACCCATTTCTCATCCCCCCAGCGCTCCCTGTCAACCCCCGCCCTGTTCACCATACTGCAAGCAACCTTAACCTGCAATAGTCCATCACCCCTTCCATCCTCTCCTCCGCTTGCCCATTTCCCCCTCTCCCTGCCACCCCCTTTTCTAAACCATACTACCCTCCTTCCCCCTCATTCCTCCCAGATTCCTTTACTATCAATACATAGGTACCTATTATGAGCTGACACATCCTGCTCCCTCAGGTGAACATTAAAAGGGTCCCCTTAAGTTCACCAGTCACAGATCTAAACTGTGTTTACTACTCTTTGCTTCAGAATAATGCCAATCCTAATTAGGTATGAACTGATTGTGTCATATGTACCACCCATTTTTTCAAATTTATTCTCCAGTATTATTCTTAATCAGTTCATTTACCTAGGCATAACATAATATAGTTTCATTAACCCAATCCCCTATTATCATTTACCAGGGCACTCCACAGCACTCGTTCCATTAATTAATTTTTATACTGTCTTAGTTACAGTCCAAGGTAATCTGATTATTTGCAGCCTCAAATCAGGCCACACATCTATTCTTTCAACCCAGCATGTGGTTCCTAGTCAAGTTATTGTTCCTTAATTAATTTATTAACAAACCGCGTCTTTCACGCTCTCATTATGTTGATTCCATCAGTACTTACATGTTTGCATAGTTAACCAATCACCTGCAATCACTAATATCTAATTCAGTCTTCATTTCTTTGGTTATTACCTATAATTCTCATATCAGAATATCTATGACTACTAATTTTGGTTGTGCTTTTAAAAACCTTTCTTTTTCTTCTTTTAAAAAAATTTTTCTTTTACATGTACAACGACATCTCCTGGTAATCAACAACTGATTATGAGCAATTGCAATTTATCCGGAGGATACAAGTCGATCACAGTAGCCAATTAATTAATCAACACATATACGCCTGATTGGATGATCCAGGTTATCCTGCAGTTAAAAGCACCGCCGGGATCCAGTCTTCAACAGGAAGTGACCAAGCCCGGTGTACGGGTGAAACGCGTCTTCCGACTACACCATTTCTCTCTGACTGATAGAAGCCACGGTTTTTTCCTCAGCCTCAGTGTACCCAGAATCTCCTCTGACTGTTCCGTCTCCGTTGCAGCAGTGAACGGCTTCCCGCATTTGCGATCGTCCCCGCCAGGCCGGCGGCGCCCGGCGCCCTCTCCTCCCTTACCAATCAAGACACGGGGTCTCCATCAAGCCAGCGGCATCTGCAATCACGGGACGGCTTCACAGGACCACTCAGTGGACGGCTTCCCGCACTTGCGATCGTCCCCGCCAGGCCGGCGGCGCCCGGCGCCCTCCCCTCCATCACCAATCGAGACACCGGGGTCTCTACTAAGCCAGCGGTACCTGCAATCACGGGACGGCCTCACAGGACTACTGTAAGGGTCTTTTCAGCACAATACCCAGCGCGGTAATATCAGCCCCCCTTTTTTTTCATCTTTGTAATTGCATTTCATCATTTTGAATACAAGATATTTATTAGTAATTAATGACCTGCTATTTTTGCACAGTCATTTAATATGCTGGATGTTATAAAATATTTTGTCTGACTAAAGTCAATTCAATGGTTTTCCAGGTTATCCGCTAACCTGTTCCAGCATTACAGTTACATGAACATCCACAATAATTTTTGTACTCTATATCCTAATTTGTTATTTACTGTATATACACAAGGATAATCGCTGGGATTTGATTTAAACCCCTATACACTTGCTGTTTTAAGATATACCACTGTCAAATTTGCTACATTTCCCTGTCATTTTTATTGTCTCCTTCTTACATTCAACATCCTGCAGCTGGATACTTTTTTACAGCCTGCTGGTTACATTGTCATTTCTTTCTATACTTGGGCTTTGTTTTGCGCTCTCTGACACTTTGTGTCTTGCAAATTTCTGAATCTCAATATTATCTCTATCTCCAGCAGTTTTATCTATTTTCATTCATCTCTGTATTTCGTGGACTCTCACCATTTGATTCAGGGCCAAGCACCTGTCTAACATTGGCAGCAGATCCATCTGGCTTCCTCTACCTCTAATATCTGTCTTAAATAACTATGTAATTTCGTGGACTCTCATCAGTGATTCCAGAGCTTCCAATTATTGTTCAAATTTCTCTACTATCATACCACACTGGAAACGCCCGAAGCCGTCTGATCTCGGAAGCTAATCAGTGTCGGGCTGGGTCAGTACTCAAATGGGCGACCATTGAGGAATACTCAGTTTAGTAGAGCCCATTGGTCTAGCCCTATAGTGTCTAACACTGACAGATGATTCGCACTGCCACCTTACTTTCCACCCTTTATTATCGATAAGATTAACCAGCATCTGGACTGTTGTATTTATTTCGAATTTGACACTGACAGGGAACAGGTTATAATGTGGTAGAACGTGCCGTTTAAAAATCTAAACAATTTGTTTATAAACACTCAATCTCCTCTATCAGTCAGAATTTAGTTTTCATTGTGTATCAAGTACTTTGTACTATCTGAATATATATACTATCATCTTCTTTGATCATTATCTTCTTCATGAACCACTTGTTATCTTAATCTTGTTGAATTATTAAAAATTTACACTTTTAATCTATTCTGACCATTATTTAAAATTCATTTCAAGTCAAAGAGTGCGCCCACAAAAGAGTCTTCTTTTCTCCGTAATTTCTCACTATTTTTCTATTGTAATATACTGTACTGTTACTGTACTTTACATTCAATAGAGATACTGTTTGCATACAGGTTTTACATGAATAATGGCAATGCTGCAGGAGCATCTCATTATCTAAAATACACCATGGCTATGGGTGGGGATACAGTAAGTGAGTCCTGTCACCATAAGCTGTCTGCTGTGTACAGCAGATTTCCGTCTGGGATGCATTTCTGTGTTTGCAATAAAATAAAAACCATTTTACCGTACATTTAGTGTATACTAGAGATGAGCGGGTTCGGTTTCTCTGAATCCGAACCCGCACGAACTTCATGTTTTTTTTCACGGGTCCGAGCGACTCGGATCTTCCCGCCTTGCTCGGTTAACCAGAGCGCGCCCGAACGTCATCATGACGCTGTCGGATTCTCGCAAGACTCGGATTCTATATAAGGAGGCGCGCGTCGCCGCCATTTTCACACGTGCATTGAGATTGATAGGGAGAGGACGTGGCTGGCGTCCTCTCCATTTAGATTAGGAGAGAGAGAGAGATTGACCTGAGGCTGATACTGTAGAAGAGAGTGCAGAGTTTAGTGACTGACCACAGTGACCACCAGCAGTGCAGTTGTTTTATTTAATATATCCGTTCTCTGCCTGAAAAAAACGGTACACACAGTGACTCAGTCACATACCATATCTGTGTGCACTGCTCAGCCCAGTGTGCTGCATGCCTGCATCATCTATGTATATATTATATATCTGACTGTGCTCAGCTCACACAGCTTATAATTGTGGGGGAGACTGGGGAGCACTGCAGTGCCAGTTATAGGTTATAGCAGGAGCCAGGAGTACAAGACAGTCACATACCATATCTGTGTGCACTGCTCAGCCCAGTGTGCTGCATCATCTATGTATATATTATATATCTGACTGTGCTCAGCTCACACAGCTTATAATTGTGGGGGAGACTGGGGAGCACTGCAGTGCCAGTTATAGGTTATAGCAGGAGCCAGGAGTACATATTATATTAAAATTAAACAGTGCACACTTTTGCTGCAGGAGTGCCACTGCCAGTGTGACTGACCAGTGACCTGACCACACTGACCACCAGTATAGTTAGTAGTATACTATATTGTGATTGCCTGAAAAAGTTAAACACTCGTCGTGTGACTTCACTTGTGTGGTGTTTTTTTTTTAATTCTATAAAAAACTCATTCTGCTGACAGACAGTGTCCAGCAGGTCCGTCATTATATAATATATATACCTGTCCGGCTGCAGTAGTGATATATATATATTTTTTATATCATTATTTATCATCCAGTCGCAGCAGACACAGTACGGTAGTTCACGGCTGTAGCTACCTCTGTGTCGGCACTCGGCAGTCCATCCATAATTGTATACCACCTACCCGTGGTTTTTTTTTCTTTCTTCTTTATACATACATACTACTACATCTCTTTATCAACCAGTCTATATTAGCAGCAGACACAGTACAGTACAGTAGTTCACTGCTGTGGCTACCTCTGTGTCGGCACTCGGCAGTCCGTCCATAATTGTATACCACCTAACCGTGGTTTTTTTTCTTTCTTCTTTATACATACATACTACGACATCTCTTTATCAACCAGTCTATATTAGCAGCAGACACAGTACAGTACGGTAGTTCACGGCTGTGGCTACCTCTGTGTCGGCACTCGGCAGTCCGTCCATAATTCTATACCACCTAACCGTGGTTTTTTTTTCTTTCTTCTTCATACATACATACTACGACATCTCTTTATCAACCAGTCTATATTAGCAGCAGACACAGTACAGTACGGTAGTTCACGGCTGTGGCTACCTCTGTGTCGGCACTCGGCAGTCCGTCCATAATTGTATACCACCTAACCGTGGTTTTTTTTTCTTTCTTCTTCATACATACATACTACGACATCTCTTTATCAACCAGTCTATATTAGCAGCAGACACAGTACAGTACGGTAGTTCACGGCTGTGGCTACCTCTGTGTCGGCACTCGGCAGTCCGTCCATAATTGTATACCACCTAACCGTGGTTTTTTTTTCTTTCTTCTTCATACATACATACTACGACATCTCTTTATCAACCAGTCTATATTAGCAGCAGACACAGTACAGTACGGTAGTTCACGGCTGTGGCTACCTCTGTGTCGGCACTCGGCAGTCCGTCCATAATTGTATACCACCTAACCGTGGTTTTTTTTTCTTTCTTCTTTATACATACATACTACGACATCTCTTTATCAACCAGTCTATATTAGCAGCAGACACAGTACAGTACGGTAGTTCACGGCTGTGGCTACCTCTGTGTCGGCACTCGGCAGTCCGTCCATAATTGTATACCACCTAACCGTGGTTTTTTTTTCTTTCTTCTTCATACATACATACTACGACATCTCTTTATCAACCAGTCTATATTAGCAGCAGACACAGTACAGTACGGTAGTTCACGGCTGTGGCTACCTCTGTGTCGGCACTCGGCAGTCCGTCCATAATTGTATACCACCTACCCGTGGTTTTTTTTTCTTTCTTCTTCATACATACATACTACTACATCTCTTTATCAACCAGTCTATATTAGCAGCAGACACAGTACAGTACGGTAGTTCACGGCTGTGGCTACCTCTGTGTCGGCACTCGGCAGTCCGTCCATAATTGTATACCACCTACCCGTGGTTTTTTTTTCTTTCTTCTTCATACATACATACTACGACATCTCTTTATCAACCAGTCTATATTAGCAGCAGACACAGTACAGTACGGTAGTTCACGGCTGTGGCTACCTCTGTGTCGGCACTCGGCAGTCCGTCCATAATTGTATACCACCTAACCGTGGTTTTTTTTTCTTTCTTCTTCATACATACATACTACGACATCTCTTTATCAACCAGTCTATATTAGCAGCAGACACAGTACGGTAGTTCACGGCTGTAGCTACCTCTGTGTCGGCACTCGGCAGTCCGTCCATAATTGTATACTAGTATCCATCCATCTCCATTGTTTACCTGAGGTGCCTTTTAGTTGTGCCTATTAAAATATGGAGAACAAAAATGTTGAGGTTCCAAAATTAGGGAAAGATCAAGATCCACTTCCACCTCGTGCTGAAGCTGCTGCCACTAGTCATGGCCGAGACGATGAAATACCAGCAACGTCATCTGCCAAGGCCGATGCCCAATGTCATAATACAGAGCATGTCAAATCCAAAACACCAAATATCAGTAAAAAAAAGGACTCCAAAACCTAAAATAAAATTGTCGGAGGAGAAGCGTAAACTTGCCAATATGCCATTTACCACACGGAGTGGCAAGGAACGGCTGAGGCCCTGGCCTATGTTCATGGCTAGTGGTTCAGCTTCACATGAGGATGGAGGCACTCAGCCTCTCGCTAGAAAAATGAAAAGACTCAAGCTGGCAAAAGCAGTAGCACCGCAAAGAACTGTGCGTTCTTCGAAATCCCAAATCCACAAGGAGAGTCCAATTGTGTCGGTTGCGATGCCTGACCTTCCCAACACTGGACGTGAAGAGCATGCGCCTTCCACCATTTGCACGCCCCCTGCAAGTGCTGGAAGGAGCACCCGCAGTCCAGTTCCTGATAGTCAGATTGAAGATGTCAGTGTTGAAGTACACCAGGATGAGGAGGATATGGGTGTTGCTGGCGCTGGGGAGGAAATTGACCAGGAGGATTCTGATGGTGAGGTGGTTTGTTTAAGTCAGGCACCCGGGGAGACACCTGTTGTCCGTGGGAGGAATATGGCCGTTGACATGCCTGGTGAAAATACCAAAAAAATCAGCTCTTCGGTGTGGAACTATTTCAACAGAAATGCGGACAACAGGTGTCAAGCCGTGTGTTCCCTTTGTCAAGCTGTAATAAGTAGGGGTAAGGACGTTAACCACCTCGGAACATCCTCCCTTATACGTCACCTGCAGCGCATTCATAATAAGTCAGTGACAAGTTCAAAAACTTTGGGTGACAGCGGAAGCAGTCCACTGACCAGTAAATCCCTTCCTCTTGTAACCAAGCTCACGCAAACCACCCCACCAACTCCCTCAGTGTCAATTTCCTCCTTCCCCAGGAATGCCAATAGTCCTGCAGGCAATGTCACTGGCAATTCTGACGAGTCCTCTCCTGCCTGGGATTCCTCCGATGCATCCTTGCGTGTAACGCCTACTGCTGCTGGCGCTGCTGTTGTTGCTGCTGGGAGTCGATGGTCATCCCAGAGGGGAAGTCGTAAGCCCACTTGTACTACTTCCAGTAAGCAATTGACTGTTCAACAGTCCTTTGCGAGGAAGATGAAATATCACAGCAGTCATCCTGCTGCAAAGCGGATAACTGAGGCCTTGACAACTATGTTGGTGTTAGACGTGCGTCCGGTATCCGCCGTTAGTTCACAGGGAACTAGACAATTTATTGAGGCAGTGTGCCCCCGTTACCAAATACCATCTAGGTTCCACTTCTCTAGGCAGGCGATACCGAGAATGTACACGGACCTCAGAAAAAGACTCACCAGTGTCCTAAAAAATGCAGTTGTACCCAATGTCCACTTAACCACGGACATGTGGACAAGTGGAGCAGGGCAGGGTCAGGACTATATGACTGTGACAGCCCACTGGGTAGATGTATGGACTCCCGCCGCAAGAACAGCAGCGGCGGCACCAGTAGCAGCATCTCGCAAACGCCAACTCTTTCCTAGGCAGGCTACGCTTTGTATCACCGGTTTCCAGAATACGCACACAGCTGAAAACCTCTTACGGCAACTGAGGAAGATCATCGCGGAATGGCTTACCCCAATTGGACTCTCCTGTGGATTTGTGGCATCGGACAACGCCAGCAATATTGTGTGTGCATTAAATATGGGCAAATTCCAGCACGTCCCATGTTTTGCACATACCTTGAATTTGGTGGTGCAGAATTATTTAAAAAACGACAGGGGCGTGCAAGAGATGCTGTCGGTGGCCAGAAAAATTGCGGGACACTTTCGGCGTACAGGCACCACGTACAGAAGACTGGAGCACCACCAAAAACTACTGAACCTGCCCTGCCATCATCTGAAGCAAGAAGTGGTAACGAGGTGGAATTCAACCCTCTATATGCTTCAGAGGTTGGAGGAGCAGCAAAAGGCCATTCAAGCCTATACAATTGAGCACGATATAGGAGGTGGAATGCACCTGTCTCAAGCGCAGTGGAGAATGATTTCAACGTTGTGCAAGGTTCTGATGCCCTTTGAACTTGCCACACGTGAAGTCAGTTCAGACACTGCCAGCCTGAGTCAGGTCATTCCCCTCATCAGGCTTTTGCAGAAGAAGCTGGAGACATTGAAGGAGGAGCTAACACGGAGCGATTCTGCTAGGCATGTGGGACTTGTGGATGGAGCCCTTAATTCGCTTAACAAGGATTCACGGGTGGTCAATCTGTTGAAATCAGAGCACTACATTTTGGCCACCGTGCTCGATCCTAGATTTAAAGCCTACCTTGGATCTCTCTTTCCGGCAGACACAAGTCTGCTGGGGTTGAAAGACCTGCTGGTGAGAAAATTGTCAAGTCAAGCGGAACGCGACCTGTCAACATCTCCTCCTTCACATTCTCCCGCAACTGGGGGTGCGAGGAAAAGGCTCAGAATTCCAAGCCCACCCGCTGGCGGTGATGCAGGGCAGTCTGGAGCGACTGCTGATGCTGACATCTGGTCCGGACTGAAGGACCTGACAACGATTACGGACATGTCGTCTACTGTCACTGCATATGATTCTCTCACCATTGAAAGAATGGTGGAGGATTATATGAGTGACCGCATCCAAGTAGGCACGTCACACAGTCCATACTTATACTGGCAGGAAAAAGAGGCAATTTGGAGGCCATTGCACAAACTGGCTTTATTCTACCTAAGTTGCCCTCCCACAAGTGTGTACTCCGAAAGAGTGTTTAGTGCCGCCGCTCACCTTGTCAGCAATCGGCGTACGAGGTTACATCCAGAAAATGTGGAGAAGATGATGTTCATTAAAATGAATTATAATCAATGCCTCCGCGGAGACATTGACCAGCAGCAATTGCCTCCACAAAGTACACAGGGAGCTGAGATGGTGGATTCCAGTGGGGACGAATTGATAATCTGTGAGGAGGGGGATGTACACGGTGATATATCGGAGGGTGATGATGAGGTGGACATCTTGCCTCTGTAGAGCCAGTTTGTGCAAGGAGAGATTAATTGCTTCTTTTTTGGGGGGGGTCCAAACCAACCCGTCATATCAGTCAAAGTCGTGTGGCAGACCCTGTCACTGAAATGATGGGTTGGTTAAAGTGTGCATGTCCTGTTTTGTTTATACAACATAAGGGTGGGTGGGAGGGCCCAAGGACAATTCCATCTTGCACCTCTTTTTTCTTTTATTTTTCTTTGCGTCATGTGCTGTTTGGGGAGGGTTTTTTGGAAGGGACATCCTGCGTGACACTGCAGTGCCACTCCTAAATGGGCCCGGTGTTTGTGTCGGCCACTAGGGTCGCTAATCTTACTCACACAGTCAGCTACCTCATTGCGCCTCTTTTTTTCTTTGCGTCATGTGCTGATTGGGGAGGGTTTTCTGGAAGGGACATCCTGCGTGACACTGCAGTGCCACTCCTAAATGGGCCCGGTGTTTGTGTCGGCCACTAGGGTCGCTTATCTTACTCACACAGTCAGCTACCTCATTGCGCCTCTTTTTTTCTTTGCGTCATGTGCTGATTGGGGAGGGTTTTTTGGAAGGGACATCCTGCGTGACACTGCAGTGCCACTCCTAAATGGGCCCGGTGTTTGTGTCGGCCACTAGGGTCGCTAATCTTACTCACACAGTCAGCTACCTCATTGCGCCTCTTTTTTTCTTTGCGTCATGTGCTGATTGGGGAGGGTTTTTTGGAAGGGACATCCTGCGTGACACTGCAGTGCCACTCCTAAATGGGCCCGGTGTTTGTGTCGGCCACTAGGGTCGCTAATCTTACTCACACAGTCAGCTACCTCATTGCGCCTCTTTTTTTCTTTGCGTCATGTGCTGATTGGGGAGGGTTTTTTGGAAGGGACATCCTGCGTGACACTGCAGTGCCACTCCTAAATGGGCCCGGTGTTTGTGTCGGCCACTAGGGTCGCTAATCTTACTCACACAGTCAGCTACCTCATTGCGCCTCTTTTTTTCTTTGCGTCATGTGCTGATTGGGGAGGGTTTTTTGGAAGGGACATCCTGCGTGACACTGCAGTGCCACTCCTAAATGGGCCCGGTGTTTGTGTCGGCCACTAGGGTCGCTAATCTTACTCACACAGTCAGCTACCTCATTGCGCCTCTTTTTTTCTTTGCGTCATGTGCTGATTGGGGAGGGTTTTTTGGAAGGGACATCCTGCGTGACACTGCAGTGCCACTCCTAAATGGGCCCGGTGTTTGTGTCGGCCACTAGGGTCGCTTATCTTACTCACACAGTCAGCTACCTCATTGCGCCTCTTTTTTTCTTTGCGTCATGTGCTGATTGGGGAGGGTTTTTTGGAAGGGACATCCTGCGTGACACTGCAGTGCCACTCCTAGATGGGCCAGGTGTTTGTGTCGGCCACTAGTGTCGCTTAGCTTAGTCATCCAGCGACCTTGGTGCAAATTTTAGGACTAAAAATAATATTGTGAGGTGTGAGGTATTCAGAATAGACTGAAAATGAGTGGAAATTATGGTTTTTGAGGTTAATAATAATATGGGATCAAAATGACCCCCAAATTCTATGATTTAAGCTGTTTTTTAGTGTTTTTTTAAAAAAACACCCGAATCCAAAACACACCCGAATCCGACAAAAAAAATTTGGTGAGGTTTTGCCAAAACGCGGTCGAACCCAAAACACGGCCGCGGAACCGAACCCAAAACCAAAACACAAAACCCGAAAAATTTCAGGCGCTCATCTCTAGTGTATACAGTATCTCTAATATACATTTCCTGTGGAAAAGACTATACAGTCCTGTACATGGAAAATTTGCTTTACTGATCCATTTATTTAATTTTTTTTATTCACTCTGCACACTGAACCTTTGGTTCTCCAGCTGTTGTTGAATAAACTACACATACAGTGCCAGCATGCCTTGCTAGTTTTGCCATGCTACAACTGTTGCAGGGCATGCTGGGATGTCTAGTTCAACAACATCTGGAGCACTGAGGGTTTCCTATCCCTGATGTACAGTATTGAACAATGTTTCTTTGGAAACTGACTTACTGTACAGTATATTTATAGACCAGCCTACTGTACACCCAACAATTTTGTTTGCATAATACAGTAGAATACTGTATGTATAAAGTACCACATTAAAGAAGCAACTTAAGAAAAATCACAAAGCATGGCTACTGTACTTTAGGTCCTCTTATAGGGGGACATTTACTAAGCAGTGATAAGAGCGGAGAAGTGAGCCAGTGGAGAAGTTGCCCCATTAACCAATCAGCAGCTCTGTATCATTTTATAGTATGCAAATTATAGATGTTACTTCAGTGCTGATTGACTGCCATGGGCAACTTCTCCACTGGCTCACTTCTCCGCTCTTATAACTGCTTAGTAAATGTCCCCCTTAGTCTGAGATTTCAAGCCGTGCCATACTGTACATGGCAGGATAGAGTAGATACTGTACAGTACTGTATGGACAGATCTCTACTGTATGCATTAAATTCCAAATGCAATTTAGAGTAACCTTGTCCAAAGTCTTTTGTCTGTTTAACTAAAGACTAGATGGTCCAAGTGGTTCTTACAGTATCTCCCATCAAAATGTATGTTTCTTTGTATAGTACCTACTGTATTACTAATAAAACATTTGCACCTCACACTTCCGAGTATTAGCAGATATTGAGATACTGTACAGTACAGTAAGAAGCTTGCTGGTACACAGGATGTATTCTCTACTGCAGGGAGGGGCTAGGAGGGGGTTGCTTAGAGTCAGGACAGCTTTGCACAAATACTGTACAGTAGCAGTCATGCTGTACCTGTATTGACTGGCGCAAATCACTGTCCTGACAAATTCCTTGTTGTAACCCAGGCTGCGGTTAACATTCTGTGAGATTTGATTTAATGTACTGTACTGTATGATGCAGGTGTTTAGGATATAAGAATTCCAATTTGGAGACTCCTGCAATATCTGGCAACTACTGTACTGTATGAACCATCAGAATATGTGTGGAGAGGAATTACCCTCCACTGCATAAAGGAAGCACTCAGTACAATTGTGCAAAGTTCTCAAGTGCTTTTTTATTGCATAAATTAATTAAATACAAATACACACATCATTTATAACCGTGCAACATACAGTCTTATACTGAAAAATGTAAGCACAATTGTGACTTGATTAATATAGTAATGTACAGTACCAAAAGAATACTGTACTGTACAGTATGCAGCTTAGACAAATCACATTTCTTCATATTAGTGCTTATTAGAATTCATGTTACTCTAAAACAGCAAAGGTACTGTATACAGTACCAGTGCTGTATGAGAAACTAATGTCCAAGATTCTTGAGGGTGCATAGCCCCTCTGAGTTTGGGAGCCTGGTACATGCATACTCCTTAGTCCCTGCTGTTGCCAGACCTGGCTGCTGTGTCCACCAGTGACTGACATCACAATACATGTCCGCCATGTTGTGACATCATGCATGACACATTGTTACAGTCAGGGGGAGATAGGCCATAGGCCTCACCAGGAAGGATCCTGGTACGCTGATTTTTCTGTGTGGCCTGTTTTAGGTTTTGCCATGTGGCCCCAGCCCCTATATGACAGGAGGCCCACCCACCACACTCAGTACACTGCATTGTCCCGATTCATGGCTTCATGGTACGTTATACTGTGCATCTTATGCTGCCCATCTTGGGACACTTCTACACAATAGTACAGGACCACTTTTATTTCCCAATCTGCCCCTCAGACACACCGGCAGCAAATATACAAGGAAAGCTGCATTTGTGTACAATCAGGCCCTATAAGGCAATTACCCATTGTCAGGATGGCTGAATTATTGTTGTTCGTGGGTTCTTTTAACAAAAATAAAGTATACTGTAAAGCTCAGTAAATACAGTAATGTACAGTAAAGCTACTGTACATAAGTCATTTTCAAGATACTATACAGTCTTACTGTAAAGGTGTGATACAGTACTTTACTATACACAGCAACCTCAGGAGTTAATGTACTGTACTTTAGAAATACTGTACTGTCTCACTGAGCTTACAGTACTGTACCCAGAAAGACTAAAAATCTGAATACAGTACTGTAAGTACTGTACTGTAGTTATGAGCAGAGAATGGAAAGGGGGGGTATAGGATCAAATAAGGTTTGAGCTAAAAATATTGTAAAAAAAAAAAAGGTCATACTTGATGGACACAGTGGTTCTTATCTGCCGTCAAATTCTACTGTATTTTTCTACAGTACTTTTCTATGTTTAATAACACTTCTCCCCCATAACGACACATCATACTGTACATTTACCCCCATGTACCATACCGTACTGTATAATGGAATATTTATTGGAAAAGCATCAATATAATGTAAAAAAAAAAACACATTACGAAATCAGATTTCATGTACTGTACTGATCAAAAATGTACAATACTCTATTATTCAGGACTTCTAAAACTGTAAAGAACTGTTCATACACATCAATAACAGTACTACTGTATAGTATAATGTATAATATTGCACATTAGCTTACGCAATATTCAGAGAAAGGCAATTTTATAAACATTTTTAATAATGCATCGATTCAAATGTTATACAAAAAAATATAGTACAGAACTACATATTTGTGGCTTGACCATTTCTTTCAACTGTAACAGGTAATACTTTATACAGGTGATTTATATAATTATTACAATGTTCAGGTGTGAGTACTTCTAGACAAAAATTTTGGATCCCATCCAACAGCTGCTGTTTTGTTGTTGGCTCCGCAACACTCCTAATGTATCTCTTTAATTGAGCACACACTAATTCAACTGGATACATCTCCGGTGATAATAAAAAAAAATTGTTAATGAAGTTAAAAAGAGAAAATAAAAACACACAGTATTGTACTGTTCATTAAACCAAAAAATACATTTACAGTACTAGAGTGCTATCCAAAATTTTACTTGTACGGTATTAAAAAAACAATACTCACTCTGGTGGTGTGCGTTCCTTGATACCTTTCTCATCCATGAATTTGGCTGAGGCAGAGTGTTGAGGATCATTGTCTTGGAATTTCCTGTGATGAGATGGGTAATGTGTACTCACGAATGGCACCATACATCCCTCTACTATTTTTTCTAGTGATGAGCGGGTTCGGATCCTCGGGATCCGAACCCGCCCGAACTTCACCTTTTTTTTCACGGGTCCGAGCGACTCGGATCCTCCCGCCTTGCTCGGTTAACCCGAGCACGCCCGAACGTCATCATCCCGCTGTCGGATTCTCGCGAGATTCGGATTCTATATAAGGAGCCGCGCGTCGCCGCCATTTTCACACGTACATTGGGATTGATAGGGAGAGGACGTGGCTGGCGTCCTCTCCGTTATAGTAGAAAAGACTGAGTGACTTAGTTATAATTGTGGGGAGGATTGGGGACGGGGAGCAGCTGTAGGGGGGAGAACAGTGCAGGGTTTTGATTATAATACCACCAGTGAGTTTAATCCGTTGTTTCTCTGCCTGAAAAAAACGCTCCACCATATCTGTGCTCACTCAGTGTGCTGCACTGCTGCATATATCTGTGCTGAGTGCACTGCTCACACTGCCTAATTGTGGGGACTGGGGAGCAGTTATAGCAGGAGTACAGTGCACATTTTTGCTGACAGTGACCACCAGTCCAGTATACATTTGTCTGCCTGAAAAACACTCCTGTGGTGGCTTTTTTTTTCTTCATACTAGTTTAGCAGTCTGCTGACAGTGTCCACCAGGTCCGTTATTATTATACAGTATATTATATATATATAGCAGTACGGTAGGCCACGGCTGTACCTACCTCTGTGTCGTCAGTGCACTCGTCGTCCATAAGTAATATAATACTATACTATAGTATCCATCCATCTACATTGTATACCTGTGGTGGCTTTTTTTTTCTTCATACTAGTTTAGCAGTCTGCTGACAGTGTCCACCAGGTCCGTTATTATTATTATACAGTATATTATATATATATATATAGCAGTACGGTAGGCCACGGCTGTACCTAACTCTGTGTCGTCAGTGCACTCGTCGTCCATAAGTAATATAATACTATAGTATCCATCCATCTACATTGTATACCTGTGGTGGCTTTTTTTTTTTCTTCATACTAGTTTAGCAGTCTGCTGACAGTGTCCACCAGGTCCGTTATTATTATTATACAGTATATTATATATATATATATATATATATATATATATATAGCAGTACGGTAGGCCACGGCTGTACCTACCTCTGTGTCGTCAGTGCACTCGTCGTCCATAAGTAATATGATACTATACTATCCATCCATCTACATTGTATACCTGTGGTGGTTTTTCTTTTCTTCATACTAGTTTAGCAGTCTGCTGACAGTGTCCACCAGGTCCGTTATTATTATACAGTATATTATATATATATATATATAGCAGTACGGTAGGCCACGGCTGTACCTACCTCTGTGTCGTCAGTGCACTCGTCGTCCATCAGTAATATAATACTATACTATAGTATCCATCCATCTACATTGTGTACCTGTGGTGGCTTTTTTTTCCTTCATACTAGTTTAGCAGTCTGCTGACAGTGTCCACCAGGTCCGTTATTATTATTATACAGTATATTATATATATATATATATATATATATATAGCAGTACGGTAGGCCACGACTGTACCTACCTCTGTGTCGTCAGTGCACTCGTCGTCCATAAGTAATATAATACTATAC
The DNA here is from genome assembly GCF_028390025.1 of Pseudophryne corroboree. NCBI lineage: Eukaryota > Metazoa > Chordata > Amphibia > Anura > Myobatrachidae > Pseudophryne > Pseudophryne corroboree. The sequence continues at coordinate 301,505,641 of NC_086452.1, forward strand.
TATCCATCCATCTACATTGTATACCTGTGGTGGTTTTTTTTTTCTTCATACTAGTTTAGCAGTCTGCTGACAGTGTCCACCAGGTCCGTTATTATTATTATACAGTATATTATATATATATATAGCAGTACGTTAGGCCACGGCTGTACCTACCTATGTGTCGTCAGTGCACTCGTCGTCCATAAGTAATATAATACTATACTATCCATCCATCTACATTGTATACCTGTGGTGGCTTTTAGTTGTGCGCATTAAAATATGGAGAACAAAAATGTGGAGGTTAAAAAAATAGGGAAAGATCAAGATCCACTTCCACCTCGTGCTGAAGCTGCTGCCACTAGTCATGGCCGAGACGATGAAATGCCATCAACGTCGTCTGCCAAGGCCGATGCCCAATGTCATAGTACAGAGCATGTAAAATCCAAAACACAAAAGATCAGTAAAATGACCCAAAAATCAAAATTAAAAGCGTCTGAGGAGAAGAGTAAACTTGCCAATATGCCATTTACGACACGGAGTAGCAAGGAACGGCTGAGGCCCTGGCCTATGTTCATGGCTAGTGGTTCAGCTTCACATGAGGATGGAAGCACTCATCCTCTCGCTAGAAAAAAGAAAAGACTTAAGCTGGCAAAAGCACAGCAAAGAACTGTGCGTTCTTCGAAATCACAAATCCCCAAGGAGAGTCCAATTGTGTTGGTTGCGATGCCTGACCTTCCCAACACTGGACGGGAAGAGCTTGCGCCTTCCACCATTTGCACGCCCCCTGCAAGTGCTGGAAGGAGCACCCGCAGTCCAGTTCCTGATAGTCAAATTGAAGATGTCAGTGTTGAAGTACACCAGGATGAGGATATGGGTGTTGCTGGCGCTGGGGAGGAAATTGACAAGGAGGATTCTGATGGTAATGTGGTTTGTTTAAGTCAGGCACCCGGGGAGACACCTGTTGTCCGTGGGAGGAATATGGCCATTGACATGCCTGGTCAAAATACAAAAAAAATCAGCTCTTCAGTGTGGAATTATTTCAACAGAAATGCGGACAACTGGTGTCAAGCCGTGTGTTGCCTTTGTCAAGCTGTAATAAGTAGGGGTAAGGACGTTAACCACCTCGGAACATCCTCCCTTATACGTCACCTGCAGCGCATTCATAATAAGTCAGTGACAAGTTCAAAAACTTTGGGCGACAGCGGAAGCAGTCCACTGACCAGTTAATCCCTTCCTCTTGTAACCAAGCTCCCGCAAACCACACCACCAACTCCCTCAGTGTCAATTTCCTCCTTACCCAGGAAAGCCAATAGTCCTGCAGGCCATGTCGCTGGCAAGTCTGACGAGTCCTCTCCTGCCTGGGATTCCTCCGATGCATCCTTGAGTGTAACGCCTACTGCTGCTGGCGCTGCTGTTGTTGCTGCTGGGAGTAGATCGTCATCCCAGAGGGGAAGTCGGAAGACCACTTGTACTACTTCCAGTAAGCAATTGACTGTCCAACAGTCCTTTGCGAGGAAGATGAAATATCACAGCAGTCATCCTGTTGCAAAGCGGATAACTCAGGCCTTGACAACTATGTTGGTGTTAGACGTGCGTCCAGTATCCGCCGTTAGTTCACGGGGAACTAGAGAATTGCTTGAGGTAGTGTGCCCCCGTTACCAAATACCATCTAGGTTCCACTTCTCTAGGCAGGCGATACCGAGAATGTACACGGACGTCAGAAAAAGAGTCACCAGTGTCCTAAAAAATGCAGTTGTACCCAATGTCCACTTAACCACGGACATGTGGACAAGTGGAGCAGGGCAGACTCAGGACTATATGACTGTGACAGCCCACTGGGTAGATGTATTGCCTCCCGCTGCAAGAACAGCAGCGGCGGCACCAGTAGCAGCATCTCGCAAACGCCAACTCGTTCCTAGGCAGGCTACGCTTTGTATCACCGCTTTCCAGAATACGCACACAGCTGAAAACCTCTTACGGCAACTGAGGAAGATCATCGCAGAATGGCTTACCCCAATTGGACTCTCCTGGGGATTTGTGGCATCGGACAACGCCAGCAATATTGTGCGTGCATTACATCTGGGCAAATTCCAGCACGTCCCATGTTTTGCACATACCTTGAATTTGGTGGTGCAGAATTATTTAAAAAACGACAGGGGCGTGCAAGAGATACTGTCGGTGGCCAGAAGAATTGCGGGCCACTTTCGGCGTACAGGCACCGCGTACAGAAGACTGGAGCACCACCAAAAACACCTGAACCTGCCCTGCCATCATCTGAAGCAAGAGGTGGTAACGAGGTGGAATTCAACCCTCTATATGCTTCAGAGGATGGAGGAGCAGCAAAAGGCCATTCAAGCCTATACATCTGCCCATGATATAGGCAAAGGAGGTGGAATGCACCTGTCTCAAGCGCAGTGGAGAATGATTTCAACGTTGTGCAAGGTTCTGCAACCTTTTGAACTTGCCACACGTGAAGTCAGTTCAGACACTGCCAGCCTGAGTCAGGTCATTCCCCTCATCAGGCTTTTGCAGAAGAAGCTGGAAGCATTGAAGGAGGAGCTAAAACAGAGCGATTCCGCTAGGCATGTGGGACTTGTGGATGGAGCCCTTCATTCGCTTAACCAGGATTCACGGGTGGTCAATCTGTTGAAATCAGAGCATTACATTTTGGCCACCGTGCTCGATCCTAGATTTAAAACCTACGTTGGATCTCTCTTTCCGGCAGACACAAGTCTGCAGCGGTTCAAAGACCTGCTGGTGAGAAAATTGTCAAGTCAAGCGGAACGCGACCCGTCAACATCTCCTCCTTCACATTCTCCCGCAACTGGGGGTGCGAGGAAAAGGCTACGAATTCCGATCCCACCCGCTGGCGGTGATGCAGGGCAGTCTGGAGCGACTGCTGATACTGACATCTGGTCCGGACTGAAGGACCTGCCAACGATTACTGACATGTCGTCTACTGTCACTGCATATGATTCTCTCACCATTGAAAGAATGGTGGAGGATTATATGAGTGACCGCATCCAAGTAGGCACGTCAGACAGTCCGTACGTATACTGGCAGGAAAAAGAGGCAATTTGGAGGCCCTTGCAGAAACTGGCTTTATTCTACCTAAGTTGCCCTCCCTCCAGTGTGTACTCCGAAAGAGTGTTTAGTGCCACCGCTCACCTTGTCAGCAATCGGCGTACGAGGTTACTTCCAGAAAATGTGGAGAAGATGATGTTCATTAAAATTAATTATAATCAATTCCTCCGTGGAGACATTCACCAGCAGCAATTGCCTCCAGAAAGTACACTGGGACCTGAGATGGTGGATTCCAGTGGGGACGAATTAATAATCTGTGAGGAGGGGGATGTACACAGTGAAAGGGGTGATGAATCGGACGATGATGATGAGGTGGACATCTTGCCTCTGTAGAGCCAGTTTGTGCAAGGAGAGATTGATTGCTTCTTTTTTGGTGGGGGCCCAAACCAACCAGTCATTTCAGTCACAGTCGTGTGGCAGACCCTGTCGCTGAAATGATGGGTTCGTTAAAGTGTGCATGTCCTGTTTATACAACATAAGGGTGGGTGTAAGGGCCCAAGGACAATTCCATCTTGCACCTCTTTTTTCTTTCATTTTTCTTTGCGTCATGTGCTGTTTGGGGAGTATTTTTTTGAAGGGCCATCCTGCGTGACACTGCAGTGCCACTCCTAGATGGGCCAGGTGTTTGTGTCGGCCACTAGGGTCGCTTAGCTTAGTCACACAGCTACCTCATTGCGCCTCTTTTTTTCTTTGCGTCATGTGCTGTTTGGGGAGTATTTTTTTGAAGGGCCATCCTGCGTGACACTGCAGTGCCACTCCTAGATGGGCCAGGTGTTTGGGTCGGCCACTAGGGTCGCTTAGCTTAGTCACACAGCTACCTCAATGCGCCTCTTTTTTTCTTTGTGTCATGTGCTGTTTGGGGAGTATTTTTTTGAAGGGCCATCCTGTCTGACACTGCAGTGCCACTCCTAGATGGGCCAGGGTTTGTGTCGGCCACTTCGGTCGCTGAGCTTAGTCACACAGCTACCTCATTGCACCTCTTTTTTTCTTTGCGTCATGTGCTGTTTGGGGAGTATTTTTTTGAAGGGCCATCCTGCCTGACACTGCAGTGCCACTCCTAGATGGGCCAGGTGTTTGTGTCGGCCACTTGTGTCGCTTAGCTTAGCCATCCAGCGACCTCGGTGCAAATTTTAGGACTAAAAATAATATTGTGAGGTGTGAGGTGTTCAGAATAGACTGAAAATGAGTGGAAATTATGGTTATTGAGGTTAATAATACTATGGGATCAAAATGACCCCCAAATTCTATGATTTAAGCTGTTTTTTAGGGTTTTTAAAAAAAACACCCGAATCCAAAACACACCCGAATCCGACAAAAAAAATTCGGTGAGGCTTTGCCAAAACGCGTTCGAACTTAAAACACGGCCGCGGAACCGAACCCAAAACCAAAACACAAAACCCGAAAAATTTCCGGTGCACATCACTAATTTTTTCTTGGAAGAATTGCTTATCCATGATCCCTACAGAAATAAGAAAATGTTATTCATTAATAAGCAACTCATTTTATTGTGCATTTACATGTATTGTACATAGAGACGAGCGGGTTCGGTTCGTCGAGATCTGAAACCCCCCCCCCGCCCCCCCCGAACGTCACGTGTTTATCACCGGTCCGAGGCAGCCTCGGATCTTCCCGCCTTGCTCGGTTAACCCGAACGTCATCATCCCGCTGTCGGATTCTCGCGAGATTCGTAATTCCATATAAAGAGCAGCGCGTCGCCGCCATTTTCACTCGTGCATTGGAGATTGAGCAGAGAGGACGTGGTTATGTTCTCTGCCTGAAAAGCTCAATATCTGTGCTCAGTGTGCTGAAAATATCTGTGCTCAGTGTGCTGCATTGTGGTGACCACCAGTATATTATAGTAGTACAGTACAGTAGGCCATTGCTGTGTCTTGCAACTCCGTGTCAGACTCAGTTCTAGACAGTATCCTGATCAGTGCTCAATATCTGCTGCTTTGTTGTGTGACCAGTATATACTATATAGTAGTACAGTGCAGCATTTTGGTGACCACCAGTATATAATAGTACAGTACAGTAGGCCATTGCTGTATCTAGCAGCTCCATGTCACTTCAAGTATCCATATCTGGGCTGCATTGTTGTGAGCAGTATATAGTAGTACAGTGCAGCATTTTGGTGACCACCAGTATATATAGTAGTAGTACAGTAGAGTAGGCCATTGCTGTATCTTGCTGCTCCGTGTCACTTCAAGTATCATGAACAGTGCTCAGTATCACTGGTCAGTGTCATGTCAGAACAAAATGTTTTGGAGGTTGTGGAGGTGTCTTCCTCAGAGGAGTCTGTACCAGGTACTCAGGATTGCCTTGAGTGGTTTCATCCCATTAGGATGGAGACAGAATGGCTGGATAGCCTAGGAAATAAGATTCCTCAGAGTTCATTAGGGCATACTCTATTAAGTTGCTGGAAAAAAGCTACGAAGAATGCTCTAGATATGGATCAGTCTATTTCATCTAGGACTCCCTCAGCTCCCGATACACAGGTCTTGCAGGCCAACGCGGACATCGATGCCAACACAGAAGTTAGAGGGGGGCACTATGATGAGTTTTATATTCCAATCTAGCAATTTATCAATGCCATTAGGGATGTGTTAGAAATACCTATACAAATAGAGGAAAAATCTTGTATGCTAACTGCAAAATCATTAGTAACAATACCGGTTTCGGAAGAGTTGAATACCCTAATTGAAAGATCCTGGTTAAACCCAGAAGAGGTTTTTCATATCCCCAATAAAGTACTTAAGACATATCCCTTTCCTGAGGAGGATAGAAGGAGATTCCTCCCATAATGGACATTTCAGTGTCCAGGCCATCAGGGGTAATTACATTACCTGTACCAGGCTCGGCATCGTTAAAGGAGCCGACTGACCGCAAGATAGAGACAACTCTAAAATCCATTTACACGGCTACTGGAGCTGCCCTTAGGCCCACTATTGCATGCACTTGGGTAGCTAGGGCTATGTTAAAATGGTCGGACAATTTAATAGAAGACCTTGATACAATCCATAGGGACGATGTTGCCTTGATTCTAGGTCACATAAAGGATTCGGCTAAATTCATGGTGAAAGCCATGAGGGACATTGGGCTGATGAATTCTAGAGCATCCTCCATGGCAGTAGCGGCTCGCAGAGGTCTCTGGATCCACCAATGGAACGCAGATGCCGAATCCAAGAGGTACCTCCCCTTCACAGGTGAGACACCGCTTGGGGACACTCCGAATACAAATCCTTAAGCAGCATCACCTGTGAGAAGAGGTAACTCTGCTTCTCTGATGCAGTCCCCTTGGGCTGCCAGATCGAGAAAATTTGGGAGGGCCTACTTCTGCACGAGGCTAGGTCATAGAAAGAGCAGAAAGTCTGCACCCTCTACAGGTGCACGGGTTCAGAGGTTGGATTCTACTCCCTTAGTGTCCTCAGCATGAAGCGGAAGGACTCCCATGTGGGGGTCCACTGGGGGGGTGATCTCATCTACATCTCTACAGGGGAGCCTTGGTGATTATAATTATATCCCGGGTAATAAAAATGATTACCCAGGGTTACAAACTGGATTCAGACATTTCCCCCTGGCTGTTTGTTTAATCAGCCCTGCCAATTGTTAGGACAGTGGGTTTGTCCATGTCGTATAAAGTTTTTTTTAAAGTGCCATCATGTCTGACACTTACGCATATGTCCAGTGGTACTGCCATTTGATATAATTCCTGACATTACTGCCATTTAATTCCAGTGATTTTGTCATTTTCTTCCAGTGATTTGGACCAATAAATAATACCATTGATTAGAACGAATAATTCCTGTGATATTGAGGTGTTTGTGTCGCTTAGCTAAGCCATCCAGCGACCGCCATCCAGCGCCCTTGGTGCACCTCTTTTTTTCTTTGCATCATGTGCTGTTTGGGGACTATTTTTTTTAAGTGCCATCCTGTCTGACACTGCAGTGCCACTCCTAGATGGGCCAGGTGTTTGTGCCGCCCACTTGGGTCGCTTAGCTATCCATCGACCTCGGTGCAAATTTTAGGACTAAAAATAATATTGTGAGGTGTTCAGAATAGACTGGAAATGATTGGAAATTATTGTTATTGAAGTTAATCATACTATGGGATCAAAATTACCCCCAATTCTATGATTTAAGCTGTTTTTGAAAAGAAAAAGAACAACAACAAAAAACACCCAAATCCAAAACACACCCGAATCCGACAAAAAAATTTAAGGGAGGTTTTGCCAAAACGCGTCCGAATCCAAAACACGGCCGCGGAACCGAATCCAAAACCAAAACCCGAAAAATTTCCGGTGCAAATCTCTAATTGTACAGTACAGCATCTATTTTGACAGAACACAGGCACAAAATAAAGTAAAGTACCTTCAAAAAATAATAGGGGACCAGTTCCTAATTGTGATATGCCTCCCCATACATGGACCTTCAATGGATGCTTTGGGTGTGGCTTTAATGAAATATGGTGACGTTTCCAGAATGACATTCTGGAGAACCTCTCAAGAGCAACAGATGATTCATCTGTGAAAATGACATCAAGAAATGTTTCACCACTCTCAATCCATCACTGTGCATGTTCAACTCTCTTTTCTTTATTCACATCTCTTATCATGTGAAATATCCTGTGAAGAGCCAAAAATAATTAATCAGAAACAGTAATGAAGTAGATTACAGTACATACAGTACACTATGTACAGTATACTGTACTGTATACACACTATATATATATATATATATATATATATATATACACACACACACACACACACACACACATACACACACACATACACACACTGCTCAAAAAGATAAAGGGAACACTTAAACAACACAATGTAACTCCAAGTCAATCACACTTCTGTGAAATCAAACTGTCCACTTAGGAAGCAACACTGATTGACAATCAATTTCACATGCTGTTGTGGAATAGACAACAGGTGGAAATTATAGGCAATTAGCAAGACACCCCCAATAAAGGAGTTATTCTGCAGGTGGTGACGACAGACCACTTCTCAGCTCCTATGCTTTCTGGCTGATGTTTTGGTCACTTTTGAAAGCTGGTGGTGCTTTCACTCTAGTGGTAGCATGAGACGGAGTCTACAACCCAAACAAGTGGCTCAGGTAGTGCAGCTCATCCAGGATGGCACATTAATGCGAGCTGTGGCAAGAAAGTTTGCTGTGTCTGTCAGCGTAGTGTCCAGAGCATGGAGGCGCTATCAGGAGACAGGCCAGTACATCAGGAGACGTGGAGGAGGCCGTAGGAGGGCAACAACCCAGCAGCAGGACCGCTACCTCCGCCTTTGTGCAAGGAGGAACACTGCCAGAGCCCTGCAAAATGACCTCCAGCAAGCCACAAATGTGCATGTGTTTACTGAAACGATCAGAAACAGACTCCATGAGGGTGGTATGAGGGTCCAACGTCCACAGGTGGGGGTTGTGCTTACAGCCCAACACCGTGCAGGACGATTGGCAAATTCGCCACTGGTGCCCTGTGATCTTCACAGATAAAAGCAGGTTCTCACTGAGCACATGTGACAGACGTGACAGAGTCTGGAGACGCCAAGGAGAACGTTCTTCTGCCTGCAACATCCTCCAGCATGACCGGTTTGGCAGTGGGTCAGTAATGGTGTGGGGAGGCATTTCTTTGAGGGGCCGCACAGCCCTCCTTGTGCTCGCAAGAGGTAGCCTGACTGCCAGTAGGCACAGAGATGAGATCCTCAGACCCCTTGTGAGACCATATGCTGGTGCGGTTGGCCATGGGTTCCTCCTAATGCAAGACAATGCTAGACCTCATGTGGCTGGAGTGTGTCAGCAGTTCCTGCAAGATGAAGGCATTGATGCTATGGACGGGCCCGCCCGTTCCCCAGACCTGACTCCAATTGAGCACATCTGGGACATCATGTCTCGCTCCATCCACCAACGCCACGTTGCACCACAGACTGTCCAGGAGTTGGCAGATGCTTTAGTCCAGGTCTGGGAGGAGATCCCTCAGGAGACCATCCGCCACCTCATCAGGAGCATGCCCAGGCGTAGTAGGGAGGTCATACAGGCACGTGGAGGCCACACACACTACTGAGCCTCATTTTGACTTGTTTTAAAGGACATTACATCAAAGTTGGATCAGCCTGTAGTGTGTTTTTTCACTTTCATTTTGAGTGTGACTCCAAATCCAGACCTCCATGGGTTAATAAATTTGATTTCCATTAATAATTTGTGTGATTTATTTCTTTCAGATCTAGGATGTGTTATTTTAGTGTTCCCTTTATTTTTTTGAGCAGTGTATATATATATATATATATATATATATATATATATACACATACATACATACATACATACATACATACACACAGTATATTCACTGTATATCAACAGTCAGACGGCACTCAAATGAATAATCAGGACACAGGCAGCTGTAAATGCAATGGCCTGATGACAAAGTAAACTGCTTCAAAACATTGATATTCATCTGTTCCGCCCGACTGTTTCTATAGATTGGACACGCTGTTTTACCTTTTACCTACTGTAGGAAGTCACCAGCTACGAAGGCACCAGCTACTGTATCTGATTATTGGGAGTACTGCTTGAAACACACACACATTATATATATATATATATATATATATTAGTGATGTGCACCGGACATTTTTCGGGTTTTGTGTTTTGGTTTTGGATTCGGTTCCGCAGCCGTGTTTTGGATTCGGACGCGTTTTGGCAAAACCACACCGAAAAATTTTTGGCGGATTCGGGTGTGTTTTGGATTCGGGTGTTTTTTACATAAAACCCTAAAAAACAGCTTAAATCATAGAATTTGGGGGTCATTTTAATCCCATAGTTTTATTAACCTCAATAACCATAATTTCCACTCATTTCCAGTCAATTCTGAACACCTCACACCTCACAATATTATTTTTAGTCCTAAAATTTGCACCGAGGTCGCTGGATGGCTAAGCTAAGCGACACAAGTGGGCGACACAAACACCTGGCCCATCTAGGAGTGGCACTGCAGTGTCAGGCAGGATGGCACTTCAAGAAAATAGTCCCCAAACAGCACATGATGCAAAGAAAAAAAGAGGCGCACCAAGGTCGCTGTGTGACTAAGCTAAGCGACACAAGTGGCCGACACAAACACCTGGCCCATCTAGGAGTGGCACTGCAGTGTCAGGCAGGATGGCACTTCAAAAAAATTGTCCCCAAACAGCACATGATGCAAAGAAAAAAAGAGGCGCACCAAGGTCGCTGTGTGACTAAGCTAAGCGACACAAGTGGCCGACACAAACACCTGGCCCATCTAGGAGTGGCACTGCAGTGTCAGGCAGGATGGCCCTTCAAAAAAATTGTCCCCAAACAGCACATGATGCAAAGAAAAATTAAAGAAAAAAGAGGTGCAAGATGGAATTGTCCTTGGGCCCTCCCACCCACCCTTATGTTGTATAAACCGGACATGCACACTTTAACGAACCCATCATTTCAGCGACAGGGTCTGCCACACGACTGTGACTGAAATGACTGGTTGGTTTGGGCCCCCACCAAAAAAAGAAGCAATCAATCTCTCCTTGCACACACTGGCTCTACAGAGGCAAGATGTCCACCTCATCATCATCCTCCGATTCCTCACCCCTTTCACTGTGTACATCCCCCTCCTCACAGATTATTAATTCGTCCCCACTGGAATCCACCATCTCAGGTCCCTGTGTACTTTGTGGAGGCAATTGCTGCTGGTGAATGTCTCCACGGAGGAATTGATTATAATTCATTTTGATGAACATCATCTTCTCCACATTTTCTGGAAGTAACCTCGTACGCCAATTGCTGACAAGGTGAGCGGCTGCACTAAACACTCTTTCGGAGTAGACACTGGAGGGAGGGCAACTTAGGTAGAATAAAGCCAGTTTGTGCAAGGGCCTCCAAATTGCCTCTTTTTCCTGCCAGTATACGTACGGACTGTCTGACGTGCCTACTTGGATGCGGTCACTCATATAATCCTCCACCATTCTTTCAATGGTGAGAGAATCATATGAAGTGACAGTAGACGACATGTCAGTAATCGTTGGCAGGTCCTTCAGTCCGGACCTGATGTCAGCACTCGCTCCAGACTGCCCTGCATCACTGCCAGCGGGTGGGCTCGGAATTCTTAGCCTTTTCCTCGCACCCCCAGTTGCTGGAGAATGTGAAGGAGGAGATGTTGACGGGTCACGTTCCGCTTGACTTGACAATTTTCTCACCAGCAGGTCTTTGAACCTCTGCAGACTTGTGTCTGCCGGAAAGAGAGATCCAACGTAGGTTTTAAATCTAGGACCGAGCACGGTGGCCAAAATGTAGTGCTCTGATTTCAACAGATTGACCACCCGTGAATCCTGGTTAAGCGAATTAAGGGCCCCATCCACAAGTCCCACATGCCTAGCGGAATCGCTCTGTTTTAGCTCCTCCTTCAATGTCTCCAGCTTCTTCTGCAAAAGCCTGATGAGGGGAATGACCTGACTCAGGCTGGCAGTGTCTGAACTGACTTCACGTGTGGCAAGTTCAAAGGGTTGCAGAACCTTGCACAACGTTGAAATCATTCTCCACTGCGCTTGAGTCAGGTGCATTCCCCCTCCTTTGCCTATATCGTGGGCAGATGTATAGGCTTGAATGGCCTTTTGCTGCTCCTCCATCCTCTGAAGCATATAGAGGGTTGAATTCCACCTCGTTACCACCTCTTGCTTCAGATGATGGCAGGGCAGGTTCAGGAATGTTTGGTGGTGCTCCAGTCTTCTGTACGCGGTGGCTGAATGCCGAAAGTGGCCCGCAATTCTTCGGGCCACCGACAGCATCTCTTGCACGCCCCTGTCGTTTTTTAAATAATTCTGCAACACCAAATTCAATGTATGTGCAAAACATGGGACGTGCTGGAATTTGCCCAGATGTAATGCACGCACAATATTGCTGGTGTTGTCCGATGTCACAAATCCCCAGGAGAGTCCAATTGGGGTAAGCCATTCTGTGATGATCTTCCTCAGTTTACGTAAGAGGTTGTCAGCTGTGTGCCTCTTCTGGAAAGCGGTGATACAAAGCGTAGCCTGCCTAGGAACGAGTTGGCGTTTGCGAGATGCTGCTACTGGTGCCGCCGCTGCTGTTCTTGCTGCGGGAGGCAATACATCTACCCAGTGGGCTGTCACAGTCATATAGTCCTGAGTCTGCCCTGCTCCACTTGTCCACATGTCCGTGGATAAGTGGACATTGGGTACAACTGCATTTTTTAGGACACTGGTGAGTCTTTTTCTGAGGTCTGTGTACATTTTCGGTATCGCCTGCCTAGAGAAATGGAACCTAGATGGTATTTGGTACCGGGGACACAGTACCTCAATCAAGTCTCTAGTTGCCTCTGAATTAACGGTGGATACCGAAACCACGTTTGTCACCGCCCAGGCTGCCAAGGCCTGAGTTATCTGCTTTGCAGCAGGATGACTGCTGTGATATTTCATCTTCCTCGCAAAGGACTGTTGGACAGTCAATTGCTTACTGGAAGTAGTACAAGTGGTCTTCCAACTTCCCCTCTGGGATGACGATCGACTCCCAGCAGCTACAACAGCAGCGCCAGCAGCAGTAGGCGTTACACTCAAGGATGCATCGGAGGAATCCCAGGCAGGAGAGGACTCGTCAGACTTGCCAGTGACATGGCCTGCAGGACTATTGGCTTTCCTGGGTAAGGAGGAAATTGACACTGAGGGAGTTGGTGGTGTGGTTTGTAGGAGCTTGGTTACAAGAGGAAGGGATTTAGTGGTCAGTGGACTGTTTCCGCTGTCACCCAAAGTTTTTGAACTTGTCACTGACTTATGATGAATGCGCTGCAGGTGACGTATAAGGGAGGATGTTCCGAGGTGGTTAACGTCCTTACCTCTACTTATTACAGCTTGACAAAGGCAACACACGGCTTGACACCTGTTGTCCGCATTTGTGTTGAAATAATTCCACACCGAAGAGCTGATTTTTTTTGTATTTTGACCAGGCATGTTAATGGCCATATTCATCCCACGGACAACAGGTGTCTCCCCGGGTGCCTGACTTAAACAAACCACCTCACCATCAGAATCCTCCTTGTCAATTTCCTCCCCAGCTCCAGCAACACCCATATCCTCATCCTGGTGTACTTCAACAGTGACATCTTCAATTTGACTATCAGGAACTGGACTGCGGGTGCTCCTTCCAGCACTTGCAGGGGGCGTGCAAATCGTGGAAGGCACAAGCTCTTCCCGTCCAGTGTTGGGAAGGTCAGGCATCGCAACCGACACAATTGGACTCTCCTTGGGTATTTGTGATTTAGAAGAACGCACAGTTCTATGCTGTGCTTTTGCCAGCTTAAGTCTTTTAATTTTTCTAGCGAGAGGATGAGTGCTTCCATCCTCATGTGAAGCTGAACCACTAGCCATGAACATAGGCCAGGGCCTCAGCCGTTCCTTGCCACTCCGTGTCGTAAATGGCATATTGGCAAGTTTACGCTTCTCCTCAGACGCTTTTAATTTTGATTTGATTTTTGGGTCATTTTACTGAACTTGACCGGACGTCACGTGTTTATCACCGGTCCGAGGCAGCCTCGGATCTTCCCGCCTTCCCGCCTTGCTCGGTTAACCCGAACATCATCATCCCGCTGTCGGATTCTCGCGAGATTCGTAATTCCATATAAAGAGCAGCGCGTCGCCGCCATTTTCACTCGTGCATTGGAGATTGAGCGGAGAGGACGTGATTATGTTCTCTGCCTGAAAAGCTCAATATCTGTGCTCAGTGTGCTGAAAATATCTGTGCTCAGTGTGCTGCATTGTGGTGACCACCAGTATATTATAGTAGTACAGTACAGTAGGCCATTGCTGTGTCTTGCAACTCCGTGTCAGACTCAGTTCTAGACAGTATCCTGATCAGTGCTCAATATCTGCTGCTTTGTTGTGTGACCAGTATATACTATATAGTAGTACAGTGCAGCATTTTGGTGACCACCAGTATATAATAGTACAGTACAGTAGGCCATTGCTGTATCTAGCAGCTCCATGTCACTTCAAGTATCCATATCTGGGCTGCATTGTTGTGAGCAGTATATAGTAGTACAGTGCAGCATTTTGGTGACCACCAGTATATATAGTAGTAGTACAGTAGAGTAGGCCATTGCTGTATCTTGCTGCTCCGTGTCACTTCAAGTATCCTGAACAGTGCTCAGTATCACTGGTCAGTGTCATGTCAGAACAAAATGTTTTGGAGGTTGTGGAGGTGTCTTCCTCAGAGGAGTCTGTACCAGGTACTCAGGATTGCCTTGAGTGGTTTCATCCCATTAGGATGGAGACAGAATGGCTGGATAGCCTAGGAAATAAGATTCCTCAGAGTTCATTAGGGCATACTCTATTAAGTTGCTGGAAAAAAGCTACGAAGAATGCTCTAGATATGGATCAGTCTATTTCATCTAGGACTCCCTCAGCTCCCGATACACAGGTCTTGCAGGCCAACGCGGACATCGATGCCAACACAGAAGTTAGAGGGGGGCACTATGATGAGTTTTATATTCCAATCTAGCAATTTATCAATGCCATTAGGGATGTGTTAGAAATACCTATACAAATAGAGGAAAAATCTTGTATGCTAACTGCAAAATCATTAGTAACAATACCGGTTTCGGAAGAGTTGAATACCCTAATTGAAAGATCCTGGTTAAACCCAGAAGAGGTTTTTCATATCCCCAATAAAGTACTTAAGACATATCCCTTTCCTGAGGAGGATAGAAGGAGATTCCTCCCATAATGGACATTTCAGTGTCCAGGCCATCAGGGGTAATTACATTACCTGTACCAGGCTCGGCATCGTTAAAGGAGCCGACTGACCGCAAGATAGAGACAACTCTAAAATCCATTTACACGGCTACTGGAGCTGCCCTTAGGCCCACTATTTCATGCACTTGGGTAGCTAGGGCTATGTTAAAATGGTCGGACAATTTAATAGAAGACCTTGATACAATCCATAGGGACGATGTTGCCTTGATTCTAGGTCACATAAAGGATTCGGCTAAATTCATGGTGAAAGCCATGAGGGACATTGGGCTGATGAATTCTAGAGCATCCTCCATGGCAGTAGCGGCTCGCAGAGGTCTCTGGATCCACCAATGGAACGCAGATGCCGAATCCAAGAGGTACCTCCCCTTCACAGGTGAGACACCGCTTGGGGACACTCCGAATACAAATCCTTAAGCAGCATCACCTGTGAGAAGAGGTAACTCTGCTTCTCTGATGCAGTCCCCTTGGGCTGCCAGATCGAGAAAATTTGGGAGGGCCTACTTCTGCACGAGGCTAGGTCATAGAAAGAGCAGAAAGTCTGCACCCTCTACAGGTGCACGGGTTCAGAGGTTGGATTCTACTCCCTTAGTGTCCTCAGCATGAAGCGGAAGGACTCCCATGTGGGGGTCCACTGGGGGGGTGATCTCATCTACATCTCTACAGGGGAGCCTTGGTGATTATAATTATATCCCGGGTAATAAAAATGATTACCCAGGGTTACAAACTGGATTCAGACATTTCCCCCTGGCTGTTTGTTTAATCAGCCCTGCCAATTGTTAGGACAGTGGGTTT
Organism: Pseudophryne corroboree; assembly: GCF_028390025.1. Lineage (NCBI taxonomy): Eukaryota > Metazoa > Chordata > Amphibia > Anura > Myobatrachidae > Pseudophryne > Pseudophryne corroboree. The sequence goes on from NC_086452.1 coordinate 301,521,287, forward strand.
GTCCATGTCGTATAAAGTTTTTTTTAAAGTGCCATCATGTCTGACACTTACGCATATGTCCAGTGGTACTGCCATTTGATATAATTCCTGACATTACTGCCATTTAATTCCAGTGATTTTGTCATTTTCTTCCAGTGATTTGGACCAATAAATAATACCATTGATTAGAACGAATAATTCCTGTGATATTGAGGTGTTTGTGTCGCTTAGCTTAGCCATCCAGCGACCGCCATCCAGCGCCCTTGGTGCACCTCTTTTTTTCTTTGCATCATGTGCTGTTTGGGGACTATTTTTTTTAAGTGCCATCCTGTCTGACACTGCAGTGCCACTCCTAGATGGGCCAGGTGTTTGTGCCGCCCACTTGGGTCGCTTAGCTATCCATCGACCTCGGTGCAAATTTTAGGACTAAAAATAATATTGTGAGGTGTTCAGAATAGACTGGAAATGATTGGAAATTATTGTTATTGAAGTTAATCATACTATGGGATCAAAATTACCCCCAATTCTATGATTTAAGCTGTTTTTGAAAAGAAAAAGAACAACAACAAAAAACACCCAAATCCAAAACACACCCGAATCCGACAAAAAAATTTAAGGGAGGTTTTGCCAAAACGCGTCCGAATCCAAAACACGGCCGCGGAACCGAATCCAAAACCAAAACCCGAAAAATTTCCGGTGCAAAT